>NC_089043.1:11787272-12090303 GCF_034140825.1 Oryza sativa Japonica Group | reverse complement strand
CGGCCTGGGGACACCCAGAGCAGATAAGGCTTTGTGAAATGCTGAGAGCCAAATGACCATGTCAAACCTGGTCATGTAAGAGTGCTCAATGGATGCGTATTAACCAAGCCGTGTAATCGGAAATTAACTTTTTCAACTTCACAGCTAGGGACTAGGATTTGTCAACTTCAGCATGGTTTGTTATAAGATTTAAGCTACCTTTGTGGAAAATAGTTTTTCCATAAAAACAGTTGGGGGCTAGGAAGAGTACCAAACTCCATTCGCTGAGGGCAACCCTAGCGAGCATACTCTTTTATTGTCACACGCAGATGCAATTTATTTTTAATTTTCCATACATATTATAACATGTTACCCTTTGAGGGTTCGCTCGGGGGCTATTTCTATTTAATATTCTATTCTGAGTATTGATTTCAGAAAAGTTCCATTCAACGTTGTCGAGGACTCCATGTCTATACGGTCTTAGACCGGGATCGACTAAGCAAGTACAACAAATGTTGACAAGAGAAGTCGCGGATGACAACATGAGTTCATTTAAGTTGATGGCTTTGTCACAAACTCTACACCCTCTCAATTACCCGAGAACGGTTGTTGGATTTCGACAAGGAATATGGAATGAAGCGATGGTATACCCACCGAGATGGAATTTCTTGACTTCCATCCAAATTCCCGATTACAGCAAGACGGGAGACTTAGTCGCATGCTCCGTACCTTCTCGGTCGATATTGGGACCTAGACAAACCCAATATAGTGCCTGTGGAGGCTGATAAGGGGAATCTAGCGCTATCTCTGATCTCACCAAGAACGGTCAAGTGAGCACGACAACCGCTATTCCAAAGTCTTCGGTCGAGAACATAAACTCGTTCATTTGCATTGAAGTCGGGGGCAACTGTTAGGGTTTTGGATACCACATACCTAGGGAGAGGAGGAGGCTGGGAATGGAGTTGTGTAACATCCGGCCTCTCCTAGGCAACCGAGAAGAATTTCCTGGTCGGTCACCTATCCCAAATTGCTCCAGGACAAACACGCTTAACCCTGGAGTTCTTTGGAGATTGGCTTCCGGAAAAGAAGTTGCAACTTGTAGATATGAGTATTCTATTAATCCTATTAAGCCCTAGGTCAGGATGTCACAATCCTCACCTCTTAAGACACCGATGTCCTCATTGGTCAACCCCAGGCCAGGAACATCCCCTCATAGCCACATCCGTGCATCCATGTGTGACCACTCTGGGTCCCCTCATAGCCCTAGGCCGGGATGTCACAAGTTGGCCGGGAGAGGAGAGGAGTGGGGGAGATGAGTGGGAGTGAGAGAGAGAGGAGCGGAGAATTAATAAAAAATGTTGAAAGAGTGAGAACAGGAGGATTTTTGTACGTTGGGCACTTACACCCGCACGCAAAAATATGCTTATTACCGCATGCAGATCTGTTCCGGGGGTCGCCTGCAAAAATATAAATTTGTAGGCGGTCCTCTGAAGGATCATGTTAACGGAAAATTTTGGTAAGTTTATTAATAGATTTAGTCAAGGAAAGAGATCAATCCACCGAAGGTAGTTTATCTAGAAAATATCAAGTTCAATAAGGAATCATGAAGACCACGACTTGTTAGTTTAATTCTATCTATTAATTAGGCAGGATTTACTAATTTTCCTTTTACCTTTAGCAAGTATCTGTCTACTGTCCGATCAAGACCTGAATCTTCCTTTTTTATCTTTAGGAAACATGTACCATGTTCGATAAGGACAAGTAACATCCCAAGGGTATAAATATATACACTCGGGGTGTTTGTAATCTATCTCTCGATTAATACAACTACTCTCGGCGCATCGCCACCTTGTTTTTTGAGAATTTTATGACCGGCGGAACTTGGCACTTTGACGCGGGGCTACATCGGCTTCGATCTCTGGCGAATGGGTAAACCATAAGTTCTGACGGCCCTGGCAATTTAACAGCTACATTGATGTTGTTCAAGGCTGCTTTGCTTTGATCTCTTGTATATTGCTATAGTTCGATTGGTATATTTTGCCTACCTGATCAATTCTCTCTTTAATTTCATTGTGTTTAGAGACGCAACGGTTTAGTTGGGACTGCCTCGGTTAGGTCTGATCTTCTGTCTTAGCCGATATATCTCTACAATCACAATGTTGTTTTAAATATATTTATTGTATCCATCACATTAGACAGAATTATCGGATCATTGAGTATTAGATTATTTTATACAATCTCGTGCTGCATCGGTTAGATTCGACCTACTATATTATTATTATTGATAAATCAAGTCTTGTTAAGTCGATATATAGGTTCATGCTAATGTTTCATCGGAGGGTTATACGAGGTGCTAAATTCCTCTTTGATGGTTTTACTGTTTTGTTAAATTTAATGCTTGACCACTCTGAACGGTGTCATATCAGCTTGCTTAAATCCATTAGGTAATTATCAACCTTATGCTGCATCGATTGAGTTCGACCTATAGGGTTGTGGTTGTAAATTAGATTTATTCAAGTCAGTAGGCATCAATCATTGTTTCATGCATCGAGGTTTTAGCCGATGATTTATCTTAATGTTGCATCGACTTATAAGGATTATATACAAGTTGGTTTTAGTTGATTACAACAAAGGTTTCATTTATTACTTGATAATTTGGATTTAATGACATTGGATTCCCAGACGATATATACTTTAACCATCAGATCAACATTTATTTTATCATACCGCTATTGGATGATTGGTTTCTATTAGATTATATTGTTGTATTATTACAAGTTCTCACTGCTTGTCCGATTGCCTTTATATCATTATTTATCCAAGTGTCAAAATCTATATCGGACATTTAAAACCCTATCGACATCAGTTAATATCCCTAAATCGGCTTGTTGGCTGATTGACTCTATCATCGTCAATTTATCTATCTTATCAGTTGCAGGATCAAACTAGCTAGCTAGGACACCAACATCTCATCAAAATTTAGGAATTGCACTGGAACTAAGCAGATCTCCTAGGCCATTGTGTTTGCCGACATATTTCGCGTCAACAAAGATTTAGCACCATAAGCCGCACATGGATTTTTCGTCAACATAACCGTATGCGAAAATAGGAATCGATTTTAGCAAATGCAGACACTTATTTTCCGTTAGCAACCTACTGTGGTGCTCGTTCAGGAAAATCATTTTTCACTAGTGTACAAGACTTTTTGACTTTTTTTTTCTAGTCTATTTCTTAAGTGCGGTTAAATTTATAAAAATTATGACAGTGAAAATAATTAGGTGTTATAAGAGTTTCTTCATTTATGTATAAACTTAGTTAAATTTTGAAAAGTTTGAGAAAGAAAAAATCAAATGGTCTTATTTTTAATATGAGACGGAGAGAATAGTTAATAATATACTACTATCTTCATATTTTAATGTATGACGCCGTTGACTTTTTTCCAACGTTTGACCATTAGTCTTATTTAAAAAATTTAAGCAATTATCATTTATTTTATTGTGACTTGATTCGTCATCAAATGTTCTTTAAGCATGACATAAATATTTTTATATTTGCACAAAAATTTTGAATAAAACGTCGAAAAATCAACAGAGTCATACTTGTTACTTGATAGGCTACGCAAAGTTGGTAGGCATATGGCACAGTGGCCTAGCTAGATTGTAGGCCTGTAGGTCTTGACCGCATATACGGCCTGCACAACTTCACAGACTAGGCCAGTAATGGCGGCGAGCAGCGCGATCGCCACCAGCGGGTTGCTCAAATGCCGCCGCCGCAGCAGCGCCATCCAGTTGACCGGCCGGCTGCTGTACCACCGCTCCATCCTCTCCCACGTCGGCTGCAGGTAGTTCCGGCGCGCGTCGTCGACGTCGAGCGCCACGCCCCTGCACAGGCCGGCGAACCCGTCGGCGACGTCCTCGTCGGTGGCCATGAAGTGCACGACCACGCCTTTCCTCGCCAGGAGCGCGACGTCGCTCGCCGTGCCGGCTAGCTGCGACACGAAGAGGCAGTAGGCCGTGACGTGGCTGCCCAGGTGTGGGTTGTTCTGCTCCAGCGCCATCAGGTTGCGCAGGACCCGCCACGTGTTGTTGTCCACCGTCAGCGTCGGGACGTGCAGCGTCGTCAGCCGCCGGAGCTCCACGTCGAGGACGCACCGCGCGTCGCCGGCGGCGGCGCCGAGGGCCCGTTTCTTGAACCTCACGCCGGCGGCGTGGTACTGCGTCGCCCCGCGCCACCGGTAAACGGTGGCGCGCGCGCGCCTGTTGGGGACAGCGGCAGCGTCGTCGGTGTCGTCGGCCGGCGACATCGCCATGGGTGTGAAGTGCATGTGGAGTAAGTGGACGAGGTGACAGGGGCGTGTGCTGGTGATGTCCACCTCCACATTCGAGTAGCCCTGGTCCTGGAGCAGCGACCGGAGATGGCGCAAGAATCCATCCACAACAACGGTGGAGGAGGACGACGGGCCGCCGCCGGCGATGGCTGTAGCTCCCGGAGGCTGAGGAGGCGGAGGAGAAGTACACGTTTGCGTGCGTTGATCTTGATCCTGGCCGGAATTTCCGACACGCACCAGCTCGTAGACCTTCTCGAGGATGAAGAAGGGTATCTGGTTCTCGAGCAGGTAGAACACGTCGCGCACGGCGAAGATGTAGTCCACCGCGCTCCCGCCGCGGCTACCCACCGCCGCAGCCGCCTCGCCGCCGACGTTGAAGATGTCGAGGACGAACCACGCGTCGAGCAACAGCATCTGCACGAACATCTGATTCTCCCTCCATGTCTTGGCGCCGTCTTCGTAGTAGCTCCTCGCTTCGTCCTCAACGCCGGCGATTGCCTCCAGGCACCGCCTCAGCGTGGACGCCCGCTGCTCGCCGTCGTCGGGGAGGACACGGCGGAGTGCCGTCCACTTCGCCAGCTGGTCCGTGCTGTCCAGCGGTTTGTGGTGGTAGGCGCCGACGAGCACCACCTGCGGGGTGTACTGCGAGTCGTCGACGCGGCGGACCTGCGGCTTCACCTTGGAAATGAGGCACTCCGGCGAGCGGCGCCATCGCCGGCCGCCGTCCAAATCCACATTGCATAGCTTTGTCTCGAGATCGGCGGCGAGACGTTGGATGTCTATACTGCAGCTCCCTGAAAATTTTCTTGGTTAATTAATTGCATGTATCATGCATAGGGTGAAACATTCAGAATTTGTTATTCAAATGACAACTGATATATTAGTGTGGCAGCACATGAAATCATTCGGCCGTTTCACCAATTCAAGATTGTTATTTTTTTTATGAAAGTAAGTTAAATACGAAGAAAAACCTGCATATATAGATGCAGTAAGTAAAACTCATAAAATTGCATACCACATGTACGCAGAATTTGTTTTGGCCATCTAGCACAGAAATTCATTAATTTGAATGTGATGGAGGTGAGAAAATTTAAGGTAATCCATAAATAAACGAGTGCTAGAGACAGTAATATATATGTGCCAAACTAAACGAAAAAGGACAAATCAATATAGAATATTTGTGCATACCTGTTGGCTCCCCCATACGTACCGTTAATCAGTCATGTTTCCTTCGAGTAGCATATGTGTTTCATTGTCTGGAATTAATGCAGCAAACTTAACACATTACACGTATATTTATATCTATGGTTTCAGAACCGTGCATTGCATATCTCCAGACCCTTTCTCGGCAACAGTTTGTTTCCACTAGATGAGCACCCATCTGCAGTGTGCACCTTTCAAAACATGGAAGCAAAGGTAAAGTGCAAGCAGATAACTTTAAAGCGAAATATATAATTGGAGAGCTTTATATGGCTTTGAGTAGGGGTCGTACGTACTGCCTTATATATCTTTTGCAAGAAAATCCTTTAGTTTGTACCTTGGCTGAATTTTTCGTCCAACAGATCTACAGCGGTATAGATTGACTAACACACCAAAATATATGGAGCTAACCCTAATTGTGCTTACCTCCAAGCATGGATTTCAATTTCGATTTCGACGAAAATTTCAGCCATTTCGGCAAAACCGAAATTTCCAAAATACTCAGCAAGATATATACAACCATGGTTAAATTATAAGATAGTAAGATACAGTATGCATTTTTTGACAAATCTTAAGCATATATAAAATATATACTTCATAATGCAAACAAACAACCGATTCAACTCTTAGTATAACATATTAAGTATAAGCAAATAAAAAAAATAATTTGGACGTTTATCTTCGGCATGATGTTCTTTTTATAGACTTTGCGTGATATTATGTTCTGTCATGCACCATGGGCCGGAATGGCACTATACTATATATTTACTTTGTTTAAATCTTGTCTTAGTAGTGCATATCCTTTAGGCTTCTCTTTTTAGCATAGAACCTTTATGTCCACTTCTATCTAACCGATTTCAGAAAAGAAAAGGAAGCACGTCGATCCTTGTTGTAAGAAAATTAAGTTGTACGATGAACCAGGAATAGAGGCTGGAAAAAGGAACAATATATACCAAGTAGGTAGCTGGTTAATTTATACTTCCTCCTTTTAGGGTCTGGTTGGATCAGGTACAAAATTTTAGTCCCTGTCACGTCGAATGTTTGACACTAATTAGAAGTATCAAACGTAGACTAATGTGATAAAACCCATTCTAAAGCCCTGAACTAATTCGCAAGACAAATCTATTAATTCTAATTAATCCATAATTAGATTATATGATGTTACAATAAACATGTGCTAATTATGTATTAATTAGGCTTAAAAAATTTGTCTCGCAAATTAACTCTCATTTATGTAATTAGTTTTATTATTAGTCTACGTTTAATACTTATAGTTAGTGTCCAAACATCCGATGTGACAGTAACTAAAATTTAGTCCCGAGATCCAAACACCACCTTATTCATATATGACGCTTCATATAAGTAGAAAGATGCACCATATAATTAAGTAGAAAGATAGACTATTATACACCATTATTAAAAATATGAGAACGTGTAATAATTTGGTTATCACTTACTACGGAACTTTTTTTTTTTGCAGGCAGGGTGCCCTGCTTACAACTATAAAGACGCATTTCCACAGGCTCCGACCTAATACAACAAAATAAATCTAAATTCAAAACGTTATGTGTTGGTATATATGAATAACATGAAGAAATAAGCTAGATTAAAAAAATGGCCTAAATCTCCCTCCTCTCTCCAAAAATATATGTAGAAATTGACCTACATGTTAAACTACCCCTATATAGGAGTAAAGACCTCAAGTCAAGGTGAAACACCCCCCCCCCACCCCGCCCCGCCCCTCTATTTTCCTTTTTATCTGCGCCGAAAGGTCGGTCTGAAATGGCTAGCTCGAGGAAGGATATACAGGGCATGTACAATGATGTCTAATAACGGGCTCTGTTTGTTTCGTTGTCATGCAAGTAAATTTGGTGAAGTGGAAGAAAGAGAATGAAGGAAGGAGAAACATCGTTACTATGTATGACAACGGCTCAGAGTCGACTCTTAGTATTTATTAACGGAAAGTTTGTTGTACGAGGGTGGAGAAAAAAGGAAAGAAGTATAATAAAAAATATTTATGCATTAATGGTTTAGAAATTTTATTGTCTCTACTATTTTAGGAGGATAGTTTCCAGTAACATTAATTAATATAGAGAGTTTATATTAGACTCTATCTTTGTACATGCTCTTATATATAGGTGGAGATTTCTATAGATAAAAAGCTGCCTTTGAGAATATTTTTCTAGGTGGTTGACTTAAAGCTCCAACTATAAAA
This sequence comes from Oryza sativa Japonica Group, assembly GCF_034140825.1. Lineage (NCBI taxonomy): Eukaryota > Viridiplantae > Streptophyta > Magnoliopsida > Poales > Poaceae > Oryza > Oryza sativa. Next base: position 12,082,582 of record NC_089043.1, on the reverse strand, counting down.
ATATATACATAATTTCCACATACGGCTGGTATTACTGTTCCCCAGGAAAAATGTGTGCATTTCCGCAGATGCACATGAGTAAGTCCAGGTGCTTGCGGAAATGGGCCTACACAGCGGCCCTTGGTGGCCAACGACAAAGTCTTTGTTAGAGTTTGTCAGATTTGATTTCCACTTAACGATTCATAAACTTTTTTAGAAACATAATATAATCATATAGACGCTCACAACACGTGCACACTGAACTCTCAAAACACACACGTAAACCCAACCTCTATGATTACCTCCAAAAAACTGGACCGGTATATATTGAGATGACGAAGTCACCACTGATACCATGCTATTGACGGATACATTGCTTAGCACTAAAGGAATAACTAGCTATAAATAGGAGCACACGACTTGAATCCATGTGGGTTGCTGGTTTCACCACAAAAAATCCTACCAGTTGAGTTATGTTTACTTTGCCAACGATTCCCAAATTTGTTAATCAGATTGTGATAAAATATCCAAATTCGACTTCAGATATCGTTGAATGAGTATTCAAATGTCAAATCAGATGTTCGAAGTTCCCCTCAAACCTTATCCCAGAATGCTGTGAAAACATGCATGCATATACGTACACTTCTGTTCTTTCTGTGTCTCACTCTCACGTTTTGGGCCAGCCCGCACCAACCCTGCAAGAGCCACAGGCCACTGCCTGCTCGATTCTCCCCTCATTTTCCTGGGCCGGCCTGGGTGCTGCCTCCGCTCGAAGTAGGCCTCTCGGGCTGGCCACCCTCAACCATGCCGTGCGCGTACGGTTACAAGAAAAGAGAAGAGTCTCCATGTGGACTCCATCAAATATGATTCGAATCTAAGGGCCAGTTTGGGGAGCTTCAGCTGCTGCAGCTTCTCTCAAAACCAGAAGCTCTCACAAACAGTATAGCTTTTAATCCAGATTCTCAGAAGCTATAGTTCTAGAATCCAGAAAAAGAACTAGAAGCCAGAAGCTGGAAAACCTAGCTTTTCTAGATTCTCATAAGCTGGCTACAACCAGCTGCCTCTCAGAATCTTAAGTTCCCCCAAACAGGCCCTAATATAATTTTCATCTCTCAAAACCGGCTCATTTTATCTCTCTAAGTGGTTTGGATGGTGATACTTGTCGTTCTACGTGATGCCTATTTGCTACGTTGACTTTATTTTCATCTTACATTGGGAGCACGTGGCATCTACGTAGTATTACAGTCGATAGAAAGGTAAGAGAAATTGAAAATAAGTGAGCCCCACATGCAAATCTCTCGGCGGAAAAAATAAGGTACGACACATGTGTCATGTCCTTTCTCTCATCCCCTCTTAACTCCCTCTCTCCCCTTCTTCAGGCGATAGGCTGACAGCCACATGGAGTCCGAGCTTTCTAAGGTTTAGGCCCATGTGGAGTCAATGTCGGTGCTCTAGCAACCTGGTTGTATGTAGCCACATGGACGGGCTGCATAGATGGGGCAATTGCAAGCCCACACACAGATGAGCTTGCACGTTTGCGGCAACTAACTAAGATATTGAACAACTTCAGAAAACATTTGGGTTTTTGTACCATTCGCATAGTATAATAGGTTTAGTTATTTGTTTTGATCATAGATCTAACTACTTTTTCAGAATTGCTAAAAAACTTCCGTAAGTTTTTTTTCCCTAAAACATTTAGATTTGTAGTCATTAGATTGCCTCAAGATCTGTGCATGAAGGGAAAAATTGTTACAAAGAAAATTTCACACATATCACGTGTAAGATCCCGATGCTAACCAACCAAACCATAGTTAAATATAAGTTTTATATAAGTTATATCATAGTTACAGTGTAGTTATATTGTAGTTACAGTATAGTAACATTGTAGTTACAATGTAATTATATTTCAATTATAGTATACTTATATATGAAAGTTTTTCACTCAAAAATTGCGGCAGTTTTTTAGATACTATCATATTTGTATGCAATATGAAGATTACACGAGTGATCAAAACGGAACATTCAGGTACATATATGTCCATACATATTCATATCATTTATTTGAAATTTATTATTTCTAAATATCACAAATATATGTCCACATCATGATCTTATATTCAGTAAGAATTTATTTCTTCTAAAAAAAATCCAACGACATTTTTTTACACAAGCTTTCACCGTATATTGATCCATTTACCCCAGCAAAGTCAGCAACAGGTAGGTTAGGAAAGGAGGTTGAATAAGAAATTTGAGGTTGGAACCAACTGCAATTAACAATCTAACACATCTACTACTACTATTACCACAATAAAACATGTTTCACTGTCAGTTCATAGGTTCACTGTGAACCGGCAGTGTTAGAACAACACTGCCGGTTCCGATCGGTGAGCAGTGAATGGTCCTATCGACTTCTTGGGCAGATCACACGGCAGCCTCACAACGTCGCCGGCTCAACAGGAGCGGAGAAATTTGATTGAAATTGGAAGTTTGATTGAAATTGAAATGATGTGTTGGAAAAGTTGGAAGTTTGTGGATAGGAAAATTTTAATATGATAGAAAAATTGAAAGTTTGAAGAAAAAGTTTGGAAGTAAACTCGGCCTAAGATAATTTAGGCGTAAGAAAGATGAAGAAGAAGATTGCTGTGGCCAATAGCCCAGCTGGCCAACAGACAGTAGTTAATTGTAGCATGCATGGATATATATATATGGATTGCGACTTTACCTTCGGTACTACTATTAAAGTTAGACAATCTGTATCAAGTCGATCATACATATAGATAGATATGCATCACGCGGACTAGCTAATTAATATCTACGTCACATCGATAATAATCATATCGTTTCGATTTTTCCTATATCTACCTGATTCTGGTTTTGGATGCATGTAAGCACAGGAGTCAATGATCGCGAGTATAACGACGACGTACGACGACGACCTGTAGTGATTTTGGCTCTAAGCACTGGACTAATAAGCTACAAGCCGAAGACTTAACAACGGAGAGATACTCACAAAATGACGCACCTTGCTATCGACGGGTATGTCGTCTACCACTAAAAGCACAACGCCGTTAAATCTTAGAAAATTCGCTCCCACGGGGAGTCGAACCCAGGACCTCAGGTGCTACTGAGACTCTTGTAATTACTAGGCTACAGGCCCTTTCGCAACAACGGAGTGACTTATGACGTACTTCCTCAGGTCGTTGCAATATTCAGGATGTTTTAATAACTTTTGGAATATATTTAAATAGTTTGAAGACACTAAACAACGATGTATATATAGAGTATGAGTGCTAAAGGGTATTGTTCAGTAAACATCATTACTGGTTTTTGACGTGAAACAACAGGAGAGTCTTCTACTCTGCTATATATATTTAATATATAAATGTATAACTAATGTTCAGTAAACATCGTAACATCATTACTGATCGAGCATCTTTATCACAAAGAATCATCAGTGATCGAGCATCTTCATCACAAAACAAAACACTGAATCAATCACAAATCCAACAACAACATCTAAAATCTTCATCACCAGGCAATCACAAATTGTTCATCAAACAACGCACAAACTTAACTACAAATCAAAAAAATAAAATGAAACACATAACCAGACCCGCCTCACCGGGGAGGGGATATCGAGCGGCTGTAGTTGATCTCATTGTCCTTGTGTAACCATGGTCATAGTCAGTCATGCCATGCCTATCAACCTGTGGCCGTAGTTGATCTCCCTCAAGTAGCATACAGCATCACCATCATCGCAGGGCTCCGACTCCCTTCGTTTATGTTATAGATTTGGCATACCCTGTATGCCCGTATTCATTATCATCAGGAGTACCGCATACCTATTCTTAGAAAAAAGTATCTCCAAATATGGACAAATGATATATAGGAGGTAAATGTTATCCACGTAAGAAAGGACTTTGTAGTCTGACTTATATTAGTTATGATAAGGCTTTGTCTTTCTATATCCTATTGAGGATCTCAAAGTTCTACTTAGGTAAGGGATTATATTTACAAATATATGGTCTAGTAGGAGTGGAGATCATTAAATCATAAGCCTTACACCACCATCAATTTCACACCAGGAGGAAACCCTTTTGCTTGTCACCGGCTACAACTTGCCATTTTGCTCTTCGAGATTAGTTTAGTTGCTATCTTGTTTGTTCTCCCTTTGTACTAGGGATGCTACACGCACATCGGGGCCCTAAACCTTTATAAAAATCCTTGTCCACTACTCAATTTATTTCATACTCATGTATACCTTGGTATCAATCGTATGCTGTATCTCTAAATATCATGGTTGGGTCATATAACCCGTCGAATTCATCCACCTAAAAGATCTAGTGGTCGGATGGGGGTTTGACAGTGGGGTGGAGAGGACAAGTAAACAGTGGCAGAGGCTCTCCTCTCCCTTCAGTTCTGAGCGCGCCAACCACCATTGCCGGACGGCAAACGAGGCATACTGGCGAGTGGCGACTACAGAGATGGTGGCAAGGAGGAGCACGTAGGTGGTCTGGGAAGAGGGAGGCAGCAATAAAAATAGTTAGGAAGAGTGAGACGACGAAGAGGAGAAGTAGCGATACTGGCGGCAGTGGCAGTGGAGAGAGAGGCAGGGACAACGATAGGGATAGTGGCAGGGCGTGATGAGGAGATGCGAGGCTTAAAAGGTATTTTCCTTTGTTGGCTGGACTTGTAATCTCAGCAATTTTCTTGTTGGTGCCGGTTCAATTAAAAAACATACATTGATTTCCTATACATAAGTGCCATTTTTTTATTGAACTGACATTCATTAAGAATGCGTGCAATCTAAGGGGGTTTGGAACCACTATAAATGTTAGTTTTTGGATAACCGATACTAATGAGGCGGTCTGGATGTGGTGTTCTATGGTAGTGATCGATTTTTATAATATATCCACTTAATTATTGTGGTATACTTCTTCCGTCTCTAAAAGACTTCTTTTTCATACAGAAGCATTTGTCCCACAAAACCTTATTGTTAGGCGTGCACGTGGTTCCACTACCCTCTTTATTATCCTTGTTTTCTCTCCCTTAGTTATAGATCAGTCCACCATCGCGCACGTTCAACCTTCAGCTGCAAACGCCGTTAATTAGAGCTTGTGTGTGCCAAAAGTCTAGCCTAGCAGAATCCTGCAATGGTAATGAAGGGTGAATTTCTTTTTACACCCATAATACTAATTTGGTAGTTTGGCTAAAAATAAGGTATTTTAGACATGGAGCATATAAGAGAATTGATTAGGGATCAGAATGATACAAATATATATACTGCCTCTATTTCTAAATATAAGCATTTTTAGATTGTTTTGCAATATCAGTAAATTGCACATATCTCCAGAAAAAGTGCATCGTGTTTCGCTTTACACCAGATTTAGTATATACTTTCACTTTCCACAAAGTTTTTCTTTTGCGGGGACATTTTGCACAAAGTTGTATTAAAATAAGTTTCATTTAAAATCAGGATGAAATCTATAAAAATATCATGAAATTTCTTTGAATATGAAAAAGAAAACGTTGTGAATCATAATCTAAATTCAAGTTGTTCCATAAGTTTTACTCATATTTTACAATATTGTTATCCAATTATATGACCCAACCTAGCTAGTGGAAAGTGAAACTTATTTTGATTTAGCCAGGTGTAAAATGAAACTATTTGTTAAACCTGGTGCAAAGTGAAACAATGTATACTCTACATAGTGTGAAGTACAATTTACTCAAAATTAATATTATGAAGAAAAGATTCCCTTTCACTCATCTCATTGGTCAAATTTTGAATTATTTCAATTTCCCACAAACACCTAATTGACTGAAAATATTTAGATTTCCAGTGTGTATTAATGGAACCAGGGTTCGACAAATGCTTATATCATGTACTGAATCCTACAGATGCATGTATATATTTGAAAACTTGTAGAATTGTTAATCGTTACTTGTGAATATCTTGGCAAGTGTGAGAACAAAGTACGTACTTAGCTTGATTGGTCTTCTTGATTGATTGATCAGTTCAACGTGGTTTTGCCGATGATTTTTAAAATTATACAAATAAGATATTCTTTTCATTAACATGTGCCCAGTTATAAATAAGAGAAGTAAAAAGTATGTCAATTAAAAACATATGATTACATGGGATGATAAAATCATGAAGATCACCACTTGAAACTGGGTTATATCGTTTTTTAGTGTATTAAAACGGTATTTAGTTTTTGAGGGGGGGGGGGGGTAAATATTTCATTTCAAAGTTTACCACTGATATATCTTCACTCGTTCGGTGATGAAGATATGGGGCACTGGACTTTGCAATATACGCATTAAAATTAGTTTATGCAAACGACGAAAATGTGTTGCATTTGTTTAACAGTACGCTGAGGTAATTAAACATACTAATTTGTTCATGAATTTGGAACAATATCAAAAAGGACAATGGCAAATGTGTGATCAAACCCATGCTAAACGGTTGGCATATACGAATATTAATTTAGTAACATGTTTTTTTAGGAACATAATTAAGCTCAATTGGCATTAAGATAGAGTGTAACATTAGCATTTTCCAGGTATTTGTAGCTCATCTTTTTTCTGTCTGTTATGGGCATTTAGCAGTATTTATTATATGATGAAACCATGACTTCCGAGTTGAAGTTCGATCGTACAACACAAGGATTTGAGCAACAGTACAGAGAAAAGTAGCGAAAAATTATGAATTCTGTATCAAGATTATAATTGAAGTGAATCCCTGTATTGTCGTCTGGTGTGTGCTGATTTTGGAGATGAACACTAGCTAGCTAGCACGTAGTTTGTTGTACTACAAGGGAAGAAATATTGTAATTAACCTTAAACTGAATTTTATTAACAAATATCATATTAATTTATTGGTACCTCATCGTGCTTTCTTGGAATATTTAGGTGTAGACCATTGATTGCGTAAAACTCAGGGGGATTAGTCATCATTATTTCCACAAAGAGGACGAATTCATATACAAGAAAAAAACTAATCTTTTTCGAACAGATATATACTAGTGGTTGCTGCATGACAAATTAGAACGACTTGTTTCGAACTAGGTCAGCATCTCTCAATCAATTAGACTGTTCTTGTGATTTTGATCGGGCTTAATTTGTTTTATAAAATTGTGAACTTCATCACATAAAGCTTAGGTAGAACTGGAATTGCATAATCGATCTCGCTAGATAGGCTTGCTAAGTGCTAACTGCTCGATCGATCGATCTCTAGCTACAAACTACAGGAAGCTATAGGTCAACTATGGCTGAAACCCAAAACGAAGGCATGGGAAATTTGCCCCAGCAGCCGGCCGGTGAGATCTACACGATCTTCACGGTCGATCCCAATGACAGGAAATACTACGTTGCCGCCGTCGACAGCAGCGACGAAGTCATCGTTAAGGAGAATACAGAAGGCTCCCGCGTCTTCGATGATCTCCAGGTAAGGTTTTAAATCTCTAGCTATAGCTACCGCTATCTCGAGGCAATGTTTTAAATTTTAGGTAAGACCGTGTGTTAAATGTCTTAGCCGACTATTTAAATTTTAAAACACTAACTCCAGCCATGCTCGATATATATAATTAACACACACGCATCATCATCATATCATTCATCAGCAGCAGCAGTATAAACTTTTTAATAACTTCTAGTTAATTGTAATACATGTTTGTTACATATATATATATATATATATATATATATATATATATATTGCCTTGTGGATGCAGCTGTGGTACATGGTGACGGCCGACGAGCCGCAGCAGCAACACAAGCAGCAGACGTCCGCCGCCGCCGCCACCGCCGCCACCGCATGGTCAGCAGCAGCAGCAGCAGAAGCCGTTCATCCTAAGAAACAAGAAACGGAACTGCGCCCTCGTAGTCGCCAGTAAACCTGCAGCAGAAGCAGCAGGAGGAGACAAGCAGGGGACGACTAAGCCTGAGCAGATCGTCCCCGGCGCCGGCAGCAGCAGCAGCCGGACGCATCAGCCGCAGACTGGAGAACGGCGGCGGTCGACGCCGGAGACAGGCAGCAGTAAATCTGCAGGCAAGCGGCCAGCTCGCCGCGAAGAAGGGCCACTGCAGGTAGTGCTCGGGAAGCACGGTGCAGAAGGAGAACGCTGGACAACGGATGGGACGCCGGCCACGGCCGACGCCGACGATGACCGGCGACTGATCAGCAGGAGATGCTACATCCAGAGGGCGAGCAACGCCAATCTCGTCTTCAAAGCCGTTAACACCGGCGGCAGAGACGGCTCCATAATCGAGCTGACAGATAAGCCCATGGTGATCATGGGGAGTGATCAAGATCAGTTGTTCTGCTGCTGGACGATTGTCCCGGTTGCCGGGGACCACATCATCGCAGGTACGAGCCCCTGCTGATTTCTTCACTGATCCAATTAATTATAAGGGTTATTTAGATACGTGCAATTAAAAGGTTGCAGGTTAATTTGGAAAAATATCATTAAAAGGAAATAATTGATGTCTATGCAAGCCCCTAAAGCAGAAATTTCATATCCCCGATAAGCAATATCTCCCCCAAAATATTTGGAATTTTCTATAAATTTGGTTTAATATATTCAAATTTTAGTAAAAAAGGTTAAAATTTTAAATATTTCGTGCAAAAAGGACAAAAAAAATTCTGAAATTCACGAAATTTCGGTGGTTTCCGAAAATGTGAACTCTGTCGGCCCTAAAGTAAATCTCATCCATTAACATATAAGAAATCTTCCTAGCTAGCGCTGTTAATATGCTTCAGTATGTGCAGATGGAGGTTTGTCGTTGAGATCCTTAAGAATGGATCATCCAAGACTTGTGGCACAATCAGGCCTGCTTTCCAATCAACATGACACAAGATGTATTACGCCAGGTAAGAAACGGTGTTGACGGCGATTAATTTCAAACTCTAGCTAGTAACTACCTAATTCATATACTAGTTTATACTATCGTATTAATTCATGCCAATTGGTGCGAAGCATTCGTTTTTATTTAGTTTTCAATCAACGGTATATATGATTGAGTTCTCCCTCCGTCCAAAATTGAATTATGCTTCTGCTTTTGTCTACAAATTAATTAACGTACAGACTTTAGCGTACTACTGCCCCGTCCCTAAATATTTGACACCGTTGATTTTTTTAAAACATATTTGACCGTTCGTCTTATTCAAAAACTTTTATGAATATTATTCAAAAAATCGAGTAGTGGTAATATATTTAACAATGAATCAAATGATACGAAAATAATTAATAATTACTTAAATTTTTTTAATAAGACAAATGTTCAAATATATTTTAAAAAGTAAACGGATGGAGGGAGTAATTCCCAAACCGTCTATCTAACCACTACACTTACTTCGCTCAGTAGTCGTAGTTACAACGTCAGTCCTGATATTTGCAGTCAACAGTAACTCCACTCAACATCAAAATAATTTCACAATAGCCAAGAAGCCCTTATAACCATGGACGGAGGGAGAGCACGATTAAAAGCATATATATATATATATATATTCTTTCAATTGAATATGCATGAAATGAGTCAATATATCGTATGTCAGAAAACAACTAATTACGTGATGCATGATGGCCTAGGTAGCTTGCTTGACTTGCTCATTTTTTCTTTGTTGTTTTTCTCCTCATGCAGACAAGAGCGCGTCACTCAGCACTCAGCCTCGCCTCGAAGCTACAGGGTACTACGTACAAATGAGTTTGCATTTGCGATGTTTTAGTACTTATATGAACACAATTGATCGAGTGCATGCATAAAATTAATTTATCCTTATATAGTGTGTTGTAGCCGTCTTATATGTCGTGCAGTGGTTAACCTCTGAATTTGTGCTTAATTGGACATATGCAGTGAAACACTGAAAGATGGTAATAAGCAAGGTGATAATAAGAAAGGAAAGAAGAAGTGAGTCGTCGACGACGACCTCTGCATATATACAGACAAACTCCAATAGTGGAATGGCTGGCAAACATCGGTATCTACGCTTACGTATAATAGTTGGGTCAAGGATCAACCGATCGAGACCTAACAACAAATGAATATGTACTGTTGCTTAATTGCAGTTATAATTAAGTATTGTAATAATTTGTCGTCGAGCTGTATAGTATGTAAGAACAAATTAGATAATGTATTGAATTCTCCAAGAGAAATATAGGGATATATATAGGGCTTCTTGCCCTAGTTAATTAATTAATAACGTCATAAGCTTGCGGACGTGTGTGTTAGCGTTTGCAATAATTTGCTTGTACGTTAAATACATACGGATGTACTATGTCTGACAATATTAATTAGTGTATCCAGATTCGTGTGCGTATGTCCAAATTATATTAAGGGAGAATTTATATTTATGGCTCTGTATTTTTTATTAAAAAGTTGTTAAATCTTTGTACTAAAATTTTAATTAGAATGTAACTAGGAAGGTAGCCCGCGCATATGCGCGGGCATGTACGTAAAATTTTATTACGAATGTCATGTGAGGATGGTTTCCTATCAAAAATATTCTTTCACTTTATCATAAACTAAAACTGAACTTATTTAACGTCCTTTGAGCACTGGTTACTTACAACATATAAATTGTGAACTAAAATTACTTTAAACCGTGTTGTTTCTATTTCATGAGAAAATGTTGTGTTGAAACAATAGATGTGTTTCCTATAAATGTCCTTTTTTTTTGTTAGATTCTGTTTGAAATTTTAAATATATTCATTTTATTAGTCCTACTAAAATGTTTGAATATTTCTACTTAGAATGGGTTATAAACCCAACAAAAAAATTAAATTAGATAAATTTTATTCAATTTTCATTCCTTTTATCTTCATTTTTTTGGATAAATCCACTTTATGAAGCATGTTTGAAATGCTTTGATTCTGTAATTCGGGTTGAAAATATAAGTGGGTTGGTCCTAGAAGCTGGCATGTGGTAAAGGCATCAATTCTAAATTATCTCGCTCCAATTATGTAAGAAAAATTAAAATAGATGTCGTAGTATTTTCTTAGCAAATTACCACTAAACTGGAGCGTCATGTTTCTAGATTGTTCTATGCTATATGTCACAAATTCACGATGTACTGCAGCAAGTTTTACCAAAAGAAATGGATATGGTCTTTTAATTCCTATCTGTAATTGGCTTATATATTGCTGAGGCCATACCATGGTTGTCTTGGTGCAACCAACATGCTCAGTACAACTAGTATGTTCTTCAACTTGCCACGTGACTTCATAGATCATATATATAATTTAGATGCTATGGTCATCTAAAGATTATTTATTTATCTCCTTAAATGATCATTTATTGATTAAAGCATCAACATCAAAATGTATGGGTAAATAACTCCCATATACAAGCTGAGAAAAAGTTGATGGAAAGTCGTTAGATGTCTAACGGGATATAAGTAATGGGTCTACCAGTTTTTTTAAAAAATAAGCTGGGATATTTTGATTTGTAGAGTGAGCAATTTTAGTATTTCCTTTTATTAGGGTAAAATTTGCTACGGGACATTAAAAAACGTGTAATTAGCTGGGGGACACCGCAAGAACGCGTATCTGTCATGGGACACCGAAAAAACTGGTAATTGGCTACCGGAGGCCCATGACATTATTTTATCATATCCAAAAGAAATGGAGAAAGAAAAAACAAAAGCATGACTTTTCCCCTACCTACCAATTCCGGCTCGCATACACCTTCGATGTTGCAACCGCACCCGCCGTCGGTGAGGTGGCTCTCTAGAGGGGGGGAGGTGGGTTCAAGGAGGGCCAGTGCAGCTAGGCCTATGGCTCCATGTCGTTCCCGCACTCGTCGCCGCTACAGCACGAGGGCCATGCCGGCGCCGATGCTCCGCGACACACAGCGCTTGGGGTAAGCACAACGTGGACCACCTCCAGATTCATGTCAAGCAGGGCACCGCAGAGCGTAGGCTATTGCTGTCGGTCTCATAGCTGTGCCATGCCACGCTGCCATACCCTTCACCGCCCATGTCGTGACTACCTCGACATCATAGCTATATACAAGCTACACATGGCAGGAAGGGGCAAAAATCATACTTGCGCAATTGTTTATATCCCCTTTTCCTTTGGACATAACAGAATAATGCCATGGGTATCCAGCAGCTAATTACTAGTTTTTTGCGGTGTCCCAGAGCAGATATACGTTCTTGTAGTGTCTCTTAGCTAATCATACTTTTTTTGGATGTCCGGTAACAAATTTTAACTTTATTGAGTAGAGGCTTCAATATGGATGTGAGTCCATAATGTAATTTTTTGTTAGCACTTAAAATATAGTCAATATGGACATAAAGCTATCGTTTTCACTTAAAAAAAATATTAACTGGCTAGACCTAATAGGTGGAGATTCCTTTGTGATCATTTCTTTGCCCATAAAAATAATTTTAATTTTAATTATCATAGAGATATTAAAAACAGAGAAAAGTAACACCGCACACCGCATGAGAACGGGGATGGAGGAAAGGTTGGGATGTTTATTTTTTTAAGAAAAAAATTGATTGATCTGATGACCTAAATAATGTGTTGATGGTTGGATGCTATTTTTTCCCTCAGGTTTATTAGGATTTATTCTAATTTAAGTGAGACAAGTAGCAGCTTAGCAAAACACCCATAGGGATGGAGAGGAAGGGAAGATGGTTTGGGATGTTGTTCTATTAAAAAAATAGATACAATAACAATGCAAAATATTGTGCGAATCTATTTAAGTGGAAACCAATGGATGGGTTTTCTCTAATTTAATAATGTCATACAAAGATTTAGAAATATTTATAAAATATTTAATGGACTTTAACACCTACTTTTGAGATTATTTTCCATAAATATAATTTTAATTTTAATTGTGATAGGGATGAAAAAACATAAAGGAACAGGGAGCCTACAAATTGATCACTTTGTGCGCGGTACATGGTACGGGGACGTGGGAGGTTTTGGTTTTCTAAGATAAATCTAACGATCTAGAATATTGATTCCACCGATTTAAATGAAAATCGAGTGTTAGATTTCTCTATTTCATTAAGGTACCACTTGACGACTTGAGAGTATTTATAAGGTGCCATATGATGGTTTGGAAATGTTTGTAGGATGTTTAATAGACTTTTAATATATAATAGACAGATAGATAGGCCTTGTTTAAATCCCAAAAAGTTTTGGCCAAAACGTCACATCAAATATTTGGACACATGCATAGGACATTAAATGGTGAAAAAAACCAATTGCACAGTTTTTATGCCATGATTTGATAATGTAATGCTACCGTAAACGTTTGCTAATGACGGATTAATTATGCTTAATAAATTCATCGCGTAGTTTACAGGCGGAATCTGTAATTTGTTATTTATCTATGTTTAATACATGTGTGTCCGTATACTTCAAAGAAATTTACACCTAAAGAATTAAACACACCCATACACACCCATAGATAGATAGTACTACATACATATGGTTTTTCGCTTTATCTTATATGGTAGAAAATTATATTTACATTTTTCCCCGATTATACTATGTACGTTTGTTTTTTACTTTGTCACACAGGCATTTTCTTTCTTCCGGCCAACGGAACATAAGCTTTATTGTTTTTTTTCCCGGATCATACGTACTGTACTTATGATTTTTTGTTTTGCTGACTGTACTTTTTTTTTCAAATTAGACACCTTTTATACGGGGAAGTAATTATATATACACCAAATGATTCTAAAGTAATGGATCTACTAATTTAAATGAAAATCAACTATAGATATAAATTTAAACTAATGGTATAAAATAACGGGTCCTCCAATTAAATGAAGAACGACGGTAAGATTAGATAGTGCCACGTGACGGTATAGGAGTGTTTATAGAGTGCCACGTGGTAGCTTGAGATTATATGTCAGCTCCATGTGTTGTAATGTATTTAGCACTATAATATAACTATGATAAGTCATCAACATTTGAATAGACCTGATTATAAGTTGACCGTATAATTTAAAATAAATTTAAAATGGGCGTTTAAACACATTTAATTTGGTTTTATATTAATGTAGTTTATTTTGCATATTTATCTCTGGAGTAATAAATTTTATTTAATAGTGTAGAAAATCCTATTCTGAAGAACGTCTATATGTTTTCGAAGGTTCTACCAACTTATATATGTATTTTTTGGGGGCTTTATAGCTTTATTGTTGTATGTATGTATGTATGTATGTATGTATGTTTATTTTTTTTCAATCAAATATTCAGTAAATAGTTTCTCTCATATACACAGGAGATTAAGAAACAGGCTAATCTAATGATCTAAAATAATAGGTCCATTATTTTAAATAAAAATTGACAGCAAAATTTTAGAGTGCCAAGTTGCAATATAAGAGTTCTTGTTGAAACACCATATGATCATATTTGTTGAGTAATAAATTTTATTTTTATAGTATAGAAATTCCTATTTTGAAAGGACCGTATATTATATTTTTCTTTCTATCGACGTACATATTTTTTTTTCAAGTGAACAATATCTAATTTTTTTGTTTGATGGTTTTTTATCGTAGTTATGTACTCTTTTATATGTATTTTTTTGGCTTTATAGCTTTATTATTGTACGCATATTTCTTTTATTGTTTTGTTTCAATCAGACATCCGGTAAACAATTTATCTCTTATACATAGGAAATTAACAGTAAGCGGACTAATCTATTGATCTAAAAATGGGTCCATCATTTTAAATGAAAATTGACAACGAAATTATAAAGTGACATATGGCGGTAAGAGTGCTTGTAGGAACGCCACATGACCATATTTGTGGAATAAATATATTATTATAGTAAAGAAAAACATATTTTAAAAAGACTCTATTGTTTTCTACCTATGTACATATATTTTTTAGGTCTTGTAGCTTTTCTTATTTTTTAGGTCATATATTTATAATTTTCTTATTATTATGATATATATTTTTATATTTTTTGTTATTTTTTTCAAGTGAACAGTTTCTTTTTTCTGTTTTATAGTTTTTTTTATTGTACGTAAGTACGTTCTGTTTCTTTTTTTTCTTTTTTCCTTTTTTTCCTTTATTTTCCTTTTTTAGTGTTGTCCAAGTACGTACTGATGGTTTGGTTTTTCCGGTATAAACAGCATCCATATGCACAGGACATGTTATATCAAGAGGAAGCAAATAGATCTAATCTAATAGTCTAAAATAACGGGTCCGCCAATTAAATGAAAATAACGTGGCGGCATAACAGTATTTATAGGGTGCCACGTGGTGGCTTGAGTGTGTTTTTAGGAAGTTTAATGGACTTTTAGTATATAATAATAGATAGATTTTAATAATTACATTGGTGAATTTTATATACTTACAATTAAATTTAAAAACTTACATTGTAATTTTTAAATACTTGTTGATACGAATAGTTACCAGATCTTTCAATAGGTTTGATTTATCGACATGTGTACATTCACAATTTGAGGCTTTAAATCAGTAGATATCACCTCGCAATCCCTACATCTGTTTGTCTCGTAGTTATCAACGATGCTCTCACAAGGTATTGAGCCTGCAAACAATCGAGAAGTTCATAAGAAAAACACAGTTTAAATTGCAAAGGAATATGAAGCACACATAGCCTAGAGTTGCAGAAAACAATCTAGCAGCGATACTACATAGAGTAGGAATAATTTAAGCAAAACAAAAACCTTAGAGGTGGCGACAAATGTCTAGCTATTTATGCGTTACATGGGTGGGAGGTCATCCATATCATGTGTCAACCAAGACTCAGTTACAAAGCCTACGACTTGGATGGAAGAGGTTCAAAGCTTTGCTTTGTTGATTGTATGATTTCGAGCAGTTCATCTGGAATTTTGATGTCGACCATAAACCATATGAAAGACCTTTTTAACAAGTATACATAAGCCCTGAACAAACTGAAAGTGCATCTCGGCCCCTAGCGGATTTTGGATGACAGATCACAAGGCAATTAGGGGACCTATGTGTGTATTGAGCTAAAGTAGAGTTATTAGTCCCATGGCGATTTGATTGATGCTTGGTGACCCCTAAAAATGAAAGCAAAAGGCTAAAGGACACTAGGCGATTTAATTCAATTTGATTTCAAATTTTCACTCTTGGGAAAAGCCACAATACAAGACGTGTTCAAGTCAATGCTAGCATTTGTATTTCCAGGTGCTCAAAAGACATTTGATCTTCATAGAGAGAGAGAGAGAGATGCAAAGCACAACACTCACAAAAAAATGCGCAAAGAGTTAGTTCGAGATTGAAAATTCTGGTAGTTGCAAATTACCCTGCAAACCTTGGAGTTTTTTAAGCATCCATCACCTTTTGTGAAATTATGTTGCCAAAATGACAGAACCATGTTAGTGCCACCTTGAAGATTCTGGCTTCACTCCCATGATTGCTACTGAGAGATGTGTCATCAACACATGGCAATCATGAGGCTTCGTTGCTATTATCTCTAAATCTTTTATCGGAACTAGGTTTCTGATGTTAGATGTGTACCTAGTATAGGCACTTTAAACCCGTGTAAGCACATGCACACTAATTTCTTCTCCTCAGTTATCATAGAGAAGCTAGTCGGTTATAGACAATACATTGCATTTATCAATTTCGTAGGGTGTAACTCTTTCCTTGCCAGGTCTACCGTGAATTCTTTGTATTGGATGAGAGGTCCAATAAGATGTCAACAATGCTTTCACACACATTTTTCATAATGTGCACGTCATCAATGCTATGTCAAACTTCTAAATGCTCCCAGTATGATGGATATTCATAGAAAATTGATGTCTTCGTAAACATCAATGTATTTGAAGGATCCATATATGTACCTTCTCCTTGCGATTTCCACCCTCTTCCATCCGTTCACTACTTTCTCCTAAAAACAACTTTAATGTTTTGGGTGATCCTCAACATGAATGAACCACTCTTTGCTTGAGGCAGATCACCAGCCTCTATGGCGTTATCAAACCACTTTTTCATACTCCAAATCCCTCAAATGGGTGGTAGACCTGCAGTAACTCAGATGGGAATACATCTCGAAACTCCTGCAAAAAGATTAGTGACAGGAGAAGGCAAAGAGCTAGACGTCATCAACAGAAAATAGAGTATCTTTGCAAACCAAAGCATAACATGTGTCTTATTCATCACAAATTTCAGCAAGACCGGATTTTGTTGCTAGTGATGGTATTTCTTAATGACATTACTAGAAATATAATTCCCAGCAATGTCGTAGAAAATACTCCTGGTATATTATGGTTATAGAGTTTATCCGCAAGCGCACGGATATACCAGTGTAGCTTTTCACCCGAGAGTATTCCAAGGGTATTGTATTTGTTTAATCCCATGGGAAGATTACAGTAGAGAGAACCGTACTGATAAATTATATATTACTTGTAATAATCATAGTCTAAGCAGGGTTAATATAATTCATAGGGTAGAGTGACACACAAGCATAAGTCTACTCATTCTCATATTAAACTATCTAAGCCAATGTCGACCCCCAATTTTGGAAATCGGAAATCTTCTGTGTTTATCAGTACCAATCCCTGGATCAGTAGTTGGTACACACATACATAGCCGAATCACAACATATCACGAATGAATTCAGGCTAAAAGAGTTAAATGCTTACATTAGGGCCAGGTAGGCCAACAACTATCAGAGAACAACAGCGGAAGACAAAATAATACAAGGGCCCGGTTGACATGCCACAAGCAGACTCACACATGCATTAAGTTATAGTTAAGTTTAGGTTTACACATGGCAGTCCTACCGATGGCGACACAACTGTAGGCACCCGCCCCTCGCGGTCCTACCAATGGCTGCCCCACCGTAGGGCCTGCCTCACACACATCAAGAAAACCACTACGGCTTGGGTACCGCCTCCGCTCAGCTATTTACTCCGCTAGGTCTATACCCACACGACAAGTATGGTTGTACGGGGACCGTTTCATGCTTAACTTCATGGCTCGGTTCTTAACTGACCAGGGACGGTACTAGCCTTTTCTGGACACCACCCAAGTCCTCCAGCCGCCCCAGTCGAAAACAGTTGTTTAGTTTCATTTTTCCTTTCACAAATCATGTCACCAATGTCATGGCAATGTGGCGCTCATGTCTCCACAAGCCGTATCTCAACTACTTTCCCTAAGGTAGTTGCCTAAGCATATAGCATTTGATAAATATGAGAATGCATGATTCTAAAGTAGCATTACTAAGCTTTTGTCATAATTGACTAAGGACTCATACGTAATCATGGGTACAAGGAAATAATGAGGTAAACAATAATCAAAGGCATGGCAAAATAACAAGTAGGATATTCATCATTGCATGCAATTTTATTTATAAACAAAACAATTTCACAATTGGGACCAACATGCTCAGGGGATGGGGTGATGACTTGCCTGCTCAGGATAGTTCTTATTCTTGGTATAATCTTGATCAATCTTCACCTCCTGGAAGCTGCATACGTTGCCTCACGACTAACCGATATACAATTTCTATAATACGCGAGAAAAACCAATGTTCAAACAACAATCCAATGTGCACAAACAAAATATAATTGTTGAGGTCGAACCTAGGGTTTCTCATACTACCTGGTCTTGCTAATGGATAAGGTTTCTTAATCTTCTATTGTCATTATGGCAGTTCAATAATATATTAATATTGGACCATTTACCGAACATGAGTTATTTACTGTAATCTATATATATACAGTATATGTGATGTAGGTGGATTTGGCGAGTTGGTACTGTTTATTAACTTAAGATTGATTACCAATTTAAAAGATACTACTCACTCCATGGGACTTGACATTAAGTAATTAATTTCGTATAGGTGATTTAATCACACTAGCTCTGCTATTATCTCCTCCCCCCCAATCAAGCTTAGGAATGATCTATGTATACTCATATTTTATTTACCTAATTATAAGACTAAACTTAATTTAATTAATTAGTAAGGCATGGACTTAACTACATATATGGTCAGCGACTAATGAATAGCAATGTTACTTTCTATGCTTCAATTAATTTGAAACAATATTTATAATTAATTAATGTAGTTGTTACAGTGACAAAGCATGTTAAAGACAATTATTCTTCTACCTATCTTACTGTACAATACCAACTTTATTTATTAGCACATTTTTAAGTTGATCATAATCTAATCATTGAACATTAATTATTTTATAAATATGAATATATGTTATTAAATAGTGAATTATATACCATTGGAAAGCTTATGAATTTAGATGAATTTAGATTCAAGTTTCACTCAAATCGGAGTTAAAATGAATAGGTTATGCTAGTTTAAAGACCCAAATTTGAATTAATCCAAGAAATAGCGAAAAGTTACTGTTCCTAATTGATTTATTTTAATCCGAAATCTATCCTTATCCCTAACAGCTGCTGACATGTGGGGTCAAAGCTTTGATTTTCTTTTTCACAGGATTAATTTTCTAAAGGAAATAGGAGGAGTGGGGACGGCTCGTCAGTGGCACGGCTAAAGGTCGTCTTCAACCTTCGTCTTCTTCTTCCTCCCGACCAAGCGGGAGCAGCAGGGGAACACGGCACGCACGGCAGAGCCGGCCGAGGGCGACCCGACGGTGGCTAGGGAAGGTGCGGTGGAGCTCAGGCGACCCTCTGGTACCGAATGCGGCGTGCGGCGGCGCCTAGGCAAGTGGCACGACACGGCTGCCATGACCGAGCTCGAGGAGGTTTGGTGCTTGGGTGATTGGTACGGTCTCCTGCCAAATTGATGGGCGTAGGAGCATCTACGGTGTATGGGCGTTCGATTTCTCCAGAAAGATGGGAGGGAGAGCACCCGGGATGGCCTATCCACGGTGAGCTCGTCGGCGGCGGAACGGCGGTCGGGGCGGCACAGCCATCGGCATTAATCGTACAAACTGGAGCCGGCGCTAGCTATTAGAGGTGTAGAGGATGCTATGGGCTCGAGGTTTTACCCCGGGATGGAGAGACGGCGAAGGGCGGCGACGCGTGCTGCGGTGCGGACGAAGTGGAGGCGGCTAGCTGTTGGTGACGCCCGAAAGTGTTCGACGCGTGGTTCCCGGTGTCCAGCGGTCCTCGGGTCCTTCAATGGCGACGGCAGGAGCACAACTCTTCCTCCACTCCCTCCAACCTCCAGCTCTGGCCGGGAAGCCTCGCAATGGTGATCTCTAGTGGTGGTGAGAGAGTGATCGCAAGGTGTTCGATGAAATGCATTCGGGAAGAAAGCTGAGAAGAATGGGGATTTTATTGGGGGCTTAGCTTAGGGTGTAAGGAAACCATGGGGATAAGATCGCCAGCACATGGCCTGGATGAGCTGGAGCTCTAATGGCGATCGGATAAGAGCAATGAGGTGGATGACATGGCTAAGGTTCATCTCCTTCTCCATTAAAGTTCTGTGGCTCCATCATTGCGCCTATAGCCTATAGTCTGCTAGTTTTAGTCCTAGCTGGGGAAGAAACGCCGCATTATCCAACGGTCTCAGCTAGGGGCGATGATATGGCGATGCGATGGCGACTCGCGACGGGATAGGGTGACGCAGGCGCTCATGGCAGCGCAGCCTTATGCGGGAATCCGGCGGCTCGGTCGGGCGGCGGGCCCAAGCGGCGCGGCGTGACGCGGTGCGGCGCACGGTCACGCCAAGTGGGCGTGCGGCACATCCGCGACCGAAGAAGGCGGCGTCGGGTGTTCGACCGGGTGGAGTCCGAGTCGAGCACATGGTGCGCAATGAACAGTACCGGTGGAAAATAAGAGAAAAGGAGAAAGAGGGAAAAAGGGAAGGGCTAAACTGCAAAATGGCTAAGATTGGATTTGGAATTGAAATGTAGCTCTACACATTTTGGATTTTGGTAATTCAAATATTTCATTTGAATATTTATTTATTTATTCATTAGTTCTCAAACGAATTTGCTTTCCATTAGATTATCCAAAAATTATCCAATATAACTTCTAGGCTTTGATATTAATTAAAATATTCTAATGTGACCATTATAATGGTAGTGATGTATTTACTCTATTTATTTATATGAGTGAATTCTACACCATATGGGCTTGATAAAGTGTTTTAAATATTAATTTAAATATTCCAGCGAAACACTCTTTTATAGATGGGATCATTGTAATGAAGTGGTCATTATTTCACGTGAGATTGGATTCAGATGAATTCCATTTAATCTTACTGTTTCCATTTGTTAAATATGAAACCAAGCTATCAACATGGTTTGAATATTTAATATTTGGTTTGTAATTCATACCATACAAATTAATAATTAACTTTTCCTTCATTTAGCTTCCTGCATAATATTTATGGAATCGATAGATAGAATATTCTAGCGAATTGTACATCCTTAAGTTAATGTTTCATTGTGACAATTTATAGTTTGGCAAGCAATAGCAACCATAACATCCAGCATGATGCAACAAGTTTTAAAAAGTTCAAAATTTTAGTGATTTTTTTATTGTCGGGAATTTTCACGATGTTACAGCCAAGTGGAAAGAAAATAGAAAAGAATATATTCCTATACTTCTAGTATACTCTCTACGTCCCATAAAAAACCAACCTAGTATCGGATGTGACACATCCTAGTACTATGAATCTGGACATATATGTCCAGATTCATCGTACTAGAATATGTCACATCTGGTCCTAGATTTGTTTTTTATAGGACGGGGGGAGTACATAGTATACATACATCCTAGTTATCTGACATACTAGCTAATACTCTCTATCCGATGACCTCCTGGTACTTCGAGAAGCCACCCCTAACTGCCGAGTTTCTTATGAAAGCCCGTCATGACCATACAACCGGGGCTAAAAATGGAGGAGTACCCTCCCTAGGACATTTACTTAGGACTATATACACGCGCGGAGGAATACCCATACTGAGCTGTCACCATCAGCAGCCCACCTCTCATCCGCAGCATATAACCCTAAATAATGATACCCAGTAATCTAGACACCACGTCTAAACTATCAGATACTACTCTAATATCATTGTCATGACATATAGTAATTGCATAAGCAAACACTATACCTCTACCTATGTATCTCCCAGATAAGCTAGTAGTATAATCAGTATAACTTGAAAATAAAGTAAAGTTGGCATTCATATACTTGGAAAGTATTTCAATACCAGAATTGTATAAAGAAGAATATTCTAAATAAAGTACAAATCTTACAAAAGAAGAAAGGCGAGCTACTAGAGCTATACCCGAACTCTTCCGAAGACTTCCAGACTCCGATTACTATTCTATTCCTGCTCCACTAGCTTGAGAATACTAAACTAAGCTTGAGAGAATATGAGAGAGTTTTACTTGAAGTGTGTGTTGAAATGGAGAGAGTGAGCTCCTTAAATAGGTAGGTAATGACCGTTACGACGGTTGGAAAGGTCAGTAATACCCTCCAACCGCCATAGGGAGGCAATCCACACTGTCCATCGCCAACCCTAGATCCACATGGCCCAATCCAGCCCATTTTCGGCTGGCGGCCTCCTCTTCTGTTGCTCACTTCGGACTTGTGAATTTTGGTCCAATTTGTCGTGTCAATTCTGAGTTCTTGGCCCATTCATGCATAAGTCTGATTCTCGTCATCATCCGATTGATTGATCGTTTGATTTGATGTCGATTCTCCTCCATTTTATTTCATTCTCTGCAAAAGGTTAGTAATCCTAATACTAGTGGAATATTATTATTCTAACACAAATATACATTACAAGCATAACTAGTTCTCCTTTATTTTGGTAGTATTGACGGTCGAAACTGATCGCTAACGACCGTCAACAGCTAGCATAACAAATCCTTTCAATTTAAGCACTTGTTGATTTTCAGTTTTAGCATCTAATTCTTTTTTCTCATTAGCGGCTCTTTCCCTATTTTCTTGTGCAATTTTAGTAGGGAGCACCCAGGGACTCCACCTCGATGCGCTGATGTCCATGCCACTGCGTCAGATCCGCCTTCGCTGTTGCAGATCTGCCCGCCGCTCACCATCCCCACCGTCGTCGAGTAGAAGGGAGGCCTCGCTGCGACGGTCATGTCTGCACGCGAGGCCGGCGCCATCCCACCACCACAGCCATCCCCACACCTAGAGAGGCCACCTCGAACCGCCGCTGCCACTTTGCGTCACTAAATAGTAGCATCATCACCATCGGGTCACCTCACCACCACCGAGCGGCCTCAGCGCGAGGCTTTGCGGCGCCACCTGCTGTCTTCCTTCTCACGCCACCTCGGCCGTCTTCACCCCTGCGCAGCCCCGGCCATCTAGATCCACGCACATCCAGCTTTGCTCGCGCTAGATCTGTTGGAGCGCCACGGAATGGAGCCTATCCATTGCCGTCCTAGCTCACTGCCTGCCTTTCCAGCAGCAAGCTCTGGCTGTGACGTGACGAAGTAAGGAGGGACGGGTGCTTACAGCGGCAAGGGTTGTCACCGCCGGTCTCAGTGCGAGAGGCAATGCGGATGGCCCTGTAAGTCAAATAAATAGGTAACTGCATTTTTAATCCGTTGGTAGATAAATATGGCAGATGCCTGTACAAATGATTTCTGTAGAGGTGATCATAGGGCTCAATTATCTTTTATAATTTCATATTTTTATCATGTGGGGTTTGGCTTATAGGGAGATGGAAAATCATTTGCTTGTTCATTTTAATTTGAATTTAAAGAGTCGACTGTGTCGACCGTATTATTTAAGAAATAATATTTGTTGTGAAATTTGATTATCTTTGTAGAACCAATTAGTTTTAGGGTTAATTAGACCTATGCTATTATAAATTTTTCAGTTTTGAAATATGCCATTACTATTCACTTATTTGAAGTCATGCCATTACAATTTTTCATATATTCGAAATATGCCACAGCATACCCCTTTGATGCATTGAACAAAAAATGTAGACCAAATTGTCCTTGTCTTCTTCCTCTATCTCCTTCCATCTCTCCTATTTATCTCTGCTGCCATGGATCCACCAAGCCTGTGCCTACCCAGCCACTGTAAGCCTGCACCTCCCTACCGAGCGTCCGAGCACTGGATTCCCCACCGAGGACGACGACTATCACGGTCCCTCGGCTATGGCTGAGCTCCAACGCCAGGGCCTCTGGTCCCTCGGCCTCGTCCACTTCACAGAGTCGAACCATGGTACCGCCACGACCCAGCCCTCGACGCCACGTTCATCACCTCCTCGCGGGGTTTGAAGATCCACGCCGGAGTAAAGGTGAAGGGGGTGTCCTTAGCCGAGGTTCACCGGCGAAAAATGGGAAGGAAGAAATCAAGCTGCCCGACCTAGATCCAGAAGGGGAAGAAAGGGAGGAAGAAGATGAACAGGAGAGATGGGAGGAGACAGAGGAAAAGGACAAGGGCAATTTGGTCTAAAGTTTTTGTTAAATGTGTTGAAAGGGTATGCAGTGGCATATTTCAAATACCTTCAAAATTGTAATGGCATCACTTCAAATAGGTGAATAGTAATAGCATATTTCAAAACTAAAGAATTTATAATGTCATGGATCCAATTAACCCTTAGTTTTACCAAGGATCGATGTTGTCTTGGTCTGGACAAGTTTTATCTTTTCCTCCATGTACAAGAATTAATTGTCGTTCTTTGTCTTCTAAACATTACTAGAAAACCATTTATCCAGACGATGCTATTTTTTTTCCAGGTGGGTAGGCCTCTCGGAGCTAAATGGCTGCCTGCGAAATTGACAACCGTCGGTGATATCGTTGTCTGCAGGTGGATCACTTAAGAGGTCCGCCTGCAAAAATACTTTTATTATTGCAGGCTTTTCGCATGTGGTACACTAAAAGGTCCGCCTGCAAAAAGGTTATACATATTAAAAACACCACCTACCCACCAAAATAGCTAACTTTTTCTATAAAGACATCGAATCTTTAGACACATGCATGGAGCATTAAATATAGATAAAAATAAAACTAATTACATAGTTATGGGGAAAATCGCGAGATGAATCTTTTGAGCCTAATTAGTCCATGATTAGCCATATAAGTGCTACAGTAACCCACATGTGGTAATGACAAATTAATTAGGCTTAAAAGATTCGTTTCGCGGTTTCTAGGCGAGTTATGAAATTAGTTGTTTCATTCGTGTCCGAAAACCCTTTCCGATATCCGGTCAAACATTCCACGTGATACCTAAAAATTTTCTTTTCACAAACTAAATAGGCCCTAAGTTAGAGCCTCTCTGGCTCTCCCCTCCCACCTCTCCCTCAGTACCTTTCCCTTCCTCCTCTCCCAAGCTGTGGCCAGAGGGCGATGGCAACGTGAAGGGTGGAGGCGGCAGCGGCTGTCGGCGGTGGCGGCACGGAGGGTGAAGGAGGTGGTGGCTCCCCTCCCTCCTCCCAGATCTGGTGGAGGCAGCGGCGGCGGCGCGGAGGGTGGAGGCGGTGGCAGCTTCCCTCCCCGACACGGCTTCCCTCCCAGCGGTGGCGGCTCCCCTCCCTCCTTCCCTCCCAGATCTGCCCAGAGGGGAGAGGGGGGGAGGGGGGAGTGCAGTGGCGGCCCCCGGCGGCAGCGGCACCTCTGCAACAGTCTGCCCTCACCTCTACTCCCTCTCCCTCTCCATCCCGAAACCCCTGCCCTAGATCTGGCCAGAGGTGGGAGGGCTACGACGGCTGTGCGGTGGGAGGTGGGTAGGGTAGAGGGTGGGAGTGGTGGTGTTTTTTTTTTTGTTCGCCTAAAATATTTTCACAGGCTTATGCATACAAGCGGGCCTTCCACCTGCCGGGGAAAATAATTTTTGGCCGCCTGAGAAAACGATTTTTCTAGTAGTGAAAATTTTTTAGCGTATATATTTTGATATCATCAAAATATTTACTAGTATCTATTCAGAATTGAAAATCTTGTTTTGACTGAAATTTATTTTCCCTTTGTATTTTTGTTCTATTTCTAGGTATTACTTGGCTGGTACACTGTCGAGGTTGGAGATGGTCGACTTATTCTCCTTGGATATATACTATTTCCTTTATATTTTTAGAAACACGGTACAAACGCCGCTCATAACACGCGCACTATCAATCCTATGAATATATACACTACCCCTATAATTACATTCGAAAAATTAGACCGGCATATCTTGAGATTGATGAAGTCATCACGAGCTTTTGCTGTCGATTGATATGTTGTGTACCACTGAAAGAATAATTAGCCGTAAATGTGAGCACATGTATCAAGTCTAGGATTTGAACCCGTTGTACTGGTTGCACCACAAGAACCTAATAATTACGCTAACTTTGTCACTGTTACTTTTTTCTAACAGAATCTTAAATAAAAAGTACTATTGTATTAATTACATTTTCTTTTCGAAATATATCTTGGCCTTATAAAATTTAAGTAACTTCAATAGTACCAAATATATGTTTGGTAATTTGTTAATCGAATGGAGGAATGGACAAGGTGATGATGCTCAATAACGGAGTGAGTCACGGGCTCTATGTGCCTGTGAGCTCCAAAATCAATCCACGACAAGTATATGGATGTGGAAAGTGTCAAAAAAATTTAAACAACAGTAAAAAACTCATGTTTGAAATTCTAGGACTTACGAAGTTTTCAAAGTCAGTATTAATTAATCAGTCAACTTATATCATTCAGCGGGCAGAGTTATATCGATCACACGGATTTGGAAAATTATTATACATTATTTTATCCCAAACCATAGGGAATAATGTGTCCTGTTTTGGAATCAAGTTGGGGTTAGCAAACAACTGTTTCGGATCTATCCGAGATTAGCGAACTACCTGACAAAGAATCCGATTTTATAATTACGTAACGAATTATTGCAAGACTGACTCTTCATTAACTACAAAGAATGAACAGAAAGAAAGATGTGATATATTACAAGTACGTAAAATGCAATTATTGTGTTTGAACATGTTGTACATTTGATGGATGGACTAACTACTTCCGAGTCAATATATATTTCGTGAGTCTGTGTGTGTGATTATTCAATGTGCAATTCCTAAACGTAAAATTTAATTTTATGTTTATAAATTTTTAGTCACCTAAAATTGCACATTCCTAAATATTAAATTGCAGTGATATTTAATGTGCAATTTTACAATTTTTTAACTGCAATGTCAATCTTATATATCATTTTACTTTTTTGATCGAAGTTAATTTTTTAATGTAATTGTAACTTTTATGAATAGTAAGTTTATTTATTGTTATTATTTAATTTTTCTATGTTAAAATATGTTGTTCAACCTTTTATATAAGAGAAAGAGGGGTAATGAGAACCACCGGATTGTCATCTAATCGACGAAAAAAGTGACTAAAATTTCTGTACTCACCTGAAATGTAGACACTCCAATTATTTAGACTATGCAAGTATAAATATGTAAGTTTCTAATTACATTATTACTTTCCTATATATTGAATTGGTAAGAGAACGAAAACCCGTATGTAATGTAGAACATTTGTATTTGCTAGATATTACACATCCAAAAATGTGTAAAAGTTGACTAACCAAAAATTACGCATTGGTAAGTCAAAAATTACAGTTGAACTTGCTTTTTTTAATTTCACTTTAACTACATTCTTTTTGTTATATATGATTTTAGTTTATTTTTGATCCATGTTTATTATTTTTATATTTTTCTATGAATTTTAAGTTTATTTCAGGTTGAGGTTAGAATAATTTATTTATTGTTTGTCCTTTTATATCATAAAGAATATACATTGTTTAAATAATAAGTATAGGGAAGTCACTAGACTTTAGTCGATTGCTATTCAAGGAATTAGAAAAATATGGGTTGTCTGAAATCTTGAAACTCCCTAAAACTAAATATACATTAATCTTCACTTATATATATACATACATATATATATATATATATATATATATATATATATATATATATATATATATATATATATATATATATATATAAATGCGCTTTTCCCTTACGGCCAGATTGAATCCATTTTTGCAGATGGGTGGACCAGTCACCCGATGTCGGTAAAAATCACAATTTTTTTAGACGGGCAGCACATCTGCACGCAAAAACAGATTTCCATAGGTAGGCATGTTATGGCGATCGATTGCGACACAATTTTTGGGGGAAAATAAATTAAAAACACATTGCAGAAACCCGAACCCAATCATAGGTAAAATACATCAAACGGAGGGAGTACGTAAAATGATGAACCCGGGCGCTTGTTGATTATGATTGTTTAAGTAACATCAAATTTATATGATCGATTTTTTTTCATTGCTATTAATAGTCAAAATTCAAAAAGTTTGACTTGGCACTATTCTAAAAATATTTATATTTTGAGAAGGAGGGAATAGATACGTACGACGTATAGAGATGAATGATAATTAATGCATCTAATGGGCATTGTTTATCGTTAACCCTCTAACTAATCACTAACGATTCTAGTTATCATTAACAGTTTATAACGATGAGTTATAGACAAGCTAATTAAGGCTCAAAGCTGTGACTAGCTCAATTAAAACGTAGCCCCAAAATAACTGACCCATTGTATCTAATTAACTATATTTTTTATAATGACCGAATGCTTGACGGTTAAGATTACAGTATTATTCAACCATTAATTAGTGATTAAGTTTTGCAATAAATTTATTCGCTGAATATATATTTGAATGATAGTCGACCTATTCAATGCGCAAGAGCCCATTAATTGAGAGGAACGATCCCATGAGAATTCAGAGATATAATTAATATGTTTCAATAAAACAATGACCCAAGCTAGCTATATGCCAAATGTGTCATATATATATCCAAATGAAACCATATTAGATATGTCTGGCAGAGAACTGACAAACATATACCCGTTATATATTGATATGCATTTCTATGATTACAACAGTACAGTTGACTCAAGGTTCCACACGCTAACATGAGACTAAATGGATTTCCATGGAAGATTAGGAGGGGTCAACTAGACTTCATTCTTCTTCTACGTGTACAGTAATATATCAAGTAAACTTAATTAGCATGAAGACCGCGCGTCCAGGATGTCTGTGCTCTTCTTCCCTTTATATTTTATGGAAGTTAGCACGAGTAACCATAAAAAAATGTCAATCGCGCGTATGGAAGAAATTCATGGAGATTAGAAATGATCAAGCCGAAGGTTAATTGTGCACATTCGTACGTGAGATGCGATTATTCTTAACAAATTACTCCCTCAAGCTAAAAATAATTTTCATTTTAGATATGGGCACGCGGTATAAAAAAATAATTTTAACCACCACTATTTTCTATTCAAATATATATAGAAATATAAACAAATATTTTATTGAAGTATATTTTTATATAAGTTAAATCTATAAAAATATGCTCTTCTTGTTTGTCTTCAAATTAAGTTTAGCTTCGTCCAAAACGATAATTAATTATTTTTAACCCGTTGTAAGTACTTTACAAATTTTACGAGTATTTATATATTATATATATTGTTTCTCGAATACGTGAAAGGCGCGTACATGTATAATTCACTACGCGCGCGCGCACCATATATATGCAGTACTACTAGTTCCGTAATTATTAATTGAATTGTTGCTTGACAAGCAAATTAAGAGCGATCATGCAAAGCTGGTTGATATGTACTACAGCATGGCGTATACCTAATGCAACAGGAAGTTTCCGTATATACAAATGTAGTACTAGCTAATTATATATTAGGAGTGCTAATTAATCTCCACAAGCGCGGGATAGGTCGGACAAATTATATATAGGGAGTAATTAATTAAGTAGATCTAGCTAGGCAGTAGTGACAAGAAACTAATTGATGCAAATAATTATATTGTAACATATGGTACGTACCAGCAAGCATGCGCGCCTATTGGAGAAACATCTACGCATGCATTATTCATGAAGTTGGTACGTGGTACGTAGCTTTCAAATTGTTGTGGAACGAATCCATCCGTCCGAGTTGAATTAGGTTTCGATCGACCTGCGCGCGTTCCAGAGAAAATTTAAGAAAGACGATCGAACGATGGAGGCTGGCATATCAAACCTTGCTAGCTACTATAGCTTGTGAATGACGAATAATAATAATAATAACAGAAAAATATACTTGTTAGTTTGGGCCTTTCGAACGCGTTCCTGATCGATCACTATATATATGTCGATCATCTTGCTCCTACGTCGTCGACTCAAACCAACAAAGGCAATCCAGCTCCATCGATCGATCGATCGATCTTTCTGCTGCATTGCGCATTTCCTTTAATTTGCTGCTTCAGAGAGTTGCAATTAATATATATCGTCCGTCCACACCAGGGGATATATATATATATATATATATATATATATATATATATATATATATATATATATAGCAACATATCCTATGCACACAGGCCCTCACGTGTACACACGTGCACACCAACTAAAAAATATCACTAAAAAATCTAGAAAAAATCATACACATACTTTCTTGTATAGTTCCATGTACGTATTCATGTTTGGTTTAATTTATTAGTAATTCTGTGATTTGTATTAATTATCTCCGTGGTTCGGCATGCAATCATGCAATGCGTTCGGATCTCACTCACATCGATCCCCCCGCTTAATTCTGTTACTTGTTCTTCTTCAGGGCACCATCTGCAAGTGGAGGCCCTTCCCATGCACCGGGTGCTAAAAAGCATAGCAAGATGCCGCCCGGCAACATTAATAGTCCTCCTGCAGAACAGAAAGGCGCAAAAGGTACCTCCTCTGTTTCACACTATGTTTTAAATAGATTCATGCACTATTCCATTTATGTGTTTTATATGCGTATGTAAACTCATATGAATATCAGTGAATATATACGGCCGATGAAGAGGCCAAAACGTCTTATATTATGGAGTAGATAGAGTAGTGTGTGTGTCTATATATATAGTATTATAAAAATTGAAGATATTTTTGCCGGTATTTTGATACGTCATCCATGTATGAGTCGGTTGTTAAGTTCGTTTGCTTTTGGAAATATATATCCATATTTGAGTCGGTTTTTAGGATCGTTCACTTTTGATAATACAGAAGGAATCATATAAGAAATCTGTTTAAAAAAAACTTGCATGCTAACTTGAGACGATCAGACTCCTAACTACAGCTTATGATTTCTAAAAATATATATATCCAAGTGAATTCTCACAATAAAATTTTACCTTAACTGAACCGTCTAAACGAGACTATGTTTATTTTCCTTACTATACATATTATTCTAGTTTAGTTTCTGAATTCCCCTGGCGATCTATTTTTGTTTTTCTATCCAAGTAGCTGTATCCAGAAGTCTGCAGCATGCTACAGCTGGAGGCAGTAACCCTAACACAGGGGGCGACCAACGTCAAAGCCAGATTCCGGGATCCAGTTCTCAAGGTGATGGGCACAACCGGGCTGGATCAGATGGTAAGATAAACACAAATAACAATAATTGAATCTTTTAGTAATATATAAAGATATTACAATCCTAGCATCTGTCATAAGACACTAAACCAGTAACAAACCATATATATATTTGTTAACTTAGATAGCTATATCATTTTAGTTTCTTGATCAATTTCCCCTGCCGACTTTTTTGTATTAGGAGCTGGAGTACGCAGCTTGGGGACGAACATTGGTGTCGCATCGACCAACGGTACTGATCTAATTAAACCACATGAGACGGGCGTCCAGTTCTCCACTTGGGCCCAAAAAGAGAACGTAAACATACAGTAATATTGATTGGTATTGTGCACACAAGACTCCAGAGATTACACACCATTATCCACACCAACTAATAAATTTACCAAAAAATTTAAAAATAATTTTACAAGTACTTCCAATAGTATTGTACTTATGTATAAAATCTTAACATCAAATTTATTATATTTTAGACGTAATAAAAAAAATAAAAAATTTAACTGTTTTGAGAGTATAAATATGTCATAATTTATCTTTTTTGTTGCTCTCTATTCAATGAATTTGAAGATGAGACTTTAGAAGAGGTGTAATACTACTGAAAGTTCATGTACAATTTGTTTGGAATTTACGGTTATATTTTTTAGTTGGTGGGTATGGTGTATATAAAAAGGCTTGTGTGTATAGAAGGATTCCCAGTATTTATTAACCTAGCTACTAGTACATTCTCAATTAATTTCTCAAATCCTGGCCTGTTTATTTTGTTAATTCTTCAGGGAAAGCAACACATGGAAGCTCGCAGGTTGCACGTGCTCGAAACAGTGATGGGCCGCCGGCGTCACCAGTCGACGGTAAGAGAGACGCACATTATATCCCTCCGTTTCATATTATAATTCGCTCATATTTTTCTAATTTTTAAGTTTAATCAAAATTATAGAGAAAATAGGAACATTAAATTATAATTAGTCTATATTTGATGGTCGTTTGTATCGTTGACTAACCGTTTCAACATTTTTCTTTTCCTTGTCTATCCAGCTAAGAAAGGATGCGGTTGCACTCAATAAGTACGTCATTATCATAAAACTTATTACATTATTATGTTAAAAAAAGCGTTCAAGTTGTGTTTTCCAGCCAGTTTATATTATCTGCTCAATCAAGGTTAAGTCTGCTGTTAAATATGTAATTCGAATTTTGGGCCCACAATATATTCGGATTAGTTTCCTAATAGAACTCTATTTCTTTTCCTATTATGTGTCCCCTATATATAGTCTTGTAAATAGTACGGGAAGGGGTGGCGTTCCCTTATTCTCCTACGTTTGTAATCAATTTCTCTATAGTAATCATTGCCGGTAGACACCCGTGGTTTTTTCCCGTAAGAATTTTCCACGTAAAAATTCGTGTCTATCTATTTTTATAACAAGTGGTATCATTGAAGATCGATACGATCGGAGTATCGATCTAATTAGCCTCGTCGTCGACGCCGCCGGGGAAGGAGCAGCAGCGCACGTCGCAGAGAATCGGCCGCAGCAGCCGCGCGTCGTCTCATCGTCTCGTCGCGCAGGAAAAGGTGGAGGAGCAGCAGCAAGCCATCCACTGCGCACGGTTCCCTAGGAGGACCAGGATCCAGTACAGCTTCTGACTGTTCATGTGAATTAAATTTCACATTGATTTTTCTACGCGCACACAAGCTTGTGTACCAGGAAGAAGCCAGATCTACGCTACGTGCACACGAGAAGTGTACCAGGTTTCACGATTTTGCTAGGTGTACCTAATTTCTTACCAACAAAATCAGGATTAATTCCCATGGCGAGTTTGAAGTATGATCTACCGCTCCTGGACCGAGACACAAGATTTTCACTTTGACAAGTGAAGATGCGAACCGTTCCTGCACAGCAAGACCTCGATGATGCGCTATCTGGATTTGTCAAGAGGACTCAAGATTGGTTCGACGATGAGAAGAAATGGATCATAAGGCTATGTCATATATTCATCTTCATCTATCTAAAAATATTATGCAGGAGGTGCTTAAGAAGAAGACAGCCGCTAGGTTGTGGTTGAAGCTGGAACAGATATGCAAGACTAAGGATCTAACTAGTAAGATGCACCGGAAGCAAAAGTTATTTTTGCACAAGTTGCAAGATGATGGATCTGCGATGGATCATCTCTCCACTTTCAAGAAAATTGTTGCTAACCTTGAGTCTATGGAGGTAAAGTATGATGAAGAGGATTTAGGCATTATTCTATTGTGTTCATTGCCTAGCTCATATGCAAACTTCAGACATACTATACTTTATAGTCGTGATACTCTAACTTTGAAAAAAGTTGTAATACCTCGAGCTTTAAATTAGTGTATTTGGGGAAATCTTAGAACAAACGTGCAAAAGTTCAGCTTTTACACTGTTGATCGAATAGGCGATCAGGAATCTGATTGGAAAAAACGGATTGAGGAAGACAAGAGGAGCAGGAGGAGTGGTGGGTTGGTTTTCCCATCATATTCTCAGAAGTTCTCCAATTGGAGGATCAAAACGATTTTTTCTGCGAAAGCATATAACTAGTAAGTTGTAGACAATGTTTGGATCTATCTTCTGACCAAATGGCGCGATTTTATCTCAAGTGGTTTAGGAGATATAAATTTTTTAGTATGACCATTGTTTTTATGTCGTAATCTGGATAGTAGTAGATTGAACTGTCTTTTGAGGGGGTAAACAGCGGAATCAATCAGACCGCCTATAGACAAAGTTATAGAGATTTTTCTTAGCTTTTCGTATTGGTAAAATAAACTTTGATCGGATGAGTAGAACTCCAGATATAGTTGTTGTAGTACCCTCTGAAATTCTGGACAGATTCTGAAGTCTGCTTTCAAGTGCAAATTAGACCATTTAAATGGCAGAATAAAAATATGCTTTCTACATAAAAGTTGTAGGTATTGTTCAGTAGATTTTTAAAATGTATATATTTTCAGTCATAGCCTTTTTATTTTTCAAGATATAAAGGTTTGAAGCAGCAGTATTGGAAATACATATCCGTATTTGAGTCGGTTATTAGGAATGTTCACTTTTGATAATACAGAAGGAATCATATAAGAAATCTGTTTTAAAAAAACTTGCATGCTAACTTGAGACGATAGGACTCCTAACTACAGCTTATGATTTCTAAAAATATATATATCCAAGTGAATTCTCACAATGAAATTTTACCTTAACTAAACCGTCTAAACGAGACTATGTTTATTTTCCTTACTATACATATTATTCTAGTTTAGTTTCTGAATTCCCCTGGCTAGTTTAGTTTCTGAATTCCCCTGGTGATCTATTTTTGTTTTTCTATCCAAGTAGCTGGATCCGGAGCTCTGCAGCTTGCTAATGCTACAACTGGAGGCAGTAACCCTAACAGTACAGGGGGCGACCGTCTTCAAAGCCAGATTCCGGGATCCACACTGGTGGAGAAACCCTTTGTAGTCCCGGTTCGTAACCCCCCTTTAGTCCCGGTTTCCAAACCGGGAGTACCAATCCGGGACTAAAGATCGCTATCTTTAGTCCCGGGTGAAATAACCGGGAGTAAAGATCGATCTTTAGTCCCGGTTGGTAACACCAACCGGGACTAAAGATCGAGCTAACCTTTTTTTTTTGCATGCCCCTGTTGCTGCATGGTTTATATATATATATATATATATATATATATATATATATATATATATATATATATATATATATAAACCATGCATATATATGTTTCAATACATATATATGCATACATATATATATGTATTTATACATATATATGTTATGCAAATGCATATGTATATAGATATATATATGAACAAAATATATTTACATTATAGAAAATGTGTACACATGCATATAGAAACATATGTAGTCATGTATTAATTACAATCCATTATATGTCCTAGCTAGCTACGATTTCGACGTAGTAGTACTCGCTGCTAGCTCAGAAGCTAAGGACCGGTGAATTGTGTTTCCGTCGTAGTAGAATTCACCCTTGGGATCAAGGATTTCTTCGTTGATGAATCCCATGAGTTGTTCTTGAACCGCCGCGATAAATTCCTTGTGTGTGGTCAGGTTATCCCTCATGCGGATAAACTATATGAATGTATGAAATTGATTAGTAATTAAACAAGAAATCGCTACGTAATGAAATTTTGAATTTATTTGTACGTACATCGAGCTCTCTTGTGGTGATGATTTGGTCTGCAAGGCAGTGGCAATACTCGCACACGTAATAGCCGCACAAGTTAGTTCCCTGCTTTTGCTTTGCGCACTACAAATAAATGACAAACAACGAGAGATCTAATTAATATACACTTGTATGTATTTGAATCGGAGAAATATAAATGTAGAGCATGTGTACTCACAGGAAATTTGAACTTCCGCCTAAGTCTTTCTCTCCATTTGCC
Source organism: Oryza sativa Japonica Group (assembly GCF_034140825.1). Classification (NCBI taxonomy): domain Eukaryota; kingdom Viridiplantae; phylum Streptophyta; class Magnoliopsida; order Poales; family Poaceae; genus Oryza; species Oryza sativa. Next base: position 12,046,873 of record NC_089043.1, on the reverse strand, counting down.
GCGGACCAAATGACGGAACCGATACCAAGCCCTACATGGAGTTTAAAGCTATGATTCGTAGTAGCAATTAACATAACAAGATTTTCTTAATTAACAAAGGAACTTATGACGGTACCTGTCTATAAGTTCGAAAACCTTGTCAAACGTAGACTCTTTTTTATCCATTGAGTCATATACGTTGACGGTGCAGGCCTCCAGGTTGATGAGTAAAAGCACCCAGTGGAATCTGCAATGTGCGTGGGATGCATTACATATGAAACACTTAGCAAGTTCGTACGGGAATGAAATTTGGTATATAGGAAGACAGTAAAATTAAACTAACTCTGTGTTGTATGGCAACAGTATGAACGTCTTGTAATGCTGCGCCTTCAGGAGATGGACGAGATTATCCTCTGTTTCTTGTGGATATTGGTCGAGCATTGCGACGTTTACTTTCCGAGGGTCGATGAATCCAGTATCGAAAACCCTCCGCCGTCGGGCCCTTTGAATCTCCATTCTACAACGATAAAAGGGAGTATATTATTTTCTATGGTCTACTTATATACAAGGACCTAATTAATTAAAGGAGACGTATAGTAAGAAATCTAACTGAACGATATACTTACAAAATCCAGCAACTCATAATAGAGACGTCGAGGGCGTCCAGCTGGTATAGTTCGTAGATTCCCCTGAAATTGATCCAGAGAATGTCATCTCCTTGCAAGAAGTCCGTGTCCCTGATCCTCGCTCCGATCATCTCTCTACCGGTGGCGCTCATCTCCATGTACAGCTGATGGAACTTGTATATTTGTGTGGGTAGGGACTGCAGCAGCTCAGGCTTGACAAGCGGTTTACCGAGTTCGTACATGTATTTCACTTCCGCCTTTTCGATTGGTGCGACTCCTAGCAATTGATCCGTAGTTAGACCGGTGTCAGTAATAAATTGTTCTATCGTCATTTCTTTACCAGTCACCAACGGCTCGATCTCCTGGTTTGGTTGCTCTCCAAGCTGAGGGACTGGTTTGGACTTTCCAGAAGATGCTTTCTTCAGCGTTCGCTCATAGTCCGATAGCTTGATGGCCTCCTTGACAGATGCAGACATACCCCTGAAGAAGTTCCTGACACTAGGGTCTATAGGAATCTTCTTTTCTGGACTTCGAGGCTTGAATTGTCTCTTGACTTCTGATGCAACGTAAGCGTCAAGCTCCTCTTGCGTGCAATCGTACCCCGGGTCCTTGTTCTTGGCGGCGTCAACTTTCGCCTTCTTTGTTGCCCTTGTGTGGGCAAGCGGTGGAGCTGGGGGGGCCCTTGACTTTGAAGGTGCCGGAAGAGGAGCTTGCGGGGGAGTAGGTGTAGGAGCACGAGGAGGAGTCGGTGCAGGATCCTGAGGAGTCGATGTTGGAGCCTGAGGTGGAGACGGTGCTGGCGGAGCATGAGGAGGAGACGGTGCAGGATCCTGAGGAGGAGATGGCGGAGCCGGAGGAGATGGTGCACGAGACGCCGCTTGTCGCCCAGGGAGGATGATGTACCGCCTGCGCCATAGAATAATGGCATGGCATGTGTCTCGTAGATGCGTCTCACCGTCTCCTCCAGGGTAATCCAGCTCGAGGTCCTCGTACGCGCCTTCGACCAACTCAACTTCGACCTTGGAGTATCCTGCTGGAATCGGCCTGCAGTGGTAAGTACCTGAAGGGTCCGTTGGGATGGCCATGCCCGACGCCACCTTCATGTTGTGAGAGATTATTTATTAGTAATCAACATATATAAGCAGCAACTAGCGGAATGGCTAAATCTTACCTTTATTGATAAGTTCTTGAAAGGAATATGCAGCTCACATGGTGTCCGCTGAGTGATGTCATCAACGGGACAGGTCGATTCGTCCTGTGTTTGCATGGCGTCCATGCTCTGTGATCCTACCTGCCCCGTTGAGGCGCAGCTGCTACGGTTTCCTGACGGGCTCACCATTGCAGGAGGAATGGTCGGCTGGGGATCATGGGACCGATGTGCGGCCATGCGTTCATCAACCTTCCTTGCCACCTCCTCTTGCATGTTGAGTTCGTAGCTCGATACCCGGAACTCTAGGTCTGCAATCTTCGCCTCGGTATCTCTCTTGCTCCTCATCCGACTCCTGTACGTGTGGATGTCCTCCTTGAAACCAATCTTCCAAGGAATCACCCCTTTCCCTCGAGTTCATCCTGGATGCTCTGGAGTCTGCAGGGCGAGTGTCAGCTCGTCCCTATCTCTGTCTGGTCGGAACGTGCCCTGAGAGGAGGCTTCCACTGCATCTGTTAGTCGTCGCGCAGCCTCTTGTATCTGATAGCCGAAGACCAGTGAGCCATCAGCTGGGTTGAGCGTTCCACCGTGAGCATAGTACCAGAACTTCGATCGTTCCGGCCAATTGGCTGTTGCCGGTTCGATACCCCTCTCAATCAAGCTAGCCTCCATCTGCTCCCACTTCGGCATCGCGACGCTATAGCCTCCTGACCCCAAGTGGTGATGGTACTTCTTCTTGGCGGCATTTTCTTTGTTTCTTTCCATCATCGCCTGCCCTTGTTCACCTGTCTTATATGCAACGAACTCGTCCCAGTGATCCCTTAGCTTTGGGAATGTGTCGAAGTTTGGTGTCTGCCCCTTCAGTATATACTTCTGGTACAGATCTCCCTTGAAGCTCTGAAACTGTTCTGCCATTTTCTTCAGAGTCCACCTTTTCACTTTGTCCTCTGTACCCGCAGGAAGGGTGAATGTCTCGAGCATTTTGGTCCACAGCATCTCTTTCTCCGAATCTGGGACAAAGCTCTCATGATCTCCGCGTGCCCTTGTTCTTCGCTAGTACACCGTACTGACAGGCACGTTATCCCGCACAACCCAACCGCTGTGACGTACATAGTTCTTGGCGGCTTCGGCCGGGGCACTAGGACGTCCATCTTCTTCCACTTCCGTTATGATGTGCCGACCCTCAAGCTTCTTCGCTGCACCTCGTTGCCCGCGAGCCCTCTTCTGTCCAACGGAGGGTTGACTACCACTAGCCTCCTCCTCCTGGTTCCCCTCCACATCCCTTTCCACGTGCCCCTGCTGGTTCCCCTCCGCATCCCTCTCCACGTTCCCTTCCTCGTTCAAGTACTGGTTTGGATCCTCGTTCCCCTCTTCTTCATTCCAGTACTGGCTGCTTCCCTCCGCGATTGTATCGTACAATATCTGTTCCTCATCGCGGTCAGCCATCTGTTGATACAAGAAACATCTGCTAAGTCACGAGACATTTATGTTTTAACAATCTAAGTCATGTATGCTAAGTGTAAATGTCGTACATTAGAACCCTACACAACCTTACGTGCTAAGTCTAATTACAAATCGTGATATAAGCTAAGTCTAGGTGACGTATATTATACAACCCTAGCTAGTAAATAATTATATACTAAGTCTAATTACAAATAAAATAATCTTATATTAAAACTCAAATAATATTACATGCTAAGACTAAAATAGTCATGTATATGCTAAGTGTTTCGTGTGTATATGCTAAGTCTAATTAAGACTACAATAGTCAATTGCTACTTGTCGCACCAATTCCGTAGTCAATAATTACATACCAAGTCTAATTACAAATAAAGTAATATTATATTAAAACTCAAATAATATTACATGCTAAGACTAAAATAGTAATGTATGCTAAGTGTTTCGGGCGTATATGCTAAGTCTAATTAAGACTACAATAGTCAATTCCTAGGAGTCGCACCAATTCCGTAGTCAATAATGTCATACTAAGTCTAATTTGCAATAAAATAATCTTATATTAAAACTCAAATAATATTAGAACACTACACAATCTTATATGATAAGTCTAATTACAGGTCTAATAATCTTAATTAATTGCATTACAAATATAACAATCATTTATATTATTACGTCACTTGCCTGCTCCAATTCCTTCTAGGTCTTCCACTCAAGCTGTTCTTCCACTCAGGCTTGACGGACGACTCCGACAACACGTCTTTTCTGCAAGATAAAAAAAATGTATTAGGATAAATGCGAAGTAACATATATATATATATATATACATGTATATATATATATACATGTACATATATATATATACATGTACATATATATATACATGTATATATATATATACATATATATATATATATATTGCATTTCACGTTAACGTTCGTCCTCGTTCGTTCGCTCGTTCATGTTCTCTAGCTCGTTCACGTTCGTTCGCTCGTTCTCATTCACGTTCGTTCGCTTGTCCTCATTCACGTTCGTTCCCTCGTTCTCGCTTGTCTTCGTTCGATCGTTCTCGTTCTCGCTGTCGTTCGTTCGATCGTTCTCGTTCTCGTTCACGTTGTCGCGGCAACGTACATGCATCTGTTAGTTCTCGCTCTCGTTCGTTCGATCGTTCTCGTTCTCGTTCGTTAACGGCGGTGTGGCGGCATCGAGGCGGCGGTTGGCGCGGCGGCGTGGCGACGGCGGCGGCGGCGTGGCGTTGTGGGGCCGTGGCGGCGGCGGCGTGGCGTGGCGGCGGTGGCGTGGCGTGGCGTGGCGGCGGCGGCATTGCGCGCGCGGCGGCGAAGGCGGCGGCGGCGCGGCGACGGCGGCGGCGGCGTGGCGTTGGCATGCGGCGGCGGCGTTGCGCGGCGTCGAAGGCGGCGGCGTGGCGCGTCGTCGTCTTGGCGCGGCGTCTCGTGGCGGGCGGCGCGACGGAGAGAGATCGAGATCGGAGAGATTGAGATGCATGAAGGGAGATCTGGCGGCGGCGGCTCTCACCCCAGAGATGCGGCGGCAGCGGAGGAGGCGGAGGCGGCGGCGAGGACGACGAGCTCGAGACGACGGCGAGATACGGCGGCGTCAGCGCGGGGATTTGCCCTAGGCAGTGGCGGCGAAGGAGAGAGGCCGAGAGAGATCGATCGGCCGAAAACGTTTAAGTGTTGGTGAAGAAGACGAGGGCGCACCGGGAATATATATACCCCTGGATCTTTACTCCCGGTTGTTCTCAACAACCGGGACTAAAGATATCTTTAGTCCCGGTTGTTGAGAACAACCGGGAGTAAAGAAAAGATATTTACTTCCGGTTGTTCTCAACAACCGGGACTAAAGATATCTTTAGTTTCGGTTGTTCTCAACAACCGGGAGTAAATATCTTTTCCCGCTATTTCGAAATTCTTTTTAAACCCGGTTAGGGTTAAGAACCGGGACTAAAGATTATAGCGCTGCATATGATTTTCGCTTACATATGTGTTTATAAAATAGAAGTTAATGCATTAACATTATTTAAAGTACAAAGATTAATGACAATTACTTCGAAAAATTATTTTTGGCTGTAATAAATTAAGTGGATAAATCGTAATAAGCAAATATAATTAATAAAAATTCCAATAATCATATATACTTAGCATATATATGAATGATATTATTATATTGGTAAAAACTCTAATTAAGATATGTATGTACATACTGCATGATTTAAAATTAATAAAAATTGTAATCATCATATGTACTTAGCGTAGGAATTATATTAAATTAAATGCTAAAAACTCTAATTAACATATGTAAATGCCACATGCATGATTTTAACCTTTTAAAAATTCGAATAGTCATATATAAGTAGCATATGAAAGATAGTAAATTAAATTGTGAAAAACTCTAATATATGAATGATAGTTTTAAAAATATATTAAATTTAATACTTTTAAAAATTCTCCAGTCAATTATAATTAGCATATGAATGATAGTAAATTAAATGTTAAAAACTCTAATTAACATATGAAATTGCCACTTGCGTGATTTAAAACTTTTAAAAATCCTCTAGTCAATTATAATTAGCATATGAATGCTAGTAAATTAAATGTTAAAAACTCTAATTAACATACATATGAAATTGCCACCTGTGTGATTTAAAACTTTTAAAAATTGTAAGTATCACATATAACTAGCATATACATGATTTAAACTTGTTGAAACCTCTAATAATCGTGCGTAATTAACATATGCCATACATCAATTGATTTATATGGATAATCAATACATCCAAAATAGTTTACATCGTGTACACAATAATTACGGCACTATTGTTCCCTCCTTGTGATCGCTGCGTGAGTAAGGGGTGTCTTCATTTGATAGAAGGATGCTAGGGTCAATCGTCACCGTGAAAGTGGGTTGCCCATCCAACTGATCGTAATCCTCGTCAGTCTTGTCCTCAACTCCGACGATTTTTCTTTTGCCTGGGAGAACCACTTGACGCTTAGGCTTATCAGGCCCTCTACCCTTCTTTCCTTTGCTAGACATGTCCTTCACGAAAAAGACTTGCGTTACATCATTGGCAAGGACAAAAGGTTCGTCCGAGTATCCAACCTTGTTAAGGTCAACAGTTGTCATCCCACTGTCATCAATCATTACGCCTCCACCAGTCAACCTAACCCATTGGCACCGGAACAGAGGAACCTTGAGAGGACCATAGTCAAGTTCCCATATGTCCTCGATGGCACCGTAATACGTGGCAGTTGTTCCATCGTGTCCCATGGCATCGACACGAACAGCGCTGTTTTGGTTCGTGCTCTTCATGTCTTGGGCTCTCGTGTAGAATGTGTACCCATTGATCTCATATCCCTGGAATGTCGCGATCGACCCAGACGGTCCCCTCGCCAGGAAGGCAAGTTGTTGGTTGATTGACTCGTTACCCATGAGATGTTGTCGTAGCCACGCGGGGAAAGTATCAATGTGATGTCGTGTAATCCATGCATCGGACTTACCGATGTTCCTTGCGCGAACTAGAGCCAAGTGCTCCTCGATGTAAGGAGCTACCAATGAAGAGTGTTGCAGAACAGTGAAATGGGCTTTACGGAATAAATTGTTGTCTACCGTCGTTATTGCTTTCCTTCCGAGAGTTCCCTTTCCCCGTAGTCTCCCTTCATGGCGTGATTCAGGTACCCCGATTGGGCGAAGGTCTTCAATAAATTCTACGCAAAATTCGATGACCTCCTCTGTTCCATAACCCTTGGCGATGCTTGCCTCTGGACGAGCACGGTTACGAACATACTTCTTCAGAATGCCCATGTACCTCTCGAAAGGAAACATGTTGTGTAGGTACATAGGCCCGAGAATACGGATCTCTTTCACAAGGTGACAAAGCAGATGCGTCATTATATTGAAAAATGAAGGTGGAAATATCAACTCAAAACTGACGAGACATTGCACCACTTCATTCTGAAGGGCTTCTAATCTATCCGGATCGATGACCTTCTGCGAAATTGCGTTCATGAATGCACATATCTTTGTTATTGTTGCCCAGACATTGTCTGGAAGGATACCCCTTATTACAACTGGTAGCAGTTGTGTCATCAACACGTGACAGTCATGAGACTTTAGGTTTGTGAACTTCTTCTCCTTCGTGCTTATTATTCGCTTGATATTCGTGGAGTATCCAGACGGTACCTTTATGCTCTCCAAGCATTCAAACATACTTTCCTTCTCTGCCTTGCTAAGAGTGTAGCTGGCTGGACTCAAGTAATGGCTTCCTTTCTCCATTGGTTCCGGGTGAAGGTCGCCGCGTTGTTCCATATGCTACAGATCATTACGTGCTTCCAGTGTATCTTTCGACTTTCCGTATACACCTAGGAAGCCAAGAAGGTTTACGCAAAGGTTCTTAGTGAGGTGCATCACGTCGATTGCGTGGCGTACGTCCAAGAATTCCCAATATGGTAACTCCCAAAATATAGAGTTCTTTTTCCACATCGCCGCGTGACCATCTTCGCTCTCTATATGCTGGCTTCCAGGCCCCTTTCCGAACACTACTTTAAGATCTTTAACCATAGCAAACACTGTTTTCCCGCTGTGATGTTTAGGCTTCGTACGGTGGTCGGCCTTATGTTCGAAGTGCTTGCCTTTCTTCCGTACCGGGTGGTTTGCTGCAAGGAATCGACGATGACCCATGTATACAACCTTCCTACAGTGCTTAAGATACGTACTTTCTGTTTCATCCATACAGTAAGTGCAAGCCTTGTACCCCTTGTTGGACTGTCCGGATAGGTTGCTAAGTGCAGGCCAATCGTTGATGGTTACGAACAGCAGCGCTCGTAGGTTAAACTCCTCCTGTTTGTCCTCGTCCCACACGGGGACACCTTCCTTCTGCCACAACTGTTTAAGATCTTCGACCAGTGGTCTTAGGTACACGTCGATGTCGTTACCAGGTTGCTTGGGGCCTTGAATAATAATCGGCATCATTATGTACTTCCTCTTCATGCATAGCCAGGGGGGGAGGTTGTAGATACACATCGTAACGGGCCAAGTGCTATGGCCGCTGCTCATCTCTCCAAAAGGATTCATGCCATCCGTACTCAAACCAAACCATATGTTTCGTGCGTCCTTTCCAAATTCTTTAAATTTTCTGTCGATGTTTCGCCACTGCGAACCATCGGCGGGGTGTCTCAGCATCCCGTCCTGTTGACGCTCTTCAGCGTGCCATCGCAACATTCTAGCATTCCCCTTGTTCCTGAACAAACGCCTTAGCCGTGGTATTATAGGGAAATACCACATCACCTTAGCAGGAATTCTCTTCTTTGTTAGCTGCCCGTCAACTTCTCCTGGATCGTCCCGTCTAATCTTGTATCGTAGTGCTTTGCAAACAGGGCATGCTTCTAGGTTCTCATACTCCTCACCGCGATATAGGATACAATCGTTCGGACATGCGTGAATCTTATGAACTTCCAGTCCTAACGGGCAGACTATCTTCTTAGCCTCGTACGTTGTCTCGGGCAATTTGTTTCCCCCCGGAAGAATGTTCTTAAAGAGTTTCAATAAATCGCCAAATGCCTTGTCACTAACCCCATTTTTTGCCTTCCATTGCAACAACTCCAGAGTGGTATCCAACTTTTTGTGCCCCTGCTCGCAACCTGGGTACAACGAAGTTCTGTGGTCCTCCAACATCTTGTCCAATTTATGGGCCTCCTTTTCACTTTCGCAGTCCTCCCTAGCGTCCTGCAACATCTGACCAAGATCATCCGCAACGTCGTTACCATCAGCAGCTATTTCCTCCTCGCCCGTTCGATTTCCTTCAAATCCAACATACTGAGCAAAGTCCGGAATATTGTCGTCTTCCACTTCATCTTCTTCCATTTCAACACCTTGCTCTCCGTGGGATGTCCAACAATTATAGCTTGGCATGAACCCCGACTCAAACAAGTGGAAATGAATAGTCCTGGATGCAGAATACTCCTTCTGATTCTTACACTTATTGCATGGACAACAAATAAAACCCCTTTGCCTGTTAGCTTCGGCCACTCTCAAAAAATAGTGCACGCCGTCAATAAACTCTTTGGACCGCCGGTCAGCGTACATCCATTGCCGATCCATCTACATGAGTCAAAAAAACCGCACACAAATAATTATTCTTACAATAATGACAGTCATACAATAATTATAAGATATCTTTATTCATACAAAAATCATAAAATATTACACCAAATAATTCTTAAAAACTATTTGTAAAGTTTTAAACTAATTTTAATGTGTTTTACTTCTTTTAATTTTCATTTTAGTTTGTTTTCTATTATTTAAGATTAACTTTCACTAGAGTTTTCCTTCTCAACTATTTTATAAAACCTTGTTTAGCAAATGAACTAAATTTCTATATATTCTTTCTTCCCCACACACATTTTCTCTCTCATCAACTTACAACTAAATTTTGGAGACAAAAAATAGTGTGCAAAACATAGGTGCAAATGTAGTATGACAAAAAAAAAACATTGGAGGATGAAGTTGCAAACCTTTTAGGCACCTCCGATTTGTATGTAATCACCAAAATAAATTCAATAGAAATTTTGGCATGACCTCCCCTCTTTTTTGAAGTAATTTTGAAGCTTGCTCGGGCAGCTGGAGGAGGAAGAAGACATATATATAGGGGTGGGACTTTAGTCCCGGTTGGTAGCACCAACCGGGGCTAAAGATCACCGGGATCATTAGTCCCGGTTGGTATTACCAACCAGGACTAAAGTTAAGATCTTTAGTCCCGGTTGGTAACACCAACCGGGGCTAAAGATCACCGGGATCTTTAGTCCCGGTTGGTAACACCAACCGGGACTAAAGTTAAGATCTTTAGTCCCGGTTGGTGTTACCAACCGGGACTAAAGATCCCGGGGGGGTCTGACAGGTCCTGACAGCATTCGAACCGGGACTAAAGATGATGTTTAGTCCCGGTTGGTAACACAAACCGGGACTAAAGATCAAATATGCCCGTTTCCCTTTTGAACCGGGACTAAAGATCATCTTTAGCCCCGGTTTTTATTGCATCCGGGACTATTGTGGAAATCGGCCGACCGACGAAAGATGGTTTCTCCACCAGTGCCAGTTCTCAAGGTGATGGGCACAACCAGGCGGGAGATGGTAAGATAAACACAAATAACCATAATTGAATCCTTTAGTAATAATATATAAAGATATATTACACCCTAGCCTCTGTCGTAAGACACTCAACCAGTAACAAACCATATATATGTATTTGTTAACATAGCTAGCTATATCATTTTAGTTTCTTGATCAATTCCCCCGGACGACTTATTTTTGTATTCAGTAGGATTAGGAGCTGGAGCCTCTGGGATGAACGTACTCCCTCCGTCCTTAAAAAAAATAAACCCTGAGTTTGCGTGTCCAACTCTGACTGTCCGTCTTATATGAAAATTTTTTATAATTCGTATTTTTATTGTTGTTAGATGATAAAACATGATTAATATTTTATATGTGACTTATCTTTTTAATTTTTTTCATAACTTTTTCAAATAAGACGGAAGATTAAACGTTGGATACGGAAAAAAGGGTTTATCTTTTTTTTTTTTGGACGGAGGGAGTAGGTGCCGCAGAGAGCAACGGTACTCATCACAGCCACATCGGACGGGTGCCCAGTTCTCGACGTGGGTCCAAGCCAAGTGAAGGTAAGATATAGACGTAAACGTACGTACAGTAGTACAGTAGTATTCATTAGGAACAATTAATGCTGTGTACATATGCTTTATTTTCTTTTAGGCGCCGTTTAGTTCAGCGCAAAGTTTAGATTTTGGTTGAAATTAGAGATGATGTGACTGAATAGTTATGTGTGTATGACAGATTAATGTGATGGAAAAGGACTGAAGTTTGGATCTAAATTTTGGATCTAAACACAACCTTAGTTTTGAGAAACGTGTACACGTGGTTTCTAGAGTACACATCATATATACCAACTAACAAATTTTATCAAAAACTCTAAAAAAAATACAAATACTTCAAATAATATTACATTCATGTGTCAAATCATAACCTCAAATTCATTATATTTTAGCCTAAAAAAACAAATAAAAAAATTAATCTTATAGTTTTGAGAGTATAAATCTATCCTACTTTTTTTCCTCCCTATTTGTGTGTTGAATTTGAAGAGGAGACTTTACCAGCAGGGCTAATATCAATAAAAGTACATGTACAATTTTTTTAGAAGTTTTGGTGATTTTGTTTTGGCTTGTGTGTATAAAATAGGTTTCCAGTATTGATTAACCTTGCAACTAATATGTTATCATTTTATTTCTCAAATCCTTGGCCTGTTTATTTTGTTAATTCTTCTGGGAAAACAACAGTTGGAGGCCCGCAGTTTGCTGGACGTACTCAAAACCGCCATGGGGCGCCGGCGTCACGAGTCGACAAAGAAAAAAGTAAGAGAGACGCACGTGATATCCCTCGGTTTTATATTATAGTTCGCTCATATTTTTCTAATTTTTAAGTTTAATCAAAATTATAGAAAAAATAGTAACATCAAATTATAATTAGTGTATATTTGATGGTCGTTTGTATCGTTGACTAACCCGTTTCAACTTTAAATTTTTTCTTTTCCTTGTCTATCCAGCTAAGAAAGGATGCTGTTCCATTTTATAAGTACGTCATTATCTTAAAACTTTTTACGTTATTATATATATATAGTTTGCGCATGCAAGTTTAACGAGCAATATACATGTGCTGACGAAACTTTTATAATCTTTTTCATTGACATAATGCCAGGTGTATGTGACTTGTGAGGATGCAAGAAGCAGTAACCTTTGATGGACGTACGATCTCTCTGCATCCAAGCTTTGTGTGCAAAATGGCTGGCGGTCGAAAAAAACAAAAAACAAAAACAAAAACGAAAAAAAACAAAAAAAACAGAAAAAAACAGAAATAGCAAAAAAAAAAACAAAAACAAAAAAGCGTTCAACTTTGAGCCCACAATATATTCGGATTAGTTTTCTAGAAGGACTCCATGTCTTTTTCTATTAGGTGCCACCTATATATACTCTTGTAAGCTATACGGGAAGGGACTCTTGTAAGCTATACGGGAAGGGGTGACGTTCTCATTGTTATTCCCCTACGTTTGTAATCAACTCTTCTATAGTGATCATTGCCGGTCGGCGCCCGTGGTTTTTTCTCGCAAGGGTTTTTCACGTAAAATTTTATGTCTTTGTTGTGCATCTATTTTTATAACATGTGGTATGCATAACACTCAGGTCGGCAAAATGGGCTATTGTATGTATATTTGTCGTCCTTTGTACTGAAAGAAAGTTATTACTAGTAAAGATGAAGAGGCGTGTTGTGGAATTCCCGTTTCCTCCATGACGCTGATAAATTTGAATGTTTCTAAAAAATATATATATTGTTTATTTACCGAACTATTCCTCAACAAGGTAGGCCCTTAGCTGGCAGTAGCTGGTGACACCCAAATAATTTGGTCCCGTCTAAAAAAGTCCAGCCTCTACCTTCCGTGAGCCTCGCCGCAATAAAAAAAACAAAGTGGGACCTACCATAATATTATTACTCCCTCCGTTTTAGGTTATAAGACGTTTTGACTTTTATTAAAGTCAAACTACTCTAAGTTAGACAAACTCTGTAGATAAAAAGTAGTAATATTTACAACATAAGTATAGTTTTCATTAAATTTATAATTGAATAAATTTTTATAATATATTTGTCTTGGGTTAAAAATATTACTACTTTTTTCTATAAAATTAGTCAAACTTAGAGTAGTTTAAATTTAACCAAAATCAAAACGTTTTATAACCTGAAATAGAGGGAGTAGTTGATTTCAATCTTACCGGTGATAAGTTAGGCCATATGGTAGTTTAAAATTGTCCTCAACGTATTCCCTGCTCCGTCAAAAAAAAATTAAACGTAATCTGGGGTATGCAGATTTATCTTTAAAAAAATTAAACTCTAGTTGAAAGTACTCCGCCCAAAGTCTTCTTATCATCTTACCTAGAAACACTCATTGTCATATATGTAAATACTATTCTTTCGATACTATTCTCATCCAAAATTAATAAACTGAAAATTATTTTCAAATAAAATTTAAAACTTTATATTAAAAATGAAAGCCATATTCAAAATATGAAAAAAATTACTCAAATTTTTAAATTTCAAAAAAATTGAAAACTTTTAACTTAGGATTTGAAAACTTTCAACATATGATTCGAAAACTTTCAACTCAAACATAAAAAATTTTCAACTCGAAATTTAAAATTTTAAAGTCAAAATTTGAAAACTTTCAACTTTTCATCTCAAATTTGAAAACGCTCAGTTGAAATTTAAAACTATCAACTCAAAATTTGAAAACTTTTAACACTAGGTTTGAAACTTTCTTTATACTGGAAAACTTTCAAGTCGAGATTTAAAACTTTTAATTCCAAAAGATTTGAAAACACATAAGCTGACAACTAAAAAATAAGCTGACAACTAAAAAAATCCGAAAAGAAAACACGGGAAAAAGAGGGAAAACGAACAGGTGGCACCAAAATAGAAGATAAAAAAAAAAAAGAAAACGCATGCAGTGGCGCCAGCTCGCGCGCGCGATAGGAACCCCCGTGTCCATCTGGTGAGCGCAATCAAAATGTACTGGGAACCTAGCTTCAAGGACGAATTCAATGCGAACCAATAAGCGGGCCGAAATCGAATGAACGAACGAACAAGGTGCTGCTCAACAAAGGAGTGGCTGACGGCCGAGCTCAATATGCCGGTGAGCTCCAAATTAAATCAATCCACGACAAGTACGGAGTACATGGAAAGTGTCAAAAAAATTTAAACAACAGTAAAAAAACAACTCATGTTTGAAATTCTAGGGACGACATACAGAAGTTTTCAAAGTCAGTTTTAATTAATCAGTCAACTTATGTCATTAAGCGGGCAGAGTTATATAAGTTCACACGGATTTGGAAATTATTATACATTATTTTGTCCCAAACCATAGGGAATAATGTCTCCTGTTTTAGATCAAGTGGGGGTTAGCAATCAACTACTGTTTCGGATCTAGCAGAGATTAGCGAACTACCTGACAAAGAATCTCATTTTAAAATTACGTAACGATCGAACTATTGCAAGACTGACCCTTCATTAATTAACTACAAACAAATTAATTTCTATTTTGCGAATAGAAAGTAATACTATGTGATATTGTACGTATGTACAAATGCAATTATTGTGTTTGAACATGCCAACACAACTCAAGATTGATGGATACATGGACTGATCGACAACTTCGAGTCAATATATATTTGCGTGCGTCCGTATGTGTGATTATTCAATGTGCAATTCCTAAACCTAAAATTTAAATTCATATTTGTAATTAAATTTTTAGTCACCTAAAATTGCACTTTCCTAAATCTTTAATTTCAGTCATACGTACTTATGTATTTTTTTTGCACGTAATTGTAACTTCTAAGAATAGTAAGAGTGTGTATATATATATATATATATATGGGGGCACCATGGTACCCGGGCATCATGGTATCAAATACACAAATTCACCCAAATTTTTCAAAATTTTCAAATTGTGAGTATATACCTAGTTATAAGAATTCGATTCATACCTATACTTATCAACAAAACAACTCAAATTTAACTTTATTTCACAATCCATGATTACGTACGTAACTAATTATACATTTAGATGCTATATACCTAGAAACAAAATCTAACAAAAACAAGTTCAAATTCAGTTCAAACTTGCTTCGAACTAGTTAGTAAAGTAGTTAATGTTAATACCTAAACATTTAAAAAAGTTTCATACTCATTTGAGTTGAGTATGTACTCAATTTCAACCATGTTGCCCGGGCATCATAAAGCACCAAACTTATTATATATATACATATATATATATATATATATATATATATATATATATATATATATATATATATATATATATATATATATATATATATATATATATATATATATATATATATATATATATATATATATATATATATATATATATATATATATATATATATATATATATATATATATATATATATATATATGCGCGCTTGCACACTATACATATCTACACAATTGATAGCTTATAATGATGAACAGCTGATATGTATTAAGGGATATCTAATAATCAGCAAGCGGGTTCATCGATGAATTAATGCATCTAATTAATGGGCAATGTTCATCGTTATAACGATTCTAATTAATCGTCTAATTAATCACTATAATTATCATTGATACTCCCTCCGGTTCTATTTTAATTGACGTTTTGGACAATAACACGGTCTACAAGATACATCTTTGATCTTACTTTTCTATTATAGTATATATAATAAATAAATGCATGTTTAATTTTATTATAGTATTTTAAAAGATAAATCTATATATGTTGTTCTAGTTCCTTTAAACTAAATATTTTTAAAGTTAGTGATGGTCAAAATTATAAAAGTTTGACTCCAACCTTATTCAAAATGTCAATTAATATGTAACCAGAGGGTCAATAATTAATATGTAACCAGAGGGAGTAGCTTATAATGATGAACAGTTGTAGACTAGCTAGTAATTTAGGCTCAAAAGCTGTGCCTGGATTATCGTAGCCCCAAAATCACTGACCCAATGTAGTACTCATCTAATTAACTGTTTTTTTATAATGACCGAATGTTTGACTGTTAAGATTACACAGTATTATTTCGAACCATTAATATAATTAGTGAATTTATATATATTTGAATGATAGACCTATATATTGACGATGCAAGAGCCCATTAATTGAGAGAAACTCCCATGATAATGCAGATATAATATGTTTCCACAAAACAATGACCCAAGCTAGCTAGCTAATAGCTATATGCCAAATGTGTCATATATATAACCAAATTAAACCAGATTAGATATGGTTGGCAGAACTGACAAACATATACTCACCTGTTATAAATTGATGTGTTTTCATGATTACAACACAGTTGACTCATGGTTCCACACGCTAACTTGACACCAAATGGATTTCCATGGGAGATTAGGACGGGTCAACAAGACTTCATTCTTTTTCTTTCCTGTACAGGAATATATCAAGTAAACTTAATTAGCATGAAGATCGTCTCTGCTCTAATTTTTTTTAAAAGCAATATGATTTTAATGGAAAATCACAAAACTATAGGTCAGTTAGACGAAATCGCAAGTTTAGCACCCTGTCGAACAACCGCGGTTCGACAGGGATATCTATCGAACAACCACAGTTCGACAGGTACATGTCGAACTGCGTCAGTTCGACAGGGTAGGTGGTCCAAAAATAAATAAAAAATTACATGAACAGTATCACTACAATGCTAGACAGGGACATATCGAACAGCCAAAGTTCGATAAGGTTGCGTGAACAGCGCGCTACAGTGATGCTACAGTGTTCGCAGGCACATATCGAACTACCTTAGTTCGATAGGGTATTGTGAACAGTGTGCAACAGTGATTTTTCTCTTTTTTAAATTTTTTTAATCACCTGTCGAACTACCGCAGTTCGACAAGTACCCTATCGAACTATGGTTGTTCGATAGGTACCGTATCGAACCACGGTTGTTCGATAGGGTGCTAAACTTGCGATTTCGTCTAACTGACCTATAGTTTTGCGATTTTCCATTAAAATCATATTACTTTTAAAAAAAATTCTCTCTGCTCTTGTTCCCCTTTATATTTTACTAGTTTTATACGGAAGTCAGCACGAGTAACCATAAAAAATGCCAATCAATCACGCGTATATATATGTATAAAAGAATTTCAATGTGATTACGAATAAAACCGAACGATTACCATACGCAAATAAAAGGAAATTCTTTTATACAAATATGTATAAAAAATCAAAGTGTTTAAAAGTTTAATACCTGTCTAGTTCAAAACTAGAATTATTTTCAACCTCACGAAGAGTATTTTACAAATTTCACAAGTATTTTTATATTTAATTTTTTCGATTACGTGGTAGACACTTATACGTATATAATTCTACACTACGCGCACACACACCATATGCATTGCTGGGTCCACAATTATTGCTTTCTCTTATGCATGGAACCAAATTAAGAGCTCAAGGTGGTTGATACTCCTACAGCATGGCGTATACCTAATGCAACAGGAAATTTCCGTATATGTACACATGTAGCTACATAAAATATACTCCCTCCGTCCCAAAATAAATGCAGTTTTGCACTATTCACATTTAACGTTTGACCGTTTGTCTTATTTAAAATTTTTTTAATATTTCTATTGCTATTAGATGATAAAACATGAATAGTACTTTATGTGTGACTAAATATTTTTAAATTTTCACAAATTTTTTAAATAAGACGGACGGTCAAACGTTGGGCTCGGATATCCACGGCTGTACTTATTTTGGGACGGAGGCAGTACTACTCACCAAGGCAAGCACAATATATATATAGATAGGACAAAATAGAGCTACTAATTAATTAAGGAGATCTAGGCAGTAGGGACAAGAAGCTACTTAATGCAAATAACATGGTACGAGAGCATGGATTCGATGAGCGCCTAAGCTAGCTATTGGAGAAACTTCTACGCATGGATGCATTCATGCATATTACACATGAAGTTGGTACGTGGTACGTAGCTTTCAAATTGTTGTGGAACGAATCCATCCGTCCGAGTTGAATTAGGTTTCGGGAGAAAATTAAGAAAGACGATCGATCGATCGATAGATGGAGCGTGTGGTTAGTACGTACTACGTATTTTTTGGGTCGTCTTTGGAACGTACGTACGTCGGGGAACGCGTTCCTCGATCTCTATATATATGGAATGGACCATCTTGCTCCTACGATCGTCGACTCATCACACACACGGTCACACCACACAGTGGCTGGTTCGTCATCCATCGAGTTTCTAGCAGCTCCATATATCGATTACAGATCAGTCCCATGTACGTATAACTGATATCTGTACATACTGTATGCGTATATTCATGCACAGTTTATCATCAGTAGCTCGATCTGTGATTTGCATGTACCGCAGTGTACTTTCTGCGAGACCAAGTTTTAATTTATACTCCCTCCGTTCCGAAATGTTTGACGCCGTTGACTTTTTTAAACAATGTTTGACCGTTTGTCTTATTTAAAAAATTTAAGTAATTATTAATTCTTTTCCTATCATTTGATTCATTGTTAAATATATTTTTATGTAGGCATATAATTTTACATATTTCACAAAAGTTTTTAAATAAGACGAACGGTCAAACATGTGCTAAAAAGTCAACGATATCAAATATTTTGAAACGGAGGGAGTACATACATGTGCATGTAGTAGTGTCGACGATGCCCGCATACATGCATTTGGATCGATCTCACTTCCCAACTTAATTTTGTTATTATTCAGGGCACCTGCTTTTGGAGATGGGCCGCAAGGCAAACAAAGCAATCTCGTGCCGGACGATCCTATTAATAATAACCACTACTATAAAAATCGTTTTTCTGTACGAGGGGGTCGGTAGGTTCCATGCGGGCCGCTTGTGGCGGCGCCTGCAAAAACCGCCCCCCCGGGGGCGGGTTGATTAGCCGCATGCGAAAATAGGCCCATTATCGCATGCGGCTGTCCTAAGCAGCCGCATGCGATAATGGATCTTCGCATGCGGCTGGCTTAAGGGACCGCATGCGATGATCGGCCATATATGCTCCTTCAGGCCCGAGCTTGACCATTTGAAAACGAAGCTTTCTCTCTCCTAAAGCAAACACCAATTAGGGGGGGGAGGTTTTCAACTCGAAATTTTTACTTGAACTCTATACGAAAGGTGAAGAACTCTCTATCCTGCTTCATTTGGCTCCATTTTTGTTATATTTCGTTGGTGGAAAGTGGAGTTTTTTTAATATTTTGACAAGGTTTGTTCTAACTATTTTTTGCAAAATCTAGCTTCAAAATATATGTTTTGATGGGTAAATTTTGCATGTAATCAATTGTACATACTAGTTACATGTATTGTTGTATTTTTTTTGGGAGACAAATGCATTTAAACTTTTGTATGAAATACCTGCGGTCTATTTTTTTATCTGTAACTTTTTTGCCTTTATATAATTAGATGGATCGGTCGTCATGGATGTATGAGATGCGGAGAACGCAGCCGATATTTATTAAGGAAGCATCTAAATTTATTGATCAGGCTAAGGCGCATGCTTTGAGGGAGAATATGACAAAGATCTTTTGTCCGTGCCGTCATTGCAAGAATCAGAAATTGTTGGTAGATCCTGGTGAAATATTGGGTCACATAATGGAGTACGGATTCACCGCCAACTACAAGGTTTGGACCTATCACGGGGAATTCGCCAATCCGGAAGATGACGATGAAGAGTTAAGTTTCGAGATGAATGAGGCAGAGAATTTTATAATCGAAGACATGTCGCGTGAAAGAATGGTTGTCGATGTTTCCACCGATAGTGATGATTTCGATGGTGGTTTTGATTTAGAGGATATGCTACGCCATGTTGAACCAGATGTGCTAGCGGCAGGTCACGAGGATTGGAGAATTGGCAGGCATTAGAGAAGGCATCGAAGGATCTTCTTTACGATGAAACGAAGGGATGTGATAAGGATTTCACAGTCTTGCGTTCAGTGCTTGAACTTCTGAGATTGAAGGCTAAACATGGATGGTCGGACACAAGTTTTAATGATCTGATGAGTTTGTTGCGTGTGTTGCTTCCTAAGCCTAACTTTGTACCATCGAACACGTATGAAGCGAAGAAACTCATATGTCCTTTATCTCTTGGTGTAGAAAAGATTCATGCTTGTAAGAATCACTGCATATTATACCGTAAAGAATATGCGGAATTGGAATGTTGCCCAACGTGTGGCACAAGTCGGTATAAAACGGGGAATGGGCCCATAGATTCAGAGTGTACCGATCCAGATTCTGATAAGGGTAAGCGCGGGAAGATTCCTTCAATGGTGATGTGGTACCTACCAATTAAGGACCGCCTGAAGCGTCTGTACTCAAACCCGACTGATGCTGAGTTGATGAGATGGCATCAAGAGAGCCGGAAAATAGATGGTATGATTCGACATCCCGCCGACGCTCGCCAGTGGAGGACATTTGATGCAAAACACCCAGAATTTGCTAAGGATCCTAGGAATGTAAGGTTTGCGTTGAGCACTGATGGAATGAACCCGTTTGGTGACTTAAGCAGCTCGCACAGCACATGGCCAGTCCTTCTCACAATGTATAATCTTCCAACATGGATATGTCAGAAACGAAAGTACATTCTACTCACTATCCTCATACAAGGTCCAAACCAACCTGGAATCGACATAGATGTTTTCCTTGAGCCTTTGATGGAGGACATGGAGGAGCTTTGGAAAGAGGGGTTACGACTATGGGATGAGTTTAAGCGGGAGCACTTCAATCTACGTGCGATCATATTCGTTACCATCAATGACCTACCTGCAAACTTTTCATTATCTGGGCAGATTAAAGGGAAGACTGGATGTCTGATATGTCTGGAGAAAACTTCATACAAATACCTGACGTCGTCTTTGAAGACAGTGTACATGCGACATCGACGGTTCCTACCACAAAGACATAGGTACCGTAAGATGGCTAGATTGTTCGATAATACAGTGGAGAATGACAATGCCCCAGTAGCAAGAGGTGGTACATACGTGTATGAGATAACAAAGAAGATTAAGGTTGTATATGGAAAGGGAAAGAAGAAGACAGTAAAGAGGAAGAAAGCTGATGGTGACAACGGTACTGCGTCGCCTTTCAAGAAGCACTCAATTTTCTTCAAATACTTAGATTACTGGAAGAACCTAGAGATTCGACATGCAATTGATGTTATGCACCTCGAGAAGAACGTGTTTGATAGCACCGTTGGCACATTGCTGGACATCCCGAGTAAAACGAAGGATGGATTGAAGTCACGTAACGACCTTGTAGATTTGTCCATACGGCATGACCTTCACCCAGTAGTGCTGCCAAATGGGAAGACCGAGATTCCTCCTGCTTGTTACTCATTGACACTTGAAGAGAAAAAAGCCTTTTGTAAATGTTTACAAGGGGTTAGAGTGCCTACTGGTTTCGCATCGAACATCAGGAAGCTAGTATCAATGAAGGATTTGTCCATTTCGGGATACAATGCGCATGACTGTCATAGGTTGCTAACGGTGTTCCTACCAATTGCTATAAGGGCAGTCAAACCAGTCCATACAAAGGTGGTTATAACAAAGTTGTGCTACTTTTTCAATCGAATTTCGCAGAAGGTATTTGATCCTTTGGAATTAGGTCCGCTTCAGACATTTGCCGTCGAGACTGTATGCCAGCTTGAGATGTATTTCCCACCATCATTTTTAGATATGATGGAGCATTTGATCGTTCACATCGTCCCTCAGATTATTGAACTTGGTCCATTATACTTACATCAGATGTGGGCCTATGAGCGTTACATGTCGATCCTCAAAGGCTATGTACGCAATCGCGCTCACCCGGAAGGATCAATGATAGAGGGATACACAACTGAAGAGGCAGTCGAGTGTTGTATGGACTACATAAAGGATGCTAATGCCATTGGCATTCCTGTTCATCGACATGAAGGTAGATTGTATGGAAGGGGTACTGTTGGTAGGAAGCAGTTCTTCGATAATGATTACAAAAAGGTGTCCGCGGCACACAACAGCGTTCTTCAACAGCTCGCTATCGTTGAGCCATTCATTGAGCGACACCTAGAAGAAATCAAAGCCTGCTTCCCAGGGCGGTCCAATGATTGGATATCAAGAGAGCACAAGCGTCGCTTTCCTCTGTGGTTGAAAGATCTAAACCTGCCAGTTAGTGATTCTGTGGAGGAACTTACTTTACAAAGACTGGCATGTGGGCCTTCAAGTATTGTCAATTCATGGCAAGGTTACGACATCAATGGATTTACCTTGAGTACGACTACGAAGGACATGAAAAGCACCGCACAAAACAGTGGGATCCGTGTCGAAGCGATTGACACGAGTGGAGAAAAGAGGTCGTATTATGGGACCATTCAAGAAATATGGGAACTGGACTATGGCCTAAACATCCAGATCCCTGTGCTCCGTTGTGAATGGGTTAAAGACACAATAGGGGTTTCCGTTGATGACTACGGGCTAACGATAGTCGATCACAGTAAAACAGGCCACAAGGATGATCCATGGGTTTTAGCAGAGCGTGTGGCTCAAGTGTTTTATGTGAAGGACCCTTCAGATGAAAGAAAAACTATTGTCATATCCGGAAAGCAACAGATCGTCGGCATCGACAACATCGAAGACCCCAATGATTACAACCAGTTCGACGATGTACCATTGTTTACTGATCTTCCTATGCGAATTAAGAAGGTTGAGAGAACAATCGATGAAGCAAATATGTCGTACGTTCGAGCAGATGGTGTTGCCAAGGTTATTAAGTCATAGTTATTTCATAACCTTTAGTTCTCATTGTATTCCAAATGTACGTGCATGAATTTAGGTCCCCCTTATGTTGTAATCATTAGCATGTAACATTTGATTACGAGTTTTGAGCAATTTTCATGAGTTTTCTTAGTGCCAAAAACATTTGGAATGTATAATTGTGGCGAAATATTGGGAAAAAAATATATATGGACAGTTTACTTAGAAAAAAAAATATGAGTTTTTTTGGTAAAAAGATCTTTCTATGCGGACGACTTAAGCCAGCCGGATGGAAAGATCTTTTTCCCATGCGGCCGGCTTTATGGCCCGCACGGAAATATCTTTTTCGCATGCGGCTGGCTTAACAGCCCGCATGGAAAGATCTTTTTCGCATGCGGCCGGCTTAACAGCCCACACGGAAAGATCTTTTTCGCATGCGGCTGGCTTAACAGCCCGCATGGAAAGATCTTTTTCGCATGCGGCCGGCTTAACAGCCCGCATGGAAAGATCTTTTTCGCATGCGGCCGGCTTATGTCAACCGCATGGAAAGATATTTTTTCCATGCGGTCCCTTAAGCCGCCCGCATGCGATGATCTGCGCCTATATATAGGGAGCGCGGGGAGCCAAAATTTTCTAAGTCCCGGCTCCCGCGAAACCCTAGCCGCCAGGTTGCCAAAATTTCCCAAGTCGCCGTCGCCGTCGTCCCCGCCACCGCCGGCTCCTCCCCAAAGTCGCCCCGCCCCACGCCGTCGCCGCCGCCGCCGTCAGGACCTCTCCCCCCTCGCCGTTGCCGTCGCCGCCGCCAGGACCTCTCCCCCCTCGCCGTTGCCGTCGCCGCTACCAGGACCTCTCCCCCCTCGCCCTCGCCGTCGCCGCCGCCAGGTCGCCGTCGCCACCGCACGGAACTCTCCCCCCTCACCGTTGCCATCGCCGCCGCCAGGTCGTCCCCGCCGCCAAGTCGTCCCCGCTACCGCCGGCTCCTCCCCGAAGTCACCCCGCCCCTCGCCGTCGCCGACGCCACTGCCAGGACCTCTCCCCCCTCGCCGTCGCCTTCGCCCGTGCCAGGTCGCCGTCGCCGCCGCACGGACCTCTCCCCCCTCGCCGTTGCCATCGCCGCCGCCATGTCGTCCCCGCCGTCGCTCGGTAACATTTACTTTTAAAAAAAGAAATGTGAAATGTGCAACTGTGGATTGTGGATTGTTTAATTGTGCATCGTGGATTGTGATATGTGCAATTGTGGATTGTTTAATTTTGAGAAGGTTTAATTGTGGATTGTTAAATGGAGATTTATGTTTAAATTGGGACTTATGTTAAATTGGGATTTATGTATAATTGGGACTTTTGTTAAATTGAGATTTATGTATAATTGGGACTTTTGTTAAATTGGCACCTATGTTAAATTGTGACTTATGTTTAAATTGAGACTTATGTTATATTGGGATTTATGTATAATTGTGATTTTTGTTAAACTGAGATTTATGTATAATTGGGACTTTTGTTAAATTGGCACCTATGTCAAATGGAGATTTTTGTTTAATTGTGACTGATGCTAAATTGGGACCTATGTTAAATTGGGACTTATGTGAAATTAAGTTATTGGGACTTATGTGAAAATAAGTTAAATTGTGACCTATGTTAAATTGAGATTTATGTATAATTGGGACTTATGTTAAATTGAGATTTATGTATAATTGGGACTTATGTTAAATTGGGACTTATGTCAAATTGAGACTTATGTGAAATTGCGTTAAATTGGGACTTACGTAAAATTGGGACTTATGTCAAATTTTTTTACGTCAAGTTGGAAGATGTCGAACGAAAAGGTTCCATCCAACGCACCAATAGCGCCTCAAGAAGGTAACGCTCCTCAAAATTCCGGTAGCAATAAGCAGCCAGACGCTTCTAGTGAAGAAACGTGGCGCACACCAAGTGACCCGTTTCCAATGGAAATAACACAAGTCGCCCCCCGCGATGATGATCCGGACTACATACCTATCGAACAGGCCGTAAGTGCTGAAAATCGTTAGCCATGTATTATTCCCTAACTATGATGTGACATGAACCTAATGGTGTATAGAGTTACCTATTCTGTGCAGATGGTAGTCCGACGCCGCTCGAAACGTAAAGCCGGGAGGAACAGGACAGAGCAAGAAGTTGAGATGGACACCCCTACGTCTGCACCTGAACGTACGGAGACATCTACAAGTGCAGGCGGGAGTGGGAAAAAAAGACGTGGTGAGAGAAGCAAGAATAAATTACCCAAGGAAACTTACAACGTGATTGCTCTCGATCAGTATGGGAAGCCCGTCGAGCCACCGATAGTGCGGTCCAAGTTCAGCAACGCCTGTGGCACTCTAGTCAGGACACGTTGTCCCATTAATGTCAAGTTGTGGGAAACAGTGGACGACAACATCAAGACACTTCTCTGGAATGAGTTGCAGAAGTATTTTGTGTTCCCTCCTGGATCAGAGATCAGGGGGAGAGATTACGCACTTAAAAAGATGGGAGATCGATGGCGACAGTGGAAGTCCGATCTAAATCGGGATTATGTTCAGAAGAATCTCCCACCGTTTACGGATTATGGACATATATCGCAGGCTGACTGGGACACGTTTGTTGCAGATCATACAACAGCTGAAGCATTGGCTTTGAGGAAAAAAATGTCCGAGCTCGCGAAGAAGAACAGATATCCCCATAGATTGGGGTCGAGCGGATACGCTGGTCACGTCGATCAATGGCGGGAGATCGAGCAAAGATTTGCCGCGGCCGGTAAGCCCCTGCTGGTAGACCCCATGGTTGAACGTAGCAAGAACTGGGTTTGGGCGCGCAGCACAGGTCAAGTCTCGGATGAGGGAGACATACTATTCGAGACTCCAGACATAGAAGAAGTGACAACTAATTAGCAGCAGATAGTCGAGAAAGAAAGATCAGGACAGTTCGTCCCACGGAGGGAGCGAGATCAGCTTACTGCGGCGTTGGGGACGGCTGAACACTCTGGACGTGTAAGGGGTTTGTCCTCAAAGACAAGTTAGAAGGTCGGGTTTCCACAAGATGCACCAAGTTATAAGAAGAGAGACAAATACAAAGAACAACTATCGGACAAGATCTATGCGCAAGTGAAGGAACACTTCTACTCGTTGGCAGCTGAAAACCCGACAGCCTTTCCAAGGTTATTCCCTGATAGCCAGCAACCCACACAATCCGCATAGCAAACAACTAATGTACCCAGCAGTATAGGCTCAGTGCAGACAACTACCTTCCCTGTGGATAGTATAACTGGACCAACTCCGTGCAGTCTCGTCGTACCAATCGGCCGCGCTGGAAAGACTAAGGAGGTTGCAACGGGTTTAGCGATACCCGGACGTCAATTCCACAACACGGCAATCCCTGAGGATTACGCAAGGGTACAGGTCGCCAAGGTCCATAGCGACCACGTTTCCTTGGAACTAGACATACCTGCACCTGAGGGGATTGAACTTCTCGGTGATGCAGTGAATCAGTTTATCTTGTGGCACCGCAGAGACATAATCCTGAGCGCGGCCGTTCCTGCAGCAGGATCTTCAACCCCATCCTCATCGCAGGCAATGACTGCTGCCGCTCCTGCCCCACCGTCGCCTCCTGAACCACCGTCACCTCGACATCCGCCGTCACCACCACCGCTTAGGTCACCGCCTCGCCAACCTACACCACCACCCTCCCCTTCTCAACAACCGCCTCTCCCGGCCCCGCAACCAGTTCAAGCCTCTCCCACCTCCCCAGCTAAACAGCATGCTCCCCCGGCTCCGCCCTCAGTTCAAACCTCTCCACCTACACCCCAATCTGCTCTGGTAGAACAAGTGCACATACCAGATGGTATTACATCCGAACCGAAGTCTAATACTTTGGAACTGAGTCGTATAATTCCAAAGTTGATATCGACATACGACCCAAAGGAGATTGACAAGGATAAGGAGAAGTTCATGTTTTCAGCTTTCAGGAATTCTGAGAAGAGAAAAGAACTTGCTCACGTCTTGTCAGACTCCCAGAAGTTAGTACTAGCGGCCCAAGATGAAGTGCAATCCTGGTTATCTGCTGATGTGCCTGAAACTTATGAGTATGGCAAGCCATTCTTGCCAACTTATCTTATGAACAAGCTACCATGGGAAATGAGGGTAATGCACGAATGGTATATGAAGGCATCTAGGAAAGGTCTCGGTTTCATAAGCGTCGCCGTCCCGGAAGGCGCTTTCATGAGTGGTCCTAATGGAATATTTTTTATCTCTTTCCAAGACCTTTACGCCCTCTACAAGCTAGATAAAATGGACGTTAATCTCGTTGCGGCTTTCTGTCTGTAAGTCTGAACTCTTTATTACATGTTGTACGTTTCATTCGAAACAAATAAACCAAATCTCATTTCTTCTTTATTCATTGTATAGTATGCAATTCCACGAAGCTGATAGAACTGGAGCAAAGGTTGGATACGTCGATCCAACAAGAATATGCAAAACACAACACACCGTAGAGCTGAGAGAGGACTGCGAGCAATTGGTTGGCAAGACCCCGGAAGAAAAGGAAGAATATGTAAAGACATTGCACAAGAGGAAGAAGCTAGAAGTAGCAACATACTTGGCAATAGCAATGTTGGCGCACGCCGACAAAGATGTCTTAATGGTCCCCTACCAGTTCACGTAAGCTCTCTCTTCTTTTTGTTTAATTAATTTATCTTCTTCGGAATTTTCTGTCTCCAATAAGCCTATCTTATATGTAGAGACCACTACATATTATTCCTTGTATATCCGAAAGACCAATTGATCATATCATTGGACCCCGCACACTATGACAAGGAGACATTTATGGAATTCCTCACTATTTTGAATTTGTAAGTGATAAACATTTCATTACTATAAATTGTTTAGGTCGATCACCAGTCTTCTAACTACTAATAAAACAATTGTTTCCTTCAAACAGAGCACACAAGTACTACCGCAAAAGAGGTGGACCAGTACATATTCCATCCCAGAAGAAGTTATCCGTCAGGACTGGCTGGCCGGTACTATCAAATTTATACCAATACAACTAATTATCGAACAGTACATATATACTAAATATATCTACTGAGATCGGTCCCCATAATTATATCGCAGTGCTACAAACAACCACCAGGAACCAACTTGTGTGGTTATTACGTGTGCGAGATGCTCAGAGTAAATGGGAGGTACAAAACAACCAGTAACCGAGTAGGTCATCGAACTCTTCTCTACAAAGAAACCCATCTCGCACACACTTCTCACTGAGTACCATTTTATTTTCCTTTCTGTGTGCAGATCCCCGAAATCCCATATATTGCACAACGATTCAACGACACTACTATCTTGAACGTGGCCGCTGACCTCTGCCGATTCATCCGTCGCGATGTCTGCAACGCAAGAGGTCTCTTCTATGACAACCAGAGTGAACTCGCAATGGACGACAAATTTAAACCTCTCAGAGAGTGGGAGAAAGAACATATACAATAACATGTACACTACTTATACATATGCAATAACATGATGAAAAAACTGTGCCACTTGCTATTATATATTTGTATGTAAATTACGATTGAATTAATGGTTATGTATTACATGTTTGTTACTGCGGCACTTGTCTTATCTTATATGCTTACTACTCCGAAATACGATAATAAATCCCTCAATAATTTAATATTAATTACGAATCACCAAAATGCTAGAATAAATATTATTTTAGCTATTCGGAAATTGAATTTCGCATACGGTCTACTTAAGACGCCCGCATGCGAAAATAGATCTTCGCATGCGGTCTTCTTAGGTCGACCGCATGGGAAAATATATCTTCGCATGCGGCTTCTTATATGGACCGCATGCGAAGATCTATTTTCGCATGCGGCCGTCTTAAGTGACCGCATGCGAAGATCGATCTTCGCATGCGGCTGCGACGGCCGCATGCGCAAATGGTGATCTTTGCAGACCATTTCGCGCATGCGGGCCGGCCAACCGCATGTGAAGATCGATTCCGCCCGTATGCAAAAACGCTTTCTGTAGTAGTGAACCTGCAGCCAAACGCAGGTAACTAATTAAGCGACTGCATTTTACTAGTTCTTTCTTTTGTGTTGGTTCGATCTAAGCGAATGCATTTCTTCAAGAGTCGAGGGATCGATGGATGGACATAGTATATCTAGTTTCCATGTCAATGGATGATTTTTAAACTTTTGTGGAAGTTTAGAGACGTAACTTCAACTTTTTATAAATTATTTGCAAATCTATATATTTATTGCGGTGGCGTATTCCTCGTGATCTCTTGCATGTGTACTGACATATAATTAATCAATAGATCGAGAAACAAATGGGTCAATTGAACACATTATTTCTGATTGATTAGGGCAAATTAATGGATGCTTCCGCGGTTTATTTAGTTTGATGAGCTTAAACATTGAATTCTTGCTTCCCTTCTTGATGTTGCTCTTTATTCACTTCGAACAGGCACTGCTGTAGAATTCGCACATCAAAATAATGTCACAACCAACCGTGCTCAAAGACAGCTGAATACGGAAAATTCAGTTAAGCAAGGCATGGATAAAGACAGTAAGGGACACTGAAACAGCCATACTATCTTCTACTATTTACCTAGCTGCATCGCGTTTTCATTAGTTTCTCAATAATTCTCCAGCCGATTTATTTAATTTCCTGTTCTTCAGTGAACGGATCTAAAGGCTCCATGTTTGCCGACAGTGTGACGAAGCGATGTGGGCAGAATACAGGACAATGTAAGGGAGACACAAATAACTACTAAATTTATTTACCTACTCTCTCATTTCATATTATAAATCGTTTTGACTTTATTTTTCTACTCAAACCTTTTCAAACTTGATAAATTTATAAAATGTTTAGCAACATCTGCAACACCAAATTAGTTTCATTAAATGTAATATTGAATATACTTTGATAATATGTTTGTTTTGTGCTGAAA
This sequence comes from Oryza sativa Japonica Group, assembly GCF_034140825.1. Classification (NCBI taxonomy): domain Eukaryota; kingdom Viridiplantae; phylum Streptophyta; class Magnoliopsida; order Poales; family Poaceae; genus Oryza; species Oryza sativa. The sequence goes on along the minus strand of NC_089043.1, from coordinate 12,017,293 downwards.
ATATTACTACAATCTTTTTTGAGCTTGGTTAAGCTTAGAAAAATTTAACTAGAAAAAAAAATAAAAAAAAATCTTATAATACAAAACGAAGAGAGTAGCTATCTATATCATTCTAGCTTCTCTCAGTTCCTCAGCCAAATTCGTTCTGTGGGGAAGAGCTCATCATGACTCGAAGATTGATGACCATGGCAGCTGGACCATGTAATCAACCATATTTATTTAACTAGCAAATTTAATTATAATTTCAGTTTTGTTCCCCAGCCAATTTTCCCGCCAAAAAAAAAGAATCCCCAGGCAATTTATTTAATTTGTTGTTCTTTAGTGGACCATGGATCAACGTGGGCTGATGCTGATGTCTAGTCCTCCAGTTAAGAGAGACGCCAACGACCACATTTATTTAGCTAGCTTGTTAATTATACGGGAACATATCCTATGCATGTAAATTTTCCATGCGCACCAACTAGTAATTATAAAAAAAATTATAGAAAAAAATTGAACATTTACTTCTAATAGTATTACATATATATGCAAAGCTCATGTTAAAATTCATTATATTTTCGCCATAACAAAAATATGAAAAATCTAACAGTTTTAAGAGTAAAAATCTATCAAAATATTGTCTTTTTTTAGGCTAAAATATAATGAATTTAAAGATAAGATTTCGCACATAGGTGTAATACTATTAGAAGTATGTGTCTAATTTTTTCTAAAATTTTCTGTGATATTTGCTAGTTAGTATGTATGAAATGTACGTGAGAAGTTTGTGTGTATGTATATGATATGTTCCCTAATTATGCTACTACAAATGATAAATATTAGGATACTAAAAAGTAACTTAGCACCTGTTATCGATAGAGAAAAAAATGTTAAGAAAACGTGGACATGATCAAGTGGGACTCAAACCTAGGCTGGTCCAAGCGCCGGTATAGCGCTCTTAACTACCACTGGGCATGAGACCGGTCTCTTGTACTACTTCATCCATTCCAAAATATAAGAGATTTTAAAAGATGTATCATGTTCTAGTAGTACGAATTTGTATCAAATTTTACTACTACGAATCTGAATTGTTACTCCCTCCGTCCTAAAATATAACAACTTTTAACCCTCATGATTTGTCCCAAAATATAACTACTTCTCCATCAACATTCTTTTCCCAACCAATCACAACCCTCTACTATTCACTTTTCCCACCTACCTCCATTACTCTTCCAATGCAACCCTTCACTACTCACTTCTACCTACTTTCTTAATAACCGTGTCCAACTCTAAAACTCCTTATATTCTAGGATGGAAGGAGTATATCACATCTCACTAAAATCTCTTATATTTTGAAACATGATAGTACTATTTTAGTACACATTTGTGGCAGATTAGGTCACATATCGTATGGATCCGTCCATTCATATAGTTTGAGTTTAAACATTGAATTATCATTTCCCCCGCTGAATTTGTTCTTATTCATGTGGAACTGCTGCAGCCAACAAACCGGTTCCACCAGTACTTAATAAAAGCTCAACCGGGGAGAATAATATCCAGATCACTGTGGAAAGTACTAGTGGGGAAAAGAAGACAACAGGTAGAGACGCAAACAACTATTATAATTTTACTTTCTAAATTCCCTATCCTAGTTGATTTTTTTAATGTTTTTTGTACGATCATTATTACCTGAAAAACAGAGCATATAATCCTATATAATTTTTGCCTTCACATAACGCCAGGTCCGAATGGGAAAGGAGGAAACATGTAACCTTTAATCGACGAGCTCTGCGTATCCAAACTTGAGTGGACAGAAATATAGTCCAGCTGGACTATATACATCTGATGTTCTGCACAAAAAATCAAGATCGTAGAGCTCCAATTCCCAGTTTGGCCAGTCATACATGGCCATCTATGTATCTTTATTATATATTATACCTTGTGGCTTTTCTTCCTTGCTTGATGTGATTAAGGTGTGTTTTGATTATTGATGAACAATTCGCATAAGAGATAGTTGGTTTTGATATTTGGTGGATTATTGTCGAAGTTGTGCTGACTGTGTGGGACCCAGTCAAACTGGCATGCGGTGCATGATTAGACCGGCCGGCCCGATGGTCTGAACGGCTGGCTCTGTAATAGAGTCGGTTTCGAGTTTTTTAATTGGATACTCGTGATTATTTCATGATTACTATACTTATGCAATACTGTTGTGTTGTGTGTTAATGTTGAGTCAACAATTGTTGAAAAACATGTGCTCGCATATGGTTTTTTGTTTATTCATCTGTAGGTGTGTTTTGATACCTCGGGAGAGCATTGCTGGTGATAGATTGGGAGGCAACTTGAGAGAAGATGGCATCCAGATGATTAGGAATAAATCATGTAGTATACTTAGGCTAAACAACAAAATAAATATGGTGGTGAAGATTTCATGCGTCATACAAGAGGGTCGTGTACATGTAGAATGCAGAGTTGAATTTGGGAGGAGTCCAAACTTGGGAAGGTTCAAGTTTAAATTGAAAAGAAATAAGTTAGATACTTGTACAGGAATGTTTTCTAGTGGATTAAGACTACTTGTACAAGTAGTATTCATGGCTTTGGGCCAATCACCTCTAGGTATAAATGGAAGAGGGTTGACCCTCTCGGTATCGATTGTGTAAGAGACAAGATAAGAGAAAAGTTAGGGTTTAGCCTATATTTTGTGTTTAATCGAATGTTGAGAGAGTAGTATTTTTTTTACACTTTGTAAACATAAATTAGAAGCAATAAAGTTGATTTGCTTTCAGAGAGTTCTTTGATTATGTTTTTCTTGATCTTGGCAATTAGACCAATGAGAAACCGGCGGCATCTAGGCGGTTGCATCAGCATCTTCAAGAGGTTGCGGTGGCAAGGAGGGTAATAGGACCAGCCAATCCACACCGGTTAGATCGGCAGCTAGGGTGCAGTCAGCCCAGTGTGCACACAGCAGTCAGATCGGACTCCGTTGTGGACTTCGTTGTGATGACCCGTGCCGTCATTACCAAAATGACTTCACTAGTCCATGGATTATTATTTGCCATAGCCGCGCTTTAGCGAATAATTAATGATCCACATCAAAGATAGCAGTAGAATAATAGCTGTAAGGTTTAGATAACATTACAATACCATGCCACGCAGGGCTAAAGTCTGAAACAGGGCATTACAAGTTCACCCATTTAATAATACAAGTTCTAATAAGCAGTAGCTATCAGTACTTTAGTCATTACATGCTTCATTATCCCAGGTTCTCTGACATAGCTAGGATCGGAGTAGCTACTAGAAGTACCACTCCCCTGCATAACTCATCCCATCCTCCATAATACACATCACATCCCCTTGATTTTCAGCACACCAAGGGGCATAGCACCGATCCTCCAATCTATAAGTATCATTTAACTCAATGGCTTGCCCAAAATTGCTTGCGTCTAAACAAGGAAGGTTAATAGCAAGGGTGAGTACAATTACTTAGCAAGCAGTATTAATAGCAAGGATGTATGGCATGCCATTTCATAAGTCATATCAAATCATCATTTCGCAATTATAATTTCTTTAAAAAATATTATTGTAAGAAGAGTCCATATTTAATTTATAAGAAAAGCTACTACTCACTTGCACTAGTACAGATCCTTCCATCTGTGACGGCCCATAACAAGACTAGAATTTGCGGGCCGTCACAAGGAAGTAAAACTAAAGTACTGTGACGTGCCCATCCGAAGTTTCGCCCGATTGAGATATGGTCGCACAGCCATGGTATATCGGCATAAAACTAAAGCCCGTCACGGATGACACTTATCTGTGACAGGCTATAGTTGAGGCCCGATTGAGATGAGGGTTCCATATCTCAATCGGGCCCTAAAAGAAGCCCGTCACAGATGAGTGTCATCTGTGACGGGCTCCAACTAGAGGCCCGATTGAGATAAGTTTAATGCCCGTCACAGATGACACTCTTTTTTGACGGGCTTTTATTAAGGCCCGATAGAGATTACTTGTATGCCCATCACGGTTGATTGTTTTAGGGCCGTTACAGATATTTGTTGCACAGTATAAATACCCCCCACCACCTAGTGTAACTGTATCCCACTGTTCACTATTTTGGTGGGAGGCTGTAGGGGGCGATTTTTTGTCCTTTTTCCAAGGAAAACAGAAATTAAATTCCCAAAAATTGATCAAAATGGATCAATCAAGTGAGTAATATTATTCATTAATTGAGCAATTTCATCATGTCTTACTTTTGCAATACTGATCTTACAATATGTGCCTCTAATTTGTTTTTTTTTTATTTTGCAGCAATTGATCGAAGTTGGATGTATGAGAAAATTTTGAAACGTCATTCTATGGAGTACAGAAAGGGCGTAATAAATTTTATGAACGCTGTGGAGGAGGATCGGAAAAGAAGAAACAGTGATTATATGTGTTGTCCATGTGCAGATTGCAAGAATGAGAATATGTTTGATAGCGGAGAGGACGTACACGGTCATCTGATACAACGAGGATTCATGGTCTATACATGTTGGGTGAAGCATGCAGAGCAAGAATCAGGAATTGGAGCAGCAGCAGACAGAAGTGGTGCGCATAATCAGGAAGATGAAGATGAGCATGACATGTTTATACCTTCTCCATTGGGTGGTGAAATGGTTGATGTGAATCACGATCTGCTGCAAGACATGTTACGCGACGTTGAGGACCCAGCCCAGAATGAGAGATATGGAATGAAGTTCAGCAGGTTGGTAAGTGATTCCGAGACGCCTCTGTACGCTGGATGCAAAGCAAAACACACTAAGTTGTCAGTTACCTTGGACCTAATGAAACTGAAGGCAAGTAGTGGATGGACAGACAAGAGTTTCACAGATCTTTTAGGAATTTTGAAGGCTATGCTTCCTGTTGAGAACACATTGCCCGAGACGACATACGAAGCAAAGCAGGTTCTGTGTCCACTGGGGTTAGAGGTCCGTAGAATTCACGTTTGTCCCAACGACTGCATATTGTACCACAACCAATATGCGGACTTGGATGCTTGTCCTGTCTACAAGGCTTCTCGATACAAGCGAAAGAAAAGTGCTGACGAAGGAAATAAGTCAAAGAGGGGTGGTCCGGCAAAGGTTGTGTGGTATCTACCTATCATTGATCGTTTCAAGAGAATCTTTGCCAACCCGAACGAAGCGAAGTTAGTACGTTGGCATGCCACGGAGAGAAGGAATGACGGTATGCTTAGACACCCAGCAGATTCGATTGAATGAAGGAATATCGATCGAAAACACAAAGACTTTGCTGTAGACCCTAGAAACATGAGGATATGTCTGTGTACGGATGGCATGAACCCTTTCGGTGACATGAGTAGTACTCACAGTACTTGGCCAGTTCTTATTGCGAATTATAACCTCCCGCCATGGTTATGCTTTAAACGGAAATATATTATGTTGTGCTTGTTAATCTATGGTCCAAGGCAACCCGGCAATGATATCGATGTATTCCTAGAGCCTGTTATCAACGATCTAGAGATTCTTTGGAAAGAAGGTGTGGAAACTTGGGATGCATATGGTCAGGAGAACTTCAAGCTAAGAGTTCTATTGTTCTGCACCATTAATGACTACCCTGCACTCGGTAATCTTTCCGGATAAAATATAAAAGGAAAGAAGGCATGCTCCGATTGCAAGGAACATACACGAAGCCGGTGGCTGAAGAAATTGGGGATAGGACCCTCTTGGACCGTAGACGCATGGCATGGATACGATATAAATGGATACACATTTTACACCGTCAAACAAGATGACAAAAGCACAGTGCAAAACAGCGGCGTTCGTATAGATGCATTCCAGGATCAAGTTGGGTCAAACACATATTACGCCCGCATTGAGGATATCTGGGAGCTAAACTACATCAAGTTCAAGGTTCTTTTGTTCCGCTGCCATTGGGTGAATATATGCACTGGTGTCAAAGCCGACAAGGAAGGTTTCACTTTAGTTGATCTATCTAAGGTGGGATACGCCGATGAACTATTTGTACTTGTGAAACAGGTCGAGCAGATATTCTACATAAAAGACCCTTCAAACAAGAAGATGCACATCGTGAGGGATGGAAAGCGCCGAATTGTAGGAGTTGAAAACGTCGTCGATGAAGAAGAATACAACCATAATCTTCATGTAAGACCTCACATTGATCTTGACGATGATCCATAACCTTGTAACTGATGCATCTATACTTATCTATTGTAATGAATGAAGTATTTTATTTCACTGCAAAGACTTGATATGTGTAGTCATTAATATGGCTAATTTTGTTTTATTACAAATGACCAAAATAAAAGTTGTAGATCCTGATGAGAGGATCAAATTTGTTGTTGACCATATTTCAATTTGAAATCACTTAGTATTTACAAATGCTGTTAATTAGATTTGTCATATTGTCAAAATCAATTTCAAGTTGTTGGGAAAAAAATTTTATAGAAAAATGACCAAAATAAAACTAGTAGATCTTGAAAGGCTCTACAACTTTTTTGTTGACCATATTTCCATCTGAAATCTTTTACTATCCGAAAATGTATTCTGACTAATAAAATGAATTATTACACAGCTACTATATATTTTGCACTCACAACAAATAAAAGATGGAAAATGAGTCATCGATGACGGGCCTTAGTTTACGGCCGATAGAGATTAATCTATCTCAATCGAGCTTTGCTGTAGGGCCCGTCACAGATGACGCCCGATTGAGATGACATTCAGGCCCGTCACGGATGAGTCATCTGTGACGGGCCCTAAGATAATGCCCGATAGAGATAGATTAATCTCTATCGGGCTTGAACTAAGGCTCGTCACCGATGACTATTTTTCCATTTTCCTGATAAGTCTTTATATTTGTGAGTACAAAATATATAGCTGTTGTATAATAATTCATTTTATTAGTCATAATACATTTTCGGATAGTAAATGATTTCAAATCGAAATATGGTCAACAACAAAATTATAGAGGTTATCAAGATCTACAACTTTTATTTTGGTCATTTGTCTATATAACTTTGTTTCCAACAGCCTGAAATTGATTTTGACAATATGACAAATCTAAACAGCATTTGTAAATACTAAATGATTTCAAATGGGAATATGGTCAAAAACAAAGTTGATCCTCTCATCAGGATCTACAACTTTTATTTTGGTCATTTGTCTATATAACTTTGGTTCCAACAGCTTGAAATTGATTTTGACAATACGACAAATCTAAACAGCATTGGTAAATACTAGATGTTTTCAAATGGGAAAGCCATAAACAGCTGACTTGTACAGGTTATCAAGGTCTACAACTTTTATTTTGGTCACTTCTTCATCCGACAAAGTGATAGTACCAATGTTTACAGAAAATTGACATATCTGTGTTCATATTTATAAACCAGATGAGAGAAATGTGATTATTGTGAATAATATAACTATCACTTTGTCGGATGAAGAAGTGACCAAAATAAAAGTTGTAGATCTTGATGAGAGGATCAACTTTGTTGTTGACCATATTCCCATTTGAAATCATGCAGTATTTACAATTGCTGTTTAGATTTTTCATATTGTCAAAATCAATTTCAAGCTGTTGGAAACAAAGTTATATAGACAAATGACCAAAATAAAAGTTGTAGATCCTGATGAGAGGATCAACTTTGTTTTTGACCATATTCCCATTTGAAATAATTTAGTATTTACAAATGCTGTTTAGATTTGTCATATTGTCAAAATCAATTTCAAGCTGTTGGAAACAAAGTTATATAGACAAATGACCAAAATAAAAGTTGTAGATCTTGATAACCTCTATAATTTTGTTGTTGACCGTATTTCGATTTGAAATCATTTACTATCCAAAAATGTATTATGACGGATAAAATGAATTATTATATAGCAGCTATATATTTTGTACTCACAAATATAAAGACTTATCTGGAAAAATGGAAAAATAGTCATCAGTGACGGGCCTTAGTTCAAGCCCGATAGAGATTAATCTATCTCTATCGGACATTATCATAGGGCCCGTCACAGATGACTCATCCGTGACGGGCCTGAATGTCATCTCAATTGGGCATTAGTATGGAGCCCATCACCGATGAGTCATCTGTGACGGGCCCTACGGCAAAGCCCGATTGAGATGACTCATCACTCTACTATATCTAGGGTTTCTCAGATCGGATCGAAAATTTTTCTAAGTCCCACTACAGTTTCCCGCCTCCTTAGAACCCTAGCGCCGCCGCCAACTCCTCCTTCGCCGCCGTTGTCCTCCCTCGCCGCCACCGCCACCGAGCCCGCCGCCTCCACCGAGCCCGCCGCCGCCGCCACCGAGCCTCTACACCGACCAGCGTCGGCCTTCCTCGTCGTCGCCGCCTGCCTCTTCACCGACGCGAACAGCTGCCCCCACCGAGGCCGGCGACGTCCTTCCTCATCGTCGTCGCCTACTCCTCACCGACGCACGACGCCGCCCGCCCGACGCCGACTTGCCCGACCGGCGTCTACACCGACCGCCGCCGCCGCCGTGAACTCCTCCTTCGCCGAGCCCGCCGCCGCCGCCACCAAGCCCGCCGCCTCCACCGACCCACGAATCCCTCCACCGAGCCCTCCCGGCCGATCTCATGTGAGTCCTCCATCGCGCCTCCCTCTGCTACCTGCATGTGGTTGATGATGAAAATGTGGATGTTGGGATGAAATGTGGATGTTGGGATGAATTTAGTGATAGATGATTTTAGTAATTGATGACTTGATGATGAATAGATGGAATGTGGTGCATTAATGAATTTAGTGATAGATGATTTTAGGGATTGATGATATGTGGTGAACGAATGATTTTAGTGATTGATGACATGATGATGAATAGATGGAATGTGGTAAATTAATGAATTTAGTGATAGATGATTTTAGTGATAGATGATTTTAGGGATTGATGATATGTGGTGAACGAATGATTTTTTTGATTGATGACATGATGATGAATAGATGGAATGTGGTGCATTAATCAATTTAGTGATAGATGCATGATATGCGGATGAATAGATGGTATGAGGTGAATTTATGATTTTAGGATTTGATGATATGTTTAATTTAGTTATATGTGCCATTTAATTTTTTGTTATTTTGAAAAAAAAGTAGACGATGTCTCGGCAAGGCGAACCAATGTCGACGACAACTAGTGGGTCCTCAAGAGCACGTACTCCTAGGACAGGGAACAAAATCTCTAAGGAACGGTTCCGCATAACATCGGTGGACGCCGTAGGGTTGCCAACATCTCCAAGGAAAATAGTGAGCCGATTTAGGTCTATCTGCAGGGTCATAGGGAGACAGAAATTCAGTATTCTGCAAGATGACATCAACTTCGTGCCGGCCGCAGAGAAGGACATTGCTTGGCTAACGTTCAAGAAGAGCTGTCACGACCGGAAATAACCCAACGGGCGTTCCTTACGTGTGTGTATTATTCCTTGTCCCAGGAGGCAAGGTACACCAAAAGTTGATACATTTCAGAGTTTATCAAGCGAAAGCGTAAATAGTTACTTTATTACATGGGCGGCGAAGGCCCAGCACACACAAAGACAAACGGGAAACAGCGGAAGACTAGGGCGACGACCACAGGCGCTTGACGGCAGGCACGAGCTAGACACCAAAGCCTTCATCATCCAGGGGCTCCTCTTCTGGGTTTGGGAAAAATTGAGCAAGACTGAGTACAACCACCGTACTCAACAAGACACACCCACAAGTGCAGAATAAATGCAAGGGAGTACAAGGGAGCCATAATATAGGGGGGGTTAGGGTTTGCAGTAAACAGCACTAAATGACACTTAGTTGCTCAAAGCTATTTTGTAAACACGGTCCTAGAGCTATACAAGATTATTAATCAAGGCCGTGAACCCACACGAACCTGCCTTAACCCAAGGCCTACGATGATTCAGACCGAACTGGCAACCCGACCCTGGGTCCCAGCTCGTCCCAAGCCAACCCAGGCCAGCCATTCCACATTTTAGTTGTTAAGCAGGTTTTAAGAATTAAAAACACTAACTTGGGTACATTGCTCGGCTTGCCCATAACCGAGGGCGCGGCTATTCGAATAGATTATACTCTGATCAGAGGTGTACATCTTTACCCACAAGACACATCTTCCTCACGTGTAACCACGTGCCACATACCACCACGGTATACGGATGGAAGACATGACATAGTTTCCAACCCATCCTAGCCATAAACAAGAGTACCGACCCAACCCCACCTACGGCCGAAACCCCCGGGACAGGTAGGCAGGACTGAGCCCCTAGCAGCAGGACACCGGCCCTGTGCCATGACATCTCGACTACCGGGCCGCAGCTCGTGTAGCCTTCATTTGCCCTAGAGATGTCCATCGACCCCCGACTTCGTCCATCTCCATCCGTGTACTTTTGTTTATAACCAGACTGAGCCACAAACTAAGCCTTACCCACTAGACATGTGGAAGTACGGTAGTGCTTTGCAACAGAGGCCCAAAGACCGGTCCTTATATGGCCGAGGTGCTACTGTCAAAACTATGCACCCCGAGCCCAGCCTAAAACCATTTTGAGGGTTTTGAATAGAGGGGGAGGTGTGAATCCAATTCCACAATAATCCCACCATTCCATAGTGTCCAGGTGATATGAATATTCCCAAAGTCTAGAGTTGTAAAACCACCTAATGTTGCCTAATTAACCAGCGAAGCATCTACCTAAAATCATACTAGTGGTACCATGAGTAGAGTGTCCACTAGTTGGTGTTTTGTTTATTCTAGGGTGAACAAGGTAATAATAACAATAACAATAATAAGGTCATAACAAAGGTACATAGGCATGGCTAGATAAAACAGTGATAACGCGGGAATTTAAATAAAGCGATAATGCAATAATTTAAATCAAAATAATTTTATAAACTAGGATTCAATATGTTCAAGGATGATGTGACTTGCCTCGCTCACTTTCCCAAACGTCGGCTTCAACCTCCACAAAGAGCGGATCTTCCGAAGCTGCAACGTCTACACGACCAACGGAAAAGAAAAGGCTTTTACTCTAATAAACTCCATATAACCAGCAGGAACAAAGCACAAAAATGGGTTCTTGACTTCTTAAGGAAAAATTAGAGACTTGAACGGTCCAATTCCGAGTTCAAATGGCCAAGTTATGGCCATTTGAAGTTTATATGCTCTTTAAATGAATATTTGCGAATTTCTTCATTTAAATTTTAATTTAAAAAGGGTTTATTGCGTCAGCCGAGGGGAGGGGGCGCGCGGACCGGGTCCACGGGAGTGGGGCCCACGCGGCAGCCTCACGGTCCACGGTGGACCGGGCGCACCCGGGCTCGCACCGGCCGGCGCCGTGGGCCCCACGCGTCAGCCGCACCCGAGGGCCCTGGCGGCTGACGGCCGGGCCCCACGTGGCGGCCACTCGGCGTGGCCGGCGGGAGGCGGCGCCCGCGCCCCTATGGTCGCCGGCGGCGGCCATAGGCACGGCGGAGCGGCGGCCGAGAGAGGGGAAGGGAAGGGGGAAAAGAGGCGGCGGTCCGCGGCTCACCTTAGGTCGACGGCGACGACGAAAAAGGCGGCCGGAGCGGAGGAAGGCGGCGGCGCGGCTCGGGTCGTCTGGGTCGACGGCGTTCCGGCGGTCCGCGGGCTCGACGAGGGGTTGGACGGGGTCGACGGCAGTGCGGCGAAGCCGGAGGAGGCGACGCCGGGGCGGGAGACGGTCCCGGCGAGCGGAGAAGGCCGGCCGGAGGTCGTCGGCGACGGAGGAGAGAGAGGGCAATGGCGCGAGCTCGATTCCGGCGAGGAGACGGTGCGGCAAGGGCGGAAACGGGCGAGGGAGGCGCGGGGAGGGTTTATATAGGGTTGGAAGGGGGAGAGGGCGGCCGGAGGGGAAGGAAACCGGCGCGGCGCTCTCGGGCTCCATCAATGGCGCCGGCGGGATTAGAGGGGGGGTTTCCAAACGAATCCAAGGGAGAAAGGGAGGGAAAATAGGGGGAATGGGAGAGGGAATCACGGGGAATAATTCCCCCCTATTGATTGCACGCGGGGAGGACGGGATGCGGCGGATTCGGCAGCGGCGGCGGCGCTTGGCGCGGGCGGAGCAGCGGGAGCGGCGGGAGGAAGGGGATGACGGGTGGGCCCCACCCGTCAGCGAGGGTGGCGGGCGGGCCCGCCCGTCAGCGGCGCGCGCGCGGGGAGAGGCTAGATGGGCCGCGGGGGAGAGGAGAAAGGGGCAGGGAGATGGGCCGGATTCGGCCCAAGAGAGGGAAGGGGGATTTTTAAGGTTTTTCTTTTTATAAAACCTTTTCAACTTTGTTTATTTCTTAATAATTATTATTTGTGCTCTGAAAATTCCACTAAAATTTATTTACGCATTTTAGGCTTTTAGGAAATTTACAAAAATCCTCTAAGCCTTATTTGGCTTTTAACTTTGCACATTTTAAATGTTGGAAGCTTTCACACGGATTTTAATTATTCTAGGCATAATTTAAAGGATATATTTTAGGGTCGTTTTGGGACGTGACAAGAGCTTTGATTATCCTGTGGAGCATGATAACCGTCTCAGGCGGGCTGCTTTCAAGGTTATGGGCAATGCTTGGAAGAACTTCAAGACTAAGCTAATCGGCGAGTTCGTCTACAACCAGGCGAATCCAGATCCAAGAGAGAAATTTCCTTGGATCACGGCACAAGTCTGGGAGGAATTCCATGCGAAGAAGTCGACCCCCGAGTATAGAGCTAGAAGCGAGGCATATCGCTTGCTCTAGATCAAGAACCAGCATCCGCACCGGCTTGGCACCGCCGGATATGCCGGTAAGGAAGAGGAATGGCAGCGTGAGGATGAAGAAGCGGAGGAATCGTGCACACCGCTCGTGTTTGGCGATATCCCACACCCTCGGGCTAGGAACTAGGCCAGGGCCAGGTACCAGAGGAATGATGATGGCACAATCTTCATGCCAAATGCAGAAGATCAACGAGTATACGAAGCTATAGTAAGTGTCTACTCAAACTAGATGTTCGCATTGTTTCCCATCGTGCAGTTTATTTAACCCCACTAAATTGTAATGCAGAAGGAGTTGGTTGCCGAGCAACAAGCCTCACAAGAGGCCTGCTCTCAAAGACGCGAGGACGACCTCCTCACGAAAGCGTTGGGCAACAAGGAACACTATGGACAGACACGGGGCGTTGGGTCTTCTGTTCCCTAGAAGTATGGATTTCCAGACTACGCTTGGCAGTACAAGAAGCGGACTTCCAAAAAGGCGAAGAAAGATGCACGCCTTGAAGCCAAGATCCGGGCGTCGATAAGAGCTGAGCTGACATCTGAATTCGACGAAAAGCTCGAGTCGATGAGGGCCAAGATTAGGCAAGAGATCCGAGAAGAGAAACAGAACCCCCAGGCCGCCGCTGCTGCTGCGCACGAAGAGTTAGGAAGTCCCACCCAAAAACACAGCAGTTGCGCATCAACTGAGTTGGCGGAAAATCCAACATCGGTCGACAGCGCCGTCGACCACATAATGGTAACCGTGAACTTACTTAATACATGAAAGACTTAACAAATCCATATGATATATAATATTCTAAAAAAATTGATTAATCTATCACAGGAACCAACGAGCTGCACCCTCACAGTTAGGGTGATGCCGACCTTCACGGTTCCAGCAGCCAAGGGACTTGCGTACAAGCCGACCCCAGAGACAAGAGTGCATGGAGCGCAACTCAGGACGGACTGTGCAAAAGTTCAAGTCGACTCGGTGAAGCCCGAATACGAGCTGTTCCCTCTGAAGTATCCACCGAACGATGAGGTCCTCTCACTAGGAAATGCCCATGGTACCTTCATCCAATGGCCCAAGGACCTCATTGAGATCAGGGTTACAGCGAGGCCAACCACTGCACCAGGCGGTCATCCACCAAAGAGACCCGCCTCTGCTCCTTCAGCCCCTGCTGCTCAAGATTGTCATGCACAATCTTACGATGTGCAGTTGCAGTACGACACGGATTTTGGGGAGGACCGAACGGAGGCCGACAGCAAGGCGATTCATGAACCCCCACCGATGAAGAAGAGCAGGAAGGCACACTCTTCCCCTCAGAGAATTACTCTCGATAAACCCGAAGCAAAGGGGAGAGGAAGGGGAGGAAAGGTGCAGACCTTAGTTCTGGCTCCAAGGAAGCTAGATCTGGGCAAGGGCCAGGAAGAGACTAAGGGCAAAGAGGTCAAGAAGAAATACGTCGCTCCACAGGAGTTCCAACTAGGCATGCAATTGGTTGGAGATGACGTGCTTGCCGCAATGGGCACCGCTTGCAAGCACCTTCACTTATAGTACATGGAGAAATCTAACGCCAGGAAGCCAAGTAACGCTACCGATATCCTTGGAGAGCACGATGGAAAGCCATTCCTTGGTCCAACAAATTATATCGTGGTCAACTTCAAGGATCTTTTCGACCTCTACAGGCTCCGAGCGGTGGACACAAGCCTCCTTAAGTGCTACTGCTTGTAAGTATTGTCGCCCAACTCAATCTGGTAATAACAATCGGTTTAACTTGCTTATAAGATCGTTTATCTTGTGTGTAGGTTAAGTTGGCAGTGGTGTCAGAAGCATGCACCAGAAGTTGCCTTCCTTGATCCACAAGTGGTCACTGTCACAAATCTCCAGAATGACCGTCTAGGAATGGTCAACTACATCTACGACACCTTGTGGTCCCGCCGAGACAAGGAGTACATTATGTGCGCCTATAATCAATAGTAAGTGTGTTAACTAAATATACACAACGGCATGACACATTCCTTGAGTACTTAATTAACTTTCACTATATTAATGCCGCAGTGCCCATTGGATCCTTCTGGTCATAACACCTAAGTGGAGTACATGTCACTACCTGAACTCCAGAATTGATAAGAACGCATATGATTGGACCCCAATTCAACTAGCGATAGATGAAGCGTGGGCCCAATACGTGCAAAGAGGAGGCCTCAGGAAGATAGGACATGACACCCTCATCCACAAAAAAGACTTCCTGGTGAAGCAACAAATAGGTGACCAGTGCGGATTCCATATGTGCCACAACATGCGCCTTCTGTATAGAGAAAAGGTGAAGACTTTGGCTGAGTTTGAGGTCGGTAGTCTCAATTGTGATAGACTAACTACATTTTAGTACTTATATATGATCGATCAACTAATCTGGAATTATGACAATGTAGGGCACAATAACCAAGTCTCTGCCTACCAGCTTTGAAGAGGTTCGCGAAGAGATAGCCAGCTTCATCCTCCGCGAAATAATTAACCCCAAAAGAATGTTTAGGCTTAAACTAAAATGATGAACAATGTTGAACTTTTATGTTTAGGCAATGATGAACACTTATTATGCAACTGTGATGATGTATATATTTCATATGTTTATGTTAGGACTTGCTAAATAAATATTTGATCCAATTAACTCGGTTTTGCAGGTGAAATATGATAAATATTTGAATGGATGTGAAATATGAGATGGCTGTGAATGTGTGTTTGTGTGAAATATGTTGATGTCTGTGTATGTGAATGCATATGTGTATGAATGGGTGATGCTGGGGAGCTGGGGATATTGGATATCTGTGTTTGTTTCTGTCATTTTTGCAGCGGGCATGGCTAGCAAAGGCCTGAGGCTAGCCAAAAAAACAAATTTTTTTTTGTGGATTATAGTCATCTGTGACGGGCCATAACTAAATGCCCGATTGAGATGAGGTCATCTGTGATGGGCTCTAGGTTAGGCCCGATTGAGGTCAGTAGTCATCTGTCACGGGCTCTAGTTTATGCCCGATTGAGGTGAGTAGTCATCTGTGACGGGCTCTATTTTAGGCCTGATAGAGGTCATCAGTCATCTGTGACGGGCTATAGTTTAAGCCCGATTGTGATGAGTATCATATGTGATGGGCTCTAGTTTAGGCCCGATAAAGGTTAGTAGTCATCTGTGACGGGCGCTAGTTGTGGCCCGATAGAGATAGGTCATCTTTGACGGACTATAGTTTGACTGGTCGTCTGGGTCAAAGCTATCGGTGACGGGCTTCACTTAGGGCCCGAATGAGATATATTCATTCATGACGGCCGTTTGCCCGATTGAGATAACTCTTCACATCAGTGACTTCTAGCCTGTGACGGACGCTGTGCCTGATTGAGATGGGGCTTACCGCCCGATTGAGATGAGGGTATCCCTTCTTGTGTTGTATAGTGAGAAAGAACCACAATAGGCTCCGATATCCTCTAATCTAAGAGACAGGCGTGAATCACAATCTATTTGAGCACGCACTGCACAAGCTTGTATCACTGTATCCATTTTCACTCCATATATTATAAGTCGCATATTTGTAATATTTAGAGTACAACGCACTTCTCTTATTTCAGCACATTACACTCCACTCCACTACGTGCTACTGTACTATCTTGATGGGGTTTATATCATCTCCCATCCAAGTACTAACGTTTTATGGGGTTTATATCATCTTCCATCTTACCACTATATCTATAGTTACGCATCATGCGGAGTGTAACGACTTGATAAGATATGAAGCGTTGCTCGTCTTGCGACAAGGATATCGTTGACACGACTTCTATAAGGCACACGTATACAAGTGAGAGTGATTTTAGTCCCTAATTATATTATATCCGTATGTAAAGGGTCCCGCTTCCAGTCAATCCCCATCCATGGGCACCCTCTACCCTTCTAGTAAGTGTTGGAAGGTCAATTGCTCCATCAACTGCCCCTCCCAGTATCTATCATCATCCTTATATATCTGACTTATATTTTGGTAAATCCATTTTATGCAAGGTAACAGTACTATAAAGCAAAATTAGGTTTACAATAATTCAAATCATCATGATAAAAGGATTGCTTTCCTGAATTCTCGTAGTTCAAATCAAAACTAGCTAGTGCTCCCAACTGACCTGACTCCGCCTCTAGTTCCTTTCCGCATTCGGTCAAATGTGTCGAGATTTAATTAAACTATACTATTAGAAATACAATAATTTACAAATACAAATGTGCTTACAAATTTATCTATCTATCTATCTGTATCTATACTAATTAGACACTTTATACGAGCTTCCACGTTAACTGAAAAGATCTAACAATTGATTAATTAGGATATTAAAATAATTGTGACCGTAGATTAAAAGATCTCATGTGGGCCATTATTTAAAGCCGATCGTCCAACCCTTCCCGTATCAATCTCCTGTTATCCAAGAAAACAAAAGGACAGTATATATGTATACAATCATATCTCTAGGACGAATCGCTCTCAATTCCCAAGCATATAAACACGAATATCGATCCATTCGACGTAGACACATAGTAGTCATCGTGCCGTCTGAGATCGACTTCGCATGTGGCTCGGGATTGGGGAACGACGACGCAACACTTGATGATCCTGTTAGCTGATGTTGGACGCCTGCGACGAGATCAGTCGCGTGAGAGCGGAATCGACACAGCGAACTCTTATCTCCGGCGAGGGTGCTCAGTGTCCGCTCTAATAAATCTATATATACCTGCTGGACTGATCACCCTGCTGGCACTCTCTACCACTTCGACATGCGCCGGCGGCTGCAGCGTGTGCATGGTACAAACGTCGTGGATGAGGAGGATGATCCTCTACACGTCGAGCAGCTCGCCTACTGTGACGACGACGGCCGAATCAAACGTGGCTACGTACCGGGCATGCATGGTAAATTTGCTTTCGGCTCCGCGGCTAATATATTCAAGTGCAAGTGTAAGAGCGCCGTCTCGACTCTTAAGCTAGCTCTGAGATTACTTTCTCCATCAAGTTATTTTTATTCAAACTGAAATATCTTGCTCGGTTAATTTGCTATTTTCTTAATCAGGATGTGATTATCTTTTTTCCAATTCAAGATCTATCTGGGCCACCGCAGGAAGCTATATATGATCCATTGCTTTTTACCCTAACAAATTCGTATGTCCCTTTGTTGGTCTAGCTTTCAATGCCTTTAGACTAATCCACGTGTACTGTACAATAGATCCGCATATTATTGATGATTATGCTATTATATTTTCAAAATATTGTATGAAAGGCATACACCATACGTTCTTACACAACCGCAAATGTCTCTCCACTGGCAAATCTTGACTCACTACTTTAGGTTTGATTCATAATGACACCACCTTCTTAGCTTGTTATGCAGATATTATTTCTTTAGCATCTTACATATCCAAGATTGAAGAAGAAACACAAACAAGTCATGGCATAATAAAATTCGTGAAAAATAGGCTCTGAATTGGGTGAGTTGAGATAAAATAAATTAGTATATGAAAGTATTAGCTATATTTATTTTAACTATCAATTCAGTTTAAATGTTTAGAAACATATTATAACGTGAAAAGTGAAACTAACTGAAGGAAATTCACCGCCACGTGTTAAGCAAGGTTGTCATTATCCCGATTCGTATCCTATAGAATCTATAGAATCTTACGATACTACGATCCTACCAAGCCGAAACGATACCGATCTCACATCTATACCTAATTAAAAAAAATAAGCAAAGCTTCCGGTAAAAAAATTTCCGTCCGTCCTTTCCTTTTTCACCGTTTTCCTCTTTTTTTCGTTTGCTTTTCATTTTCCTTTTTTTTTCCGTTTTCTGTTTTTTCCTTTCTTTCCGTCCACTTTGTTTCCCATTTTTTCTCGCCCTTTTTTCCTTTTTTTTTCTCTGCCCGCTTATTTTTCCGTTTCTCTCCGTCCCTCTATTTTTTCCATCCAAAATTTTCACCTTTTCCTCCTTTTTTCGGTTTTTTTCATCTGTTATTTTATTTTTACTTTTTTCAGTAGGATTTGTTTTTCTATCTGCCATATTTTTTTCGTCGTCGAGCCAAACCCTAGCGTTGTAGTCACGTCAATTTGTCTCCCCATGCGTTCCCCCTCCAATTAGTTGTAAAAATCAATTCCCCACTACGCTCTCATCATTTTCCCATGATTTTCCCATTCAATTCCGCTTTAATTCACCGAATTTAATATCTAATTGAAAGTCACTTTCTTTATCAAGTTTTGCGGATTCACTCCGATTTTGATAAAAACAAAAAGAGGAGATCGAGTATATCAAAAGTCCTCAATCAATCTTAGAAGATCGAGATAGATTCGACTGAATTTGATGGGGAGGATCAGTTTTAGCATCGTATGGATATGAGACTATCTTCTGGAGGGTTGGCTATGTGAGCTGGAATTGCAGCTAAACTTGTGGGTTAGGTCTTAGAGAGGAAGGTCCAGCAGAGGGAGGTAGTGGGCTGGGCTAGGACTATAAAGGAAAGAAGGAATGAGTTTTGGTCGAAAATCAAAGAGTAAAATGTATAGCGATCCAAAAATAAATTTACCCGTTGCAACGCACGGGTATTTTTTTTCTAGTAGTATCCTAATTTTCATAGTATCTCGATCCTACTATTCATTACTACACGATCCTATGAAATCTTAGGGGGTATGCCGATTCTACGGTCCCCACGATACTACAAAATATTATTTAAAATAACATGGTTTGAAAATAATGTAAATAAATATGCTCAAATTTTTATAAAAGTCAGTTAAATATATCAAAACCAACGTGGTTTCTCTTGATAAATGTCTCTATTTGCATGCCATATATCATTACTACATTTTTTTATATAGAATGGCTATATATAATTAATATAAATATTAATTAAACATAAAAAAATAAAATCTCATAGTATCCCGATACTACGATACGATCCAACGATACGATATTACTTTTAGCAAACGATACTACCTAGTATCCAGGTCCTGACAACCTTGGTGTTAAGGTAGTCCCATCCACAGCCATTAAAAAGATCCAAAGGTATATATTTATTATTTTAAATACATTGCATTTTTTCACTAGCATGCTTTGCAATTGATTAAAAAGACTAATAATATTACCTATGTGTAGGTTACTATTATTAAACAATGATAATCAACAAGTGCAGCATAGTGGATATTCCTGAAACAGTAGAGCAATGGAAGAGGAATGATACTAAATGCCCAATTATGGTGAGTCAAATTTCCAGTCTCCACTAAATGCCATTATCTTATAATTACAAAGTTTTGCATTTATCTGGGTGGCACAAAATTAAAATTATAACAAGTAACATCACATATTAGAAGAGCCAAATTAGTTTTGGATGAGAATAGTATCGAAAGAATAGTATTTGCATATAAGACACCGAGTGTTTCTAGGTAAGATGATAAGAAGACTTTGGGTGGAAAGACAGGTCATGGATTCAAATCTTTCAAGCCACATGCACGCTAACGTGGAAAAAGAATCTTGTAAGTTATTTGAAACAAATAGTAAAATACAAAATATTTTTTTAGAATATTTTTTGATGCCCACCAAAATAAAAAAAAGGGCTGCACCCTACAAGTGTCCGCTCTAAATTTAGAACCGGCACCTATAATAATGCCATTGTGCCAGTTTTAGAACTGGCACCAATGAGGCATCTCAACATGACAGCCTGAATGGTGCCAGTTGCTCGGCACACGACACTTTCTGCAGTATTCACTACTAGAAAAAGAGTTTTTCTTGCGGCAAAAATTGAATTTCGCTGTCGTCATGCAATGCCAACCGCCAGTAAGCAAAGGCCAGTGAAAATAATGAATTTTCACTAGCGGGCAGCCAGCCGCCAACCAAAATCGAGTTTCACAGGTGGCGTGTTAAGACAACCGCTAGAAGAAAAACCGTCTTTGCTAGCGGTTAAGTTTAGAGGATCTCCAGTGAAAACATTTTTTAGGTAAAAAAAATTGAAAATCAGCACCGCTAGCCACCACGGCCGCATGCACCGCCCAACGCCTAGCCCTGCCACGGTGGATCCCTTGCCACCGCTGAGCCCCATCCCCAGCCGGTCACTGTCGCCACCGCGGAGCCTAGAGAGGAAAGGCTCCCCTGCGCCACCTCACTAAGATAAGCCCGACAGTCGCCACCAGATCAATCGCCCGCAGGAGTCCCCCCTGCTGGTTCGCCTCCTGCACGAGTCGCCGCCGCCGAGCCTGGAGAGAAGAGACTCCCCTTCGCCAGAGAGAAGAGACTCCCCTTCACCACCCCGCTCCAGATCTAGAAAGGAGAGAAGCTAGGCTCCCCTACACCACCCCACTCCGCTGAGCCTTGCCGCCTCCCTAACGCCCTACTGGGGCAATCACCACCATGGACACCGCCTTCCAGATCCACTCTCGCGAGGGAGAGCTTGGCCGGCCGGTGGTGGATCCGCCGCTCCTTGGCCCACTGACATCGGATCTGGAGCCCTTCATCGCCTCCCTAACACCCTGCCGGAGCCGTCGCCGTCATGGCCCCCACCCTCAGGATCCGAACTCGCGAGGGAGAGCTCGAGTGGCCGGCAGTGGATCGGCCACTCTGTAGCTCGCTGACGACGGATCCGCGGAGGCCAATCATGTTTCGTTGCTGCTATCGCCGCCACCGAGCGGCATCACCGCCTAGCCCAACCATGCACCGCCGGTTCAGCCCCACGCGTCACCACCGAGTCCCCTCCTCGCTGCCGCTGCCGGTGGACCTGCCACCGGTGGGAAGGGAGGAGGAGATGGGTGCGATGACCGACAGTGGGTGAGCAAGGTGCTGCTGGTGCTGCTGGCTAGTAAGATATTAAAAATTGAAGTTTATGACAAGTAAAATTTCTTATGTCCAATAACAATTATTTATTAAAAGTCAGTCTATAAATTCACACTAAGTATGATCCTGTATGTCACGTCTGATAAATTCATCCCGAATTAAAAATCATTCTCTAAAAGGAATAATAGAATTAATTAAAATTCGAAAAGAAATTGGCAAACACTAAAATACGTACAAGAAAAATTCGAATGTGGCCCGGAGAATTTTTGTTAAATTCTCCTTGGTCTAAAAGGAGCCCTCAAATTTTACTTGAATTTTCAGAGCACCGGAAATAATTATTAAGTAACAAAAACAATTATCAAAGTTTATTAAAAAGAAAAAGCTAAAAATAATCCCTCTCCCTCCTTTGGGCCAAGTCTGGCCCAAAGCCTCCCTCTCTCTCCCTCGGCCCGCGGCGGAAGTCCTCTCTTCCTCCCTCTCTTTCTCTCCCTCTCCTTCTCTCCCTCCTTCTCTTGGGCTCCCCTTCCCCTCGGCCCAGCTTCCTCCTCCCTCTCTCTCCCGGGCTGCCTCTCCCTCCTCTCCTCCTGGGCCGGCCGCTCGGCCCAAGCCGCGCCCCCTGCCCGAGCCGCCCCTCCCTCCCGCGTGCACGCGCGTCGCACGCGCGCTGAGCGCGCGCCCCGCGTGGGACCCGCCTGCCAGGCGCTTCTTCCTCCTCCCGCACAGCTCCTCTCTCTCTCCCGTGAACCCTAGTTTCTTGCTCTCTCGAATCCGCGCGATTCAAGCGTTGGATTCCAAAATTAATTGGGGTGAATTAATCCCCTTTCCATCCTCTTTGATTTCCCCCGTTTTCCCCCTTGAATGGCGCCCCCAATCGTCGGGAACGGCCGCGCTTTTCCCGGCCACCAACCATGGCCGCCGGCCGTGTTTCCCGTCGCCGTTCCGCCCTCTCCCGTGCCCGGCTCCCTCCCCCATCCTATAAAATGGAACCACCTCGGTACGTTCTCCAGTTTTAGCCCCCTCCCGCGCTCTCTCGTGGCCGCCCCGCCTCTCCCCGCCGTCGTCCTCTCTCTCCCGTGCCGCCGGCCGCCTCCAGCCGCCTCTCCCTCCTCGCCGGAGCGTCGTCCGGTCGCGCCGTCGCCGCCAGCAGCGTCGCAGCTGCTTCCCCTCCACTGGCGTCGCCTCCGTTTCACGCGGAGACCACCGGAGACGCGTCCCCGCCGGCAACCAGTGGCATTGGTGCCACTGTACTCCCTCCAGCCGGCTGCTGTCCCTCGTCGGAGCGTCGGCCGACGTCGCCGTCTCCTTCGTCGACGCCGTGGCATCGTCTCCTTCCCCGGCCACACCTCGGTTTCGCCGGAACACCGCCGTGTCGCCACCAACCCCTCCACCCGCCTCGCCGGAGTCCTCCGGCCGCCCGTTCCTCCTCGCTTGTTTACCGGTCAGCCGCGGCACCACCACCTCCGGCATCGCAGCGGCAAGGTCGCCCTCGGCCTCGCCTCCCCTTCGACCGAACCCCTCCGCGGTCCATCGTCGTTGTCTCCGTTCGTTCTCGTCGTCGACGTCCCGTCGGTCGCCCGGCTCGTCGTCTCGCGGCGCCGCCTCCGTCATCGTCATCGCAGCGGCGTGTTCCACGTCGTCCCCGTCTCCGTGCAGCCACTGCCGGCTGCCCTCGTCGCCTCCTCGCCGGCCCCGGTCGTCGTCGTCGTCGTCCTCTCGTCGTTTCCGGTCGTCGTGGCGTTCATCCCTCCGTCGAGACATTCTCGTCTGCCGCCCGCGTTTCGTCAAGTGTGCAGCAGCCCCGTCGTCATCTTCGTCCTCAGCTCCGCGTCGTCAAGCCTTGTGCCGGCCGCGTCTCGCCTTCGTCCAAGGATCGCCGCCGAAGTCGTTCCCTCGCCGTTCGCCTCCATCGTCCCTGAGCTGTCTCCGCCGCGCCCGTTCGTCGTTGTCGTTCCCACGCCTCGTCGCGTGGTGGTAAGGATCCCTCTCCCTCGCTGCCCTGTCCTCGTCCTTTCGGTGTCGCTCGTGCCCGTTGTGCGGTTGTCGGCCCCGGTACCCGTGTATCGGTGTCGGCAGTCGTTCGCTTGTGCGCGTGGTGACCGTGTTAGTGTGTCCGCTCGGTAGCCGCGTGGTTTCCACGTGTGCAGCTCGCGTGGTGTCTAGTGGAGTCCGTTTGTCGGCTACTCGCCTCGGTTGACACACGGGGTCCGCTTCCGTCGACCCGTGGACCGTCTCTGTGTACCCGGTCTACCGCGGTCCTTTAGGTTGACATGTGGGGTCCGCATGTCAACGGCGCAGCCTTCCTGTCTTTTCCAGGCTAGCGCTTACACATGTTTTATGGTTGCAAAGCCTAATTATAATAATCCGCAAATCTCCATATAACAGCATTAAACTTCGGATGATCATATCTTGGTCATACGAACTCTGAATCGACCCGTTCAAGTCTCCTAATGTTTGTTATAACCTAAAGAACCGTGTGCTTTCTTTTTATGTATTGTTATTGCTTCTTTATAGGCTTGTAGCTTTGCTTGTGTGCTTCGCGTAGCTTCTGTCGTTCCGGAGGTTCTCGAAGCGTGGTTTGTGGTCGTCGCCGAAGGTTCGGAAGGCCGTTCTCTCTGAGCAAGGCAAGTCACATCATCCTTGAGCATATTGAATCCCAGTTTATAAAATTATTTTGATTTAAATTAATGCATTATCGCTTTATTTAAATTCCTGCGTTATCACTGTTTTATTTAGCCATGCCTATTTACCTTTGTTATGACCTTATTATTATTGCTATTGTTATTATTACCTTGTTCACCCTAGAATAAACAAAACCCCAACTAGTGGACACTCTATTCATGGTTCCACTAGTATGAATTTAGGTAGATGCTTCGCTGATTAATTAGGCAACATTAGGTGGTTTCATAACTCTAGACTTTGGGAATATTCATATCACTTGGACACTATGGAATGGTTGGATTATTGTGGATTTGGACGCACACCTCCCCCTCTATTCAAAACCCTCAAAATGGTTTTAGGCTGGGCTCGGGGTGCATGGTTTTGATAGTAGCACCTCGGCCATATAAGGACCGGTCTTCGGGCCTCTGTTGCAAAGCACTACCGTACTTCCACATGTCTAGTGGGTAAGGCTTAGTTTGTGGCTCAGTCTGGTTATAAACAAAAGTACACGGATGGAGATGGATGAAGTCGGGGGTCGATGGACATCTCTAGGACAAATGAAGGCTACACGAGCTGCGGCCCGGTAGTCGAGATGTCATGGCACAGGGCTGGTGTCCTGCTGCTAGGGGCTCAATCCTGCCTACCTGTCCCGGAGGTTCCGGCCGTAGGTGGGGTTGGGTCGGTACTCTTGTTTATGGCTAGGATGGGTTGGGAACTATGTCACGTCTTCTGTCCGTATACCGTGGTGGTATGTGGCACGTGGTTACACGTGAGGAAGATGTGTCTTGTGGGTAAAGATGTACACCTCTGATCAGAGTATAATCTATTCGAATAGCCGCGCCCTCGGTTATGGGCAAGCCGAGCAATGTACCCAAGTTAGTGTTTAATTCTTAAAATTTGCTTAACAACTAAAATGTGGAATGGTTGGCCTGGGTTGGCTTGGGACGAGCTGGGACCTAGGGTCGGGTTGCCAGTTCGGTCTGAATCATCGTAGGCCTTGGGTTAAGGCAGGTTCGTGAGGGTTCACGACCTTGATTAATAATACTGTGTAGCTCTAGGATCGTCTTTTTTTAAAATGGCTTTGGGCAACTAAGTGACTTTTAAATGCTGTTTTCTGCAAAACTTAACCCCTATATCATTACCCCTTGTACCCCCTTGCATTAATCGTGCATCCGCCGGTGTGGCTTGCTGAGTACTGTGGTTGTACTCATTCTTGCTCTATCTTTCTCCCCCCTTCAGTAAGAGAAGCTTTGGAGAAGAAGTCTTAGGTGGAGTCTTGGCTTATACCCCAGTTGAGCGCCTGTGAAGATGGAGCCGTAGGCCCGCTAGTCCGCTGCTGTTTATTTTTGATTGTCAGGCCTTAAGTGCCTTTGTAATAAGGTAAATATTATCGATATAATAAAGATGTGTCTTTTATATCATGTTTGTATGGTGTACCCTGGCTTTTCCTGGGACGGGGATTGATACACTAGCGTTCGGGAAAATGCAATTTTCTCGGTCGCGACACTGTATATAATTGCCACCATATAATCCTAACTTTAGAATGATATTGGGAAAGTGTAATCGAGACTGTAAATCGATTACTGCTCAGTATTTATTAATTCTAAATTTCAGAATTATTATATCAAGAAAAGTTGGAATTATATACTTACTAATACCTAATTTCCAAATTAAATTATACAAAATAGTAAATTAAAACTCTAACATAAGTACGGATTGGCTCTTTTTAGTTTTGAATATTAAAATTATTAAATTAACCAAACAGAAAGTAACATGAAGGATTCTATAGGTATTTGTAAATAATAATTTTGATATTTTCTGACCTGAAATAGAAATTTTGAGTTTTGTAAGTACAAATGAAATAAAACCATTTGTCTTTTGAACTTTAAAACAAACTTTGCATATATACAACTTTTAAGATAATTTAAAATAGTTAGCCTATCTAATAATTTAATTTATATGGTGCTTAAGTAAGTGCAACGCACTAGTAAAAAGGATTGTGGCACAACTACAGAAATAAAGATTGGTGCTGGTTAGGAACCCAACAAATGTGCCGGATTTCTGTACCGGCACCTAGAAGGTAGCACTGATGTGAAGAGAAATGGGTGCCGATTCCATGAATCCAAAAAAAAGCTGGCTCAATGCATGCATTTAGCATCGAGCAGCCCCTTCTCCCACATCCGCATATCATCATCCATCCATTCCATATCCATCTTGTTTACACCCGAATTTGGCGCCAGATTCGAATTGGGAAAATATTGCCAAAATTTGGAAGAGTCTTGGCTTCCTTTACAAAGCCGGTCTGACCGCCGTATGTTGGCCAGTCAGACCACTGCTTGTGGGCCAATCTGACCGGCGGCGTGTGGCTATGAACACTTTCGAAAAACTGGACTGACATATCTTGAGATTGACGAAGTTATCATGAGCGTTTTGATATCGACTGGTAGTTACCTACCACTGAAATAATAATTAGCTGTAAATGCGAACACTTGTGTCAAGTCTAGGACTTGAACCTGGTGGATTAGTTGTACCATAAGGAAACTAACTAGTGGAGCTACACTCAATTTGCTACCGTTTAGTTTTTTTTTTTACCAGAGTCATAAATAAAAAGTCCTATAGAGCTATCTCCGAGTCACTAACCAACCTGCTGAACTTCATGGAATCTTTCTCGTTGTAAGATGGGTCCTCAACGTCACGTAACATGTCTTGCAGCAGATCAAGGTCCACATCAATCATTTCACCATCCAATGGAGATGGTATAAACATGTCATGCTCATCTTCATCTCCTTCTTCATCATTGTCTGCACCACTTCTGTCTGCTACTGCACCACTTCCCAATTCTTGCTCTCCATGCTTCGCCCAACATGTGTATCCCTTCATAAATCCCCGTTGTATCAAGTGAGAGTGTAAATCGTCCACTCTGCTTTCAAACATATTCTTATTCTTGCAATCTCTACATGGACAACACACGGGCGAAGCTAGAGTGAAATAGAGAGGGGTGCCACATGCTTGCTTTACTCTGTTTTGGATCAAATTTAAGCTGATATGAATGTCTAACTTTGCACTGAGGGGGTGCATATATGGTGAAAAAAGATAAACTATAGCTAAAAAAATTTCTTGACCAGGTTCCTGGGTACCTCCTTTGAACATGTTGCTCCGCCCCTGACAACACATGTATTTGTTGTTTCTTCTTTTCCTATCCTCCTCCGCGGCGTTCATAAAACTTAATATGCCATCTCTATACTCCTTGCAATGAAGCTTCCAAGTAGTCGCATATATCCAACTTCGATCCATCGCTGCAAAAATGAACAAAATATTAGTTAACATCTTATAAGATAAGTACTACTAAATTAATAAGAAATGATTAGTACTACAAAATAAGTACTACAAAGTACTACAAAATTTGCCCCCTTCTACCTCCCACCAAAATAGTGAACGGTAGAATAACTTCAGACAACAGGAGAGTGGAGTATTTATAGTGTGTAAAATATATCTCAATCAGGTCAAAGAAACGATATCTCTAACGGCGGCGCACAATTATCTCTAACGGTCATAAATGAAAGCCCGTCACCGATATGAACTATTGGTGATGGGCGTTAACCTCATCTCAATTCGGGCCTTATTTGGAGCCCATCACCTATGTCATTCATCGCTGACGGGTTTAGTAGTTGGGCCCGATTGAGATATATGAGGTAATCTCAATCGGGTCTAACGGTGTGCCCATCACAGATGAGTGTCACCGGTGACGGGCTATAGATATATGCACCTTGATTATGTCTGTACGAGTACATCTACAATGGTGTTAATTTAGACCAGATTGAGATGACTTCGTTCTGACGGCCCACGTTGTCCAGGCATGTAAGGGGCCATCACAGATGAGAGTATCTGTACTAGTGATTACATTTTTTTTCAGATCTATTTTTGCCTTACAAAATTTTAGTAACTTAAATAGTACCAAAAATAGATGTTTGGTTTGCTATAAGGTTTTGCCCATACCTGTTCAAATTCTATCTTACCAATTTGCTAGTGCTAAAACTTGTCAAAGTTTTTACATTACAATATTTTGGTAATTTTGATATGGTAAAAATTGGCTCTAAAGCCCTAAATAACTGTACACTTAGTATGGCCATCATCAGTATATGAGCCCAAGGCGTAGTGATGTCCATCTGGTGACAAAACCGCTGATTAGTGGTGGTGCGCCAGGAGGGGCAAGGCACGTGCGTGCGGTTTTTTCTTTCTTTTTGTCTTTTTCCCGTTTTCTTTTTCGGTTTTTTTTTGTTAATTTTTGTTTTTCCAGGTTTCTTTTGGTTTTCTAATATATATATACATATTTTTTAATCTATAAGTACACAAAGTTTGTATATGTACGTATACAACTTTATGTGTGTACATCGTATATAAAATTTATACACGACATATATAAACTTTGTATATATATGTACACCATACACGGCTGTCAATGGTCGAGGCCGGGCTGCCGGCGTTCTGGTGGACCAGCCAGTTTCGACCTAATAGTGGGCTGGCGAGCGGCGGCACCCCAGCCAAGGATGAGATGGCAGCAATGGCCTGAGGATGACGGGGTGGAGATGATCTAGTCGAGGAGAGGACGAGCCGAGGGGCGGCAGCACCAGCCACCAAGCGCATAGCCGCAGATGACCAGATATCTGGACAGGACAGGGAGTCTGTTGCTGCCGCACAGATCAGGACGTGAGCGTGGTAGTTTTCAGATTTTTTTTTTCCTTTTTTTTTTTGGTTGTTGACGGCGTTTTCAGGATTTTTTTTCTTTTGCAAAAAAAAAAAAGATGTAAATGTAGGACGATATATAAAGCGTCTCACCCAACGTCTTTACTTTCATGGTGATTTTGAAAATTGAGACGACTACTGTCTAGCTAGTCTTAAGAGAAATGTCTTTATACATTCATCTTGTTGTAGTGAGAGGGAAAAGAGGAAGATGTATTTTCGCGTGCGATCCACTAAGAGACGCCTCACGGAGGGCAGAAATCGAATGGAGGTGGATAAGGTGGTGCTCAACAATGGAGAGGAGAGCTCCTAAAACAGTCCACGACAAGTATATGGATGTAGAAAGTGTAAAAAAAAAACAACAGTAAAAATATAATATTTTAAATTCTAGAGACTACATACAGAAGTTTTCAAAGTCAGTATTAATTAATTAATCAGTCAACTTATATCATTAAGCGCGCAGAGTTATATAAGTTCACACGGATTTGGAAATTATTGTGTACATTATTTTATCCCAAACCGTAGGGAATAATGTCTCCTATTTTGGATCAAGTGGGGGTTAGCAAACAACTGTTTCGGATCTAGCTCGGAGATTAGCGAAGTACCTGACAAAAGAATCCGATTTTAAAATTACGTAACGAACTACTGCAAGACTGACTCTTCATTAATTAACTACAAACAAATTAATGTCTATTTCGCGAACAGAATGTGATATTGTACGTGCGTACAAATGCAATTATTGTGTTTGAACATGTCAATATATACAACCCAACATTGATGGATGGACTGATCGACTACTTCCGAGTCAATATATATTTGCGTTCGTTCGAATGTGTGATTATTCAATGTGCAATTTTTAAACCTAAAATTTAACTTCAAATTTGTAATTAAATTTTTAGTGACATAAATTGCACATTCCTAAATGTTAAATTTCAATCATATATATTTAAGCATTTTTTGCACGTAATTGTAGCTTCTATGAATAGTAAGTTTATTTCTGGTAATTAGTTAATTTCTTTATGTTAAAATTTTTTTTCATCCTTTTATATAAGAAAAAAGAGGGGAAATGAGAACCACTGGACTGTCATCTAGCCACGAAAAAATTGACTAAAATTTCAGTACATCACATGAAATGTAGAAACTCCAATTATATTTAAACTACACGAGTATAAATATGTAATCGGAGTTTCTAGTTACATTATTATTTGCCAATACATTGAACATATGTAATATAGAACATATGTATTTACTGGATATTAGACATCCAAAACTGTGTAACGGTTAATTAACCAAAAAATACACGTTGGCAAGTCCAAAATTAAAGTTGAACATGCAAATCTTTTAGTTCACTTTAACTACAACTTTTCTTTATATATGATTTTAGTTCATATGTTATCCATGTTTTATTTTTATATTTTTTATGAATTTTATGTTTATTTCATGTTGAGGTTAGAATAATTTATTTGTTGTTTATCCTTTTATATATATTAAAGAATATACTTTGTTTAAAATAATAAGTATAGGGAAGTGACAAGATTTAGTCGATTTCCATTCAAGAAAATACAAAATTCTGAGTCGACTAAAACTAAATATATATTAACCTATGCTTTTCCCAAATGGCCCGGATCCATTTCTGCATGAAGGCGGACCAGCCGTCTATAGCAAGCAAGATGTTTGTAAAAATCACAATTTTCTCAAGCGGGAACGATATCCGCATGCAAAACGGAATTTTGCAGGCAAACAAGTTACGACGCCCGACTACGACATGATTTTTGGTGAATAAAATATAAATTCAATAAAAAATCTAGAAATTCTAGCCCAATCCGAGCTAAAATCAGCCGCTGCGACGGATTATTGTAGCCAACATTCGTACCAACGGATCCACCATCGTAGAGGTCCCAATGCTGAATTTGGTGTCACCAAGCTCCTCTGCACGCACATCCGCCATTGCCAAGCTCCACACGTTGAATCTGCCATTGGCAAGTTCCCCATGGCCCGATTCCACCGCCGCTGAGCTCCCAGTGCTGACTCCGTGATTGTCAAGCTTCCTTGCACTAGAAACACTGTTGCCATGCTCCCAGCATCGGATCTGTGTCGCCAATGTCCCTGCTACTGGATCTATCGTTGTCAAGATCCTCGCCAATCGATCCGCCCTTCCCTAGGCCGGCGCTAGCGTTGCTGCCACTCACTCCAATGCTGAAGGCAGATCCACCCTACGACAATTGCGAGCCTTCTACAGCTGATCTCGAGCCCGCCGCGCGAGGATAATTGTGAGACAAAGAGAGGGAGGGAAGAGGATAAGAGACAAGAGGTAATGGGGGGTAAAGGAGAGGATAGGGGAGGTGTGGAGGAGATAAGTCTCATGGGATTGGTATTCATAGTTTGTTACGAATTTGACAAGGTGGCCATTTTTTAATTCCAAGGCATTCCAAGGCAGACCTTGCTTGCAAAAATCAGATTTTTACATATGCACGTCTCCTTACTAGGCTTGCTTACAAAAATAGCCATACTTTTACATATGGCCGTCACAGGATGACCACTTGTGAAAATCAAGTTTCCCAAGCGGTTCTTGACCCGGGATTTCTATGCATTTTTACAAACGGATCTTATTTTTTCCCACTTATAAAAATGGAGGGTGTCTATAAAAATCATTTTCTGGTGCTTTTAAATTGCCAAGAACCTATTTTGACGCTGATTATAGCCAATAAAATACTAATATCTTGACATTATTTGAACTAGCAAATACAACAGGATTACACATATGACAAAATGCTAATGTTTAGACATTAATTAATTACGGTCTCCTTGTCACAAAAAAATCGTTCACAATTAAATATATACACACATGTGTATATTTCTACGTATAAACAAACACATCTTCGTGCACATTATACACAGATATGTACACTCTAGCTGATTTGTATGAAGGGATATATCTAATAATCAGCAAGCGGGTTTATCGATGAATTAATGCATCCGATGGTCAATATTCATCGTTATAACGATTCTAATTAATTAACCGTCTAATTCATCACTAACAACGACCATAATTATCATTGATAGCTTATAATGATGAACAGTTGTAGACTAACTAGGAATTTAGGCTCAAAAGCTGTGACTGGATTACTACGTAGCCGCAAAATCACTGACCCAATGTATCTAATTAACTGTTTTTTTATAATGACCTAACGTTTAACTGTTAAGATTACACAGTATTATTTCGAACCATTAATTAGTGATCAAGTTTGCAATAAATATGTATATATTTGAGTGATAGATCTATTCAAGATGCAAGAGCCCATTAATTGAGAGGAACTCCCATGAGAATGCAGATATAATGTGTTTCCATAAAACAATGACCCAAGCTATAGCTATATGCCAAATGTGTCATATACATAACCAAATTAAACCATATTAGATATGGTTGGCAGAACTGACAAACATATACCTGTTATACATTGATTACAACACAGTTGACTCAAGGTTCCACACGCAAGTAACTCGACACCAATGTATTTCCATGGGAGATTAGGAGGGGTCAACAAGACTTCATTCTTCTTCTTTCGTACAGTAATATATACATCAAGTAAACTTATATAGCATGAAAACCGTCCAGGATGTCTCTGCTCTTGTTCCCCTTTATATGTTATATATATGGAGTAGTTAATTAGAACGAGTAACCAATAAAAAATGTCAATCATCACGCGTATATGTGTGTGTGTATGAAAGAATTTCGTTGAGATTATATTACGAATAAAACTGAACGATTACGTGCACAAATAAAAAAAAATATTTTATATAAATATGTATAAAAGAATATTCTGTCATATGAAAAGATAAGGCAAATATTTTAGAAGCTTTTTTTACTCAAAATTTTTAAAGTTTAACATCAGTCTTATTTAAAACGATAGTTATTATTTTCAACCCACATAGAGTACTGCTTTACAAATTTCACAAGTATATTTATTGTATTTATATTTTTGCGTTACGTGGAAAACGCATAATAAGTATATAATTCTTCAGTACTCACACACCATATGCATTGCTGGGTCCACAATTATTTCTCTCTCTTGGATGACAACCAAATTAAGAGCTCATGCAAGGTGGTTGATACGACGTACTGCAGCATGGCGTACATACCTAATGCAACAAAGAAGTTTCCGTATATACACACACGTAATAATGGTTGTCTCGCTATAGACCGGACAAACATCAAATTAATTAGTACTCCATACCAACGAATTAATTAAGGAGATCTAGGCAGTAGTGACAAGAAACTAATTAACTAACGCAAATAAGATGGTACGAGCATGCGCACCTATTGGAGAAGCTTCTACGCATGCATGCATGAAGTTGGTACGTATAGTACGTAGCTAGCTCTTTCAAATTGTTGTGGAACGAATCCATCCTTCCGAGTTGAATTAGGTTTCGACCTGCGCGCGTCGAGAGAAATTAAAATTTAAGAGAATATCAAATAAGATATAGTTCAAATTGTTGTGTATCGATCGATCGGTATATCAAATAAGAGATTATAGTTCGTTAGCTAGTACGTACGTCGCGGATCGGACCGCGTTGCTCGATCACTATATATATCTGTCGATCATTTTGCTCCTACGTCGTACTCAAACCAAGGCAAAATCTAGCTCTCCATCCATCTCTCTTTCTGCTTGCATTGCGTCCTCTCTCTCTCTCTCTCTCGCTGCTTGCGATTTCATTCCTTTCCTGCTTCAGGCAGCTGCAATTAATATCGTCGACACCAGGATATAAAGCTCCATGTACGTATATCCAACAAACATCTCAGTAAAGCTGCACGCATGCGCGTTCGGATCTTACATTTTCTGTACGTTTTTTATCTTCAGGGCAAATGCTGATGGCATTTCCTTTGGAGCGGGTAGGGGCAGTCAAAGCACGAGGCAGCACAATGCTAGTAATTCTCATTCCTAACTATATATATTATGTTGCTTAGTTTCTGAATTCTCCGGGCAATTTATTTTGTTTTTCAGTCCGAAGTGCTACAGGTGGGCAGTTTACTATGCCTTCAGGTATGACACGGTCCGATCAAAGCCAGATGGCCCGGTTGCCCAATTCTCAACGTCATGGGCACAACGAGATGACAGAACGTAAGAAACATATCAATAAACATACTCCATCGGTATGTAAATATTTAACGCTGTTGATTTTTTTAAGCATGTTTAACCGTTCGTCTTATTCAAAATCTTTTGTGAAATATGTAATATATATATATATATACACAAAAGTATATTTAACAATGAATAAATGATAGAAAAACAATTCGTAATTACTTAATTTTTTTAATAAGATGAATAGTCAAATATTTTTTAAAAAGTCAACGGCGTGAAATATTTAGAGAGAGATATAGTATTTATTAACCTATCTATTTCATTTTAGTTACTCAATATTCCTACCTTGCATAACCGGTTTATTTTATTAATTCTTCAGTGGAAAATGTAGCTCGAGCCTCGGCGAGTACTGTACATGGTACTGGCCCCGAATCACACAGCCGTCAAAACAACCAGGAGGTGCCGCCGGCGTCATCAGGCAGGGACTACGACACCGGTTTAACTATTTTATACACTTGATGACTATGTTTTGTGTGCAAGCTAGTCATATCGTTTGTATATATCATTGACTAACTCGTTTCTCTTTTTTTCCCTTGTCTATCCAGATTTCAACGATCGACCATTTAATAAGAAATCTAAAAAGAAGAGTACGTCTCATTGCATTTTTTAAGCCAAGTACGTCATTATCTTCAAACACAGTATGTTATCACATAGATAGTTGATGCATGCAAGTTTACGGATCGATCTACACACATGTGTGCTGACGAAACATTTAATTTTCTTTCTCATTGACATTACGCAGGTGATTTGTGACTAGTGAGAGGATGCAACAAGTAAACCTTTAATCGACGACCTCTCTGCATATATACAAGCTTTGTGAGCATAATGGCCGGAAGTTAATTATTTGGCTGTCAGCAAACCCCCCCCCCTCCCCCCCAAAAAAAACACATACACATACACACAAAACATACACACAAAACGTAGAGGACATATCCGGTGAAAATGAGCTAAGTGTTGAAAACTCGTGAAAATCATACCTAAAAGTTTCGTAAATTTATGAAAAAAATACTAGAGATAGGTGTAGATATAAAATACATTCTCACCAAATCTTAACTCCAAACTCAAGTTCGTTTATCAGAAACAAAAAAGACAAATTTCAGGTGATTTCAGGTGAATAGTGTCCTGTTACTATTCACCTAAAATTTGTCTTTTTTGTTACTCCTAAACGAAGTTGAGTTTGAACTTGAGATTTGGTGAGAATGTATTTCATATCTATACCTATCTCTAGTATTTTTTTCATGAATTTACAAAACTTTTAGGTATGATTTTCACGAGTTTTCAACGCTTAGCTCATTTTCACCGGATATTTCCCTGCTTACTTTCTACTTGTGTTGTCCGGCCATTTTATATTATCTGTTCTGTCAGGGTTAAGTGTAGTAGATACAACAGATGGGTAAAATGAGCTACTTTCTCCGTTCCACGATATAAGATTTTCTAACATTACCCACATTCATATATATTGATTTATTAATATCTATATGAATATGGGCAATGTTAGAAATATTGATTTATTAACATCTATATGAATATGGGTAATGTTAAAATGTGGACAATGCTAAAATGAAATAGGTGCCGGTTCTAAACATGGAGCCGAGCATCCCCTCGTCTACTCTACTCATTGAGAACAAGCACATCCGCATCACATTCATCAAGAACAAGAATGAACAAGAACATTCATCACAGCAAGCACATCCACATCCAACATTCATCCACAACACAAGATTTGGACTCAAATTTATGCAATAAAAAAAAGAAGGGATTCACACCTCGTCGTGCCACCTCCCGTCGGCGAGCCCGCCGCCTCCCTCCGGCCAGCCCGGCGCTGCGTCTCCTCTGTGAACCCGCCGTGGCACCGCCTGCCGCCACCTAGTCCCGGCGAGCCCGCCGCCTCCCCTCCCGCCAGATCTGGCGGAAGGGAGGCGTCGCCCGCCGCTGCCGCCTCCCGCCGCCGCAACTGCAGCCTCCCTCCTACCGCCGCAACTGTAGCCTCTCCTCCCACCCTTGCCGAGCACCTACCGGGCCGATGCCGTCGCCGCCGCCCTTCCTCCCGCCGGATCTGGCGGAGGGAGGCGCCTCCGGGCCGCCGCCGCTCCTTCCGCCGCGCACCGCCGAAGCCGCCGACGCCGCCCCTCCAGCCGCCGTGAGCGAGAATTATAGGGGAGAGAGAGCGGAGAGAACGGGAGTGCTGGCTCCTCGACACTATCTCCTCGATCTTATCTCGATGCTAGTGGTGGGGCCCGCCGTCTCAGCTCATCCCGGCTCGGCTCAATTAGCTGGTGCCGCATCTATAACAAGTCATAGGTGCCGGTTTTTAATATTAAAGGTGTCGGTTTTTAATATTAAAGGTGCCGGTTTTTTTAAAAAAACCAACCCAAATGTAATAGGTACCGGTTTTTATTTAGAACCGACACCTATAATTACTAAAAGGTGTCCGTTTTTACGATTTCAGCCCGCACTATTGGAACCTATAGTGGCGACACATATTTGATATTTTGTAGTAGTGCTTCTATAATCCAAAAATAAGTCCACCATCTGCCTGGCACACTATGGGGTATAGGTATGGCATACAGGTCAGCCCCCGTTTGATTTTTGGTTCCTATAGGTATGTCCGTTACGCGTGGTGACAGTTTGGCCACATGCCAATCGTCACCAATTTGAGAAAATAACTTTTCATAAAAATATAATTGTGGCCTCTCACATGCAATCACATGTCATCCCCTTATATCTTCTTCTTCCTCACTCTCCCTCCTCTTCTCTCTCATGCCACCGCCTCATCATGCAACCTGCTCGCCTGTGCTTGTTGTGGAAGAAAAGGAACCTCCACGAGTGCGCCTGGCCACCGTCGAGCTCTTCACGCGACCATCCTCCACGAGCTAGCCAGCTCCACTCATCACTCGTGTCCTTTATGAACTCGATGGCAGCAGCCCACTCGCTAGCACAAGCCAATATATCAAGCTCCTAACCTGATGAGGAACACGCATGCCCACGTGCATTGAGCAGGCTAGAAAGAAACAAACGGTCCAGAGCACATATTTGTTGAATAGTATAGGGAGATAGGATACTATGAATATTGGAGATGTTGTATCTGTTGTTTTTATAAGCACATAATGATTTAATTTATTCCATAAATAAATCATAACATTGCAGATGTAAACTAGCATCAACACATCATTAGATTTACATATGTAAACTAATCAGTAAAATATGAACAAATCAAATATGCGCAACATGTTGAACACGTACCGAGGGTTCCGGATGACCGCTGCCATGCCATGCGAGGCAAGGCGAGCACGTGTGTGTTCCCCCTCTTCTCTCCACCTCACATGCTTAAAGTGGTAAGGAGGGCATCCTCCCTTTTAAGGAGGTCCCCTGTCTAGAATGAGTAAGGAGGTTCTAAACTCACCATGCATGCCATCCCATGAGGTGGGCTTTTGTGATTTTCTAAAGAATTAATCTTCGAGTGGGCTAAGGCCCATCTATTAATTCCAACAGTATTGAGCCTCCGAAGCCAGTATATATAGAAGTACATATGGAGTAGATAAGGAAGGATTACAAATATGGAAGAAATCTACTACAGATGAATCATATCCTAATATGACTCTACCATACACTCTAACAATATTCACATCAAACAGTTCGAATGGCTAGAAAATAGGCTCAAAGCGGCGACCATGCATGTCTTCTTAGACTACCGCTGCCATGGAAGGAGGGTAGCGGGATCTAGCTACAACGAGGACGTAAGGAGATCAAGCGGAGAGAGATGGGATACAAATGGTTGTGTGCAGTGCTAAAGAGGGAAGGATGCCGACGGAGACGACGAGCTCTGCGCTTAGCTCACCGGTGGCCCTCTCCTCCACGTGGCTATCCGATCGGGTCCTACCCCCAACAGGGACGGTAGCGAGGCAGCCAAGCGAGTAGGCCCATTATTTATTTATAATTTTAGAGCTGATTGTATATCACATGGAACGGAAATCACTTTGGAGTGAATCAGGGGTATAATTTGTCCAGTTAAAAAAGTTTGGGGGTATGAAATATCTTGTATTAGACTTTAGGGGTATAAATCGAACTACGCAAAGGTTAGGGAGGTAATTTGGATTTTTTTTTCCCCACCACAATTCCATGAGCCCTGCTGCAAAAGAAAAAAAATAAAGTGGGACCTGCCATAATATTTGTTGATTTCGTTCTTGCTTGCCAGTGATAAGTGATCCCCCAACTCCACCATCTCCAGAGATGCCATTGTCGTCCTAGTCGACCACCGTAGTCTTTAGCACCCAAAGAAGGGATCCATCGCGTTATGCCACCCATGCAATAGTTGATGCCCCCCGTATGCCCAGTAGCCTGCTAGTGGATTGGGTGGGAATGGGTTTATTGGATTGGATTTCCTCTTGGATTGTGTTTGGATGGTTTGTAATGGGCTGAGGAAATGTGGGTTGGTGTGGTTTGGATTTGGTCGCCGTTTTTCTGGACTAGAAATGGTTTCAATCCATGGGTTTCTATTGGATGGCAGAATGGGCACAACCCAAAATGGTTGCCGTGCATCGTCAATCCCCAATTCCTCTTCTCCTCGACAGCCAAGTCAACACGACAAATCGCTCGATGCACCGCCGCTGTGCTTGCCAATGCTTTCCTCGCTGCCGTGGCTCGCCGGCGAGACGCGCAATCTGGGGCAAGCACATGTGGTGGCGAGGTGAGGGCGATGGAGCGTGCGCGGGGGGCGTGGAAGGAGGTGGAGCTCCTGGACGAGCGGCGTGACTAGCGGTCACTGCTGCACCGACGGTCCAGCCACCGCAGCTACCTTTTGCTCCGCCTCTTCCGCGCCGGCAGGCAGCCGTTGCCATCGGTGACGATGGCGCCATGGAGTTTTGCTTGGAGGTAATTGTGGCACCATGGATTAGCCTATGCCGCGCGAGGAAGACGATTGGTTCGTCAAGGTCAGCATCCTTGTTGATGGTCAATGGATTGAAATGGGTTTGAGTGGTTTGGAAAGGTGGATTGAATCCATATGAGGGGAATGGATTGGCTTGGTTTGGACTGAGGTAGAAAATGGGTTGGAATATTGGTTTGGGTTCTAAAAGTTGATTTGTGGACTGGATTGGTTTGGGCTACTTTAACTGGTTGTCATGGTTTGGACTGGGAATGGTGCGGGTTTTGATCCATTGGCAGGCTTTATTGCTCACATCCCATCACCATCGATGAGTTGCTGCCATTTCGCCAACCTCCTATTCAAGCTTCCCCGCGTCACTCTCCTCCATCTAGGAGTTGATTCTTGGATGCTCCGACACAATTGATTTTTTGGATCAGTTTTCTAGTTTTCAAGGATCTAGTAGCGAGAAAATATCTTGGATTGGCTTCTTAATTAGCAACATGATTTAGAATATTCAAGGATGTGTTCGAGAGAAGGGGAAAGAAGAAAATTGAGAAGATATGCATAACGAGATAAACCATTAATGCATGATCTATTACATATTAATTATTTTAAACATAAAAATGATTAATATAATTTTTAAAACAATATTTTTTTTATTTTTTCTAAAAAAACACATTGTTAGTAGTTTGGTAAGTCTGAGCGCAGGACACCAGCTATTTCTCGTATCGTTCAAATAATCTGCTTTGGGTGTGTTTAGTTCACACTAAAATTGGAAGTTTGGTTGAAATTAAAACGATGTGATGTAAAAGTTGGATTGTTATGTGTGTAGAAAAGTTTTGATATGATCGAAAAGTTGAAAGCTTGAAAAAAAATTTTGAAACTAAAGTCAGCTTTATTAGTACTCTGCTGATAATCTGAATCTGCAGCTTAAGGTGACCTATGTGCTTGCTCTTGCCCGCCGCCAACAGGAGCTACTCCTACTCGACGTGTGCATCCTTCTCCTGCGCCTCAACAACAGTATTGATTGAGGGTGTTTTTGATTCATGGTCATGTATGGATAGGATATAGCCATCTATATTTTATTGAATATGGTGATTTAATTTTCTGTTTGGTTTGTATGGATATGGCGATCCAATTTCTTGTTTGGTTCGAGGGATATAGCATAGATGAGAAAAGCCAAAAGTTAGTAGGACCCATTTGTCATATATATATATATTTATCAAAATATAATCATCCGAGATCTTGTTTTAAAGATTTAATTACAAATATAATGGTGTAATCAAATCATAAATTAGATAAATGGTTTAGAAGAAAAAATCATTTGGAGCTTGCTTAAGAGGACAACCACAGCCAATCGGAATAGGACACTTCACCCAGTCCAAAACTGGATGGCTTCATCCAGCCAAATCGGCCGGATGCACTCATCCAGCATAGTAAGGGAATACTCTCTATTATGTACCGTCTCATCCACCCTGACCTCCAACCAAACACCACAGAAACTCGAGCGGTCATCTCCCATCCAGACTCATCCACCCAACCAAAATAACTGATGCCGACCATGTAAAGCAGCTTAGCAGCGACGCTCTCGTTCTCGCTGGGTCGGTTGGTGCGTCACGGTGCGAGAACTCCGGGCGGGGATGGCCCTGGGCGTGCTGGCCGAACGGCGCGGGAGGTGGCTTGGTTGGGCCTACTGAAGCTGCTCGGTCGTCAAAGCGAGCGGCGCGACGAGGTGCGATTCAGGCACCGAGCACATTTCGAGCGCACACGTGCAACATGCTTGCCAGGCTGCCTAGCTGGGCCGGCCTGGGAGGAAGAATGGAGTACATTTGGAATAAGTTCACTTTAGATCCCTCAATTTGTCATCCAGTCTGATTTTTATCCCTGAACCGCAAAACCGGATACAACGCATCTCCCAACTTACAGAACCATTGCACATAAGGTCCTAAGGCGGTTTGGATGGCGGTTTTAGCTGACGTAACGCCTATGTGGCTAGTTTGACTTTGTCTTTGTCCTACGTGGCAGTGACATGGACTGGAAGTAAAATGTAAATTTTTAAAAAATGTGGGTCCCACATGTCTGTCATACAAAACATAAAATTAGTGGGGCCCACATATCAGTCAAACAAAACACAAAAAAGGTGAGGCCCACATGTCAGTGGGTCCCACATGAGCAGGTGGAGGAGATGCCATGGGGAGACACCCCTGATTTCCAGCTGCATGTAGCCGAGGAATGTTAGAAGGGGTCGGAGAGACTTCTACAGGTTGTCGAGCACAATCTCGGCGGTAGACTTGATCGGGGATGTTTCCGGCGGGAAGAACAGGTCGTGGATCTTCACAAGGACGAAGAAGGGTATATGGTTCTCCAGGAGGTAGAACACGTCACGGATGTGCTCGATGTTGTCCTGCGCGCACATCTCGCCGCCGGAGGAGCTGCTTCCTCCCCCGAATCTGCCGATACCAAAGCAATGGAGGATGTAGAACCCATCGACCAACAACAGTTTCGACGGCGTCAGGTCGTCGAACTTATTGGCGCCGTCTGCGTAGTATCTCCTCACTTCGGCAAGGAAGTTGGCGGCGGCGATCTCACCCAGGTAGCGGTGCAGCGTGGACCGCTGCTCCTGCTCGTCGCCGGGGAGGGCGCCGTGGAGCGCCGCAAGCTTCACGGGTTCCATCCGCTGGTCGGGATTGCGGTGGTAGGGGCCGACGAGGATCGAGTCTTGGGTGTACTGGGAACTGTCGACGTTGCGAATGCCTCTCTTCACCATTGAGATGTGGTACTCTGAAGAAGGGACGATTCCCTTAACCTTCAAATCAAATTGCGCATGCTCTCGTACAAACCCTCAACCAATGCCTTCATGTCGATGATTGTTTGCGGATTGGGGTTTCCTGCAAATCAAATTAAAAGAGCCCGTTGCTACCATTTTAGACCAGAGAGGCAGAGACTATCTAATGATATTTACTTATATACTATTTACATCGTCAGATTTTTTTCTTTTTCACAATAATATTATTGAACGTCTACAAATTATATGGTAAACTATTATATATACAACAAATTAACGCTTGGACACACTGAGAGATAAGAGTTAGCACGGGCATTTTAAAATTGAACAAGTGAATGTTATTTTCAACCCTCCCACCCCCTCCCCCCCTCCCCCGGGCTTAACCATAGAAGTCAAAAGTTCATCATGTACAAACGTAGACGCTCATAGCGCGTCATGTTAATTATAGCCACAAGTCATGCTTTTTGTTCCTTGCGTAATTTCTGTGCATATGTTTTCAGGCATATCATTAACATCTGATATAACCACAACGTCATTCATTTTATCATAAGACCACATATAAAAAAATATAAATTCCTTTTGGAATACTATACTTTGTTGGATTATCACAGTACATATTTTTAGGATGTGTCACTATTTTAGTAAAACTAGATATGTATCCTGCGCTATTGCACAGACCCTGCTATTTTTCTAAATGTTAAATTGTTTTTTGGTAACTAAAATTTATTAGTAATTACATATTTATATCCGATACGATTTTTTATATATAAGGCAATCATACGTCATTTAATAAATCCATCGAGGCTTGCTTGCAGGGGAAGAATTGGAGTTCTTGTTTGCATGCATCAAGTTTAATATATACTACTAAAATTGAGATCTTAGATAATACAAACTAATTATTATTTGAAATTTGTTTTTTCAATGTTTTCCTTAGCGACTAGCGCATGTCTCATGGCTGATAGTGGTACCTAATTGGTTGTTCATAACATTAATATCAATTCCAATAATTTTAACTAGATATGGAGCTCCTCGGCCCTTTTCAAATAAAGATGATACTAATAATAATATATAGATATACAAAGTTCAAAAAAGGTTTAGTCATCACAAATTAGTTGTCAAGGGATTCCATTGTTGTCATGTGTTGGTGGCTCGTTGTGATCTTTGCTGGACTCATGTAGTATTGTGGTTGGTTGACTAGAAACCTAATGCAACTTGACCCTAGTCATCGTCTTCTACAACCCTACTCTCCTTGTGACGGCTTAATACAAGCTTGCACGATACCTGTATGTTTTTTTTTTCTCATAACACACTTGTAAGACTTCTTTTCCCTCAGTATGATGGTCTAGCTATAACATGGGAAAACACATACAAATTAAGCCATATAAATTATCCGACAGGAAATTTCATACAAGTTAAGTGTTTGTTATTCTACCTTTTTAAAGAATATATAGTGTTATTATCTCAAATTTATTAACGGCTTTAAGAAATTTAGTAGGAGGGTTATATAGCAACGTTTAATGTGTTTAAAAATTAATAATTTATAACTATATGCAAATAAAGTTATATAGGGTGATATAATCATTGTTGTCAATCATCATATATATAACTTCGTATACCTACATAACTAAGCCGTGCCGGGGAAAATTGAACCAAAGTGATAGTCGAAAAAGTTACTATGCCATTATAAAATTGTAATAAGCAAAAATATCAAAACAACTTTCAAGTGTTCTTACTTTTATTTATTATGAATATTTTTTTAATATATAACTTCAATCCTCTCTTAGGTCCAATCTGTTCGGTCATATCGGGCTCGGTGATTGCTATACAATTATACAATATATTTTATTAATTGATTTGTACTTTTTATGATCGATTGTTTTGATGGCATGCACATAGCTAGAATATAACTCGAGTAACACATTTTTACAACTTAAAACATAGTTAATATGGATATTAAATTATTAATTTTTTTATCTCATCTAACCAAGAAGGAAAAAGAACAAAAAAGATGGTACGTACATAAACACGTACGTGCACATCCACATAAGGGAGATGGGACCATTTCTCCGTGTGGTTTTTAAGATAAATCTAATTAGAAAATCTTAAAACGGATCTAAGTGGTAGCTACAAAATAGGAGAAGTTAGCTACTGATCCCTTCATCCAAAAGTACATATTTCTTTTTATCACCAAGATATGTAATTAACTCATCCATCATGTGATAAAACCAACGAACTATACACATGCATGCAACCAAGAATAGATACTGATATGACTTCTTAGGTTTCGGTCAAAAATTTAATTTAGCATGTAGAGATTATAAATAGTTCTTAGACTTTCTAAAAACAAAAAAAATATATTTCTTAATCTTTCGGATGGAGGAAGTAGAAAATAGGGAAGGGGAGAGTTGGAGGGTGGCCGGAGGGTGGGGGCAGTAAGTACTTGCACAACCAGAAATTTTTTTTCCGATAAAGATCTATTGGTTAAAATTAATGGGTCCACCAATTTAAGAAAAAATCAATGGTTATATATTTATCATACCTTTTTCTAATTTACTAGAACATCATGTGGTGGCTTATTAGGAGCGTTTGTAGAAGACCATGACGGTTTGAAAGCGTTTATGCATGGGAAGTTTAATGGACTTTTAGTATATAATAAATAGATAGATGTGAGATAATAATTATAAGGCCACCCAAGACCATACGCTAGTCATACGCATGCCAACACTGCAAAAATAAATTAACCTACCATCCATGGTGTTAACAAATAAATAGCTTTAATATATAGCGCGTAGGAATGAAAACAAACGATCGATATGCGATAAATATAAGAGAACTAGATATAATCATACTATATGTTTATGTAATTTCAAGACATGTAACGTCCAAGACTCCAAGCGCTTGGCTGATGACAAACAAAGGAAGTTCGAGTTCGCTTGTACGAATAATGGCAAATTAGCAAAACCATTGACATAATATTAAGAGATGACCAAAGATGATGGAGAACTTTCCGAAAATTGAACAAATTTAACGAAAACATTTGGCAGCAAATTTTGTTAATAACTACG
Source organism: Oryza sativa Japonica Group (assembly GCF_034140825.1). NCBI lineage: Eukaryota > Viridiplantae > Streptophyta > Magnoliopsida > Poales > Poaceae > Oryza > Oryza sativa. The sequence goes on along the minus strand of NC_089043.1, from coordinate 11,972,495 downwards.
TAACTGATATATATATCATGGACGTGGAACACTACATTCATAAATAAGAGATAATATAATTAATGACGAGATGTATGCACGATCTACACGTAAGTACCTTCCTCCATGAGTGACCTCTAGCCAGCTAGTTTCTGGAGCTCTAGCACTTGCTTCCTTGTACTCCGATCTGATTTGCCTCTGCGCATGTAATACCGTGCATGCGTTCTCGCTCTATATATAGAGTGTCAGCAGCTTCCATCTCTTGCAACCAAACTAGCTACTCTTAATTTCCTTCTCATTTCATTCCCGACAAGCTCGGAGAAACAATAAACTAGCGCATGTGTGTCATCCACTATCCAAAGCATTTGCCTTTCCGTATGGAAGACGAATTAAAATGCAAATTTTATGCAAAAGCAAAATAATTGAAGTTGCTTTACCTCTTTCCATTTGTAATTGAAATTAATTAATGATTAAAGCAATACCGTTAAAGTAGGTCAATTACGTACCACACCATTCGCTACTACTACGGTTTTATGTTTTAACAGGTACATTTTCTGTGTGTACTACTTCCTTCGTGCTCTCACTTATTCTGAACATGCATTTTTCCTTCATTTGGTAGTCTGGAAAAGCTAGCTAGCTTCCTAATTGGAAATGTGAGCATCACCAACAAAATATTTATATCATTCCCTATCCAAAAATATGAGGATTTATATATGTTAAAAATTTGCTCCAACATATTCTCTAATCTCATTCCTTATCCCGGGATTATCGTTCTCTTTTTCTAAGGAAGCATTTTGGCTTCCAATCGTGGCACTTCACGTGCAGGAAGAGATTGCACACGTGATCTAGCATGAGCTGGCGTGAGGAAGGAGAGCAAAATATATTTTTTTTCCGGTGAAGATTTTATCTTGGCCCACCTTTTAAATTATTAGGAAACCAATTTTACCTAATCTCTTGGAGAGAGGAAAATTTTAACACCTTAAATTATTATTAGGATTCCCATAATAAAGAAATTGGGAATGAAATTTTAGGATGCTGTTGGTCATGCTCTAACTTGCTTGGTGAGCATATATTAAAGTTTACCCATCTATAAAATCAGACAATAATGCCCCTCCCGGCTATCACATACTGGGTATATGTAGATCAACCCTATTTTCCTAAGTGTGAAAAAAATATCAAAAAATAAAAAAAATTGCACATCTCTCTCTCCTCTACACTAGAGATGACAAAAAAAATAGGGGGGGGGGCAGCCACATTGGCGCACTCCCCTACCACCTCAATGTCGACACGCTATGGTGGCAGGAGGATGGCGCCAGAGAGGCTGGTGCTGTCCTGTTGGACGACGGCGCCAGCGACTCTAGCTCCAAAAAAGAATCTTTTGTGTGATAAGTTTTTTTAGGGGTCTATTTGCGAAATAAGTTCTTTAAAAAGAACAAATTGTGAAAAATCCTGTTTTCCTGCATGGTGATTTTTTACTATATACAGAAAATAGCATTCCCCAATACTTAGTCTTTAAAATGGTTTCAATAAAACAGATGGAGAATTGATATTTCTTGATGTCCAACAGTTGGAGACCTTGATCCATTTTTTACCCCCCGTCCAATGCCGCCTCTATGTTCTCTCTCTCTCTTGCATAGTAGCTAATATACTAATGGTGATATATATTAATTAGATACTTGTTGAATCATTTACTAAATATATCTATTGCTTCAAAGAAACGTTAGTGATTTTTGTTTCCAACAGTCACGTATAAGCCTTTTCTGTGGATGTGTTTGCGTTTTTGCATCTGAATCATCTAGTTTTCGCCGACAAGGCACCCAAAAGCAAGAGTGTAAAAAATAATTACTAATAAGTAAAAATCCTTCTGTTTGTATGTCAAAATTGTAAAAGCTGCAGTGAAATGAGCATAGCTCAATTAGTTGCCTACCATGCATGGTTCAAGTCTTAGACTTGATATGAATATTCGAATTTACGATCAATTATTCTTTTAGTGGTAGGTAATGTACCCGTTAACACTAATATGTGTCTATCATGACTTTATAAATATCAAGGCATACCAGCTCAATCTTTTGAAGATTTTTACTATTGGGGTAGGGTATACGTGTCTACGTTGAAAATGGTGAGCGTGAGTGCGTTGTGGGCGTCTGCATTTGTATTTTGTTTAAAAGAAATACAAAAACCGCCATTAAAACCATATTTTACTACCTAAGCTATTCCAGCTGGTTTTAATAAAGGGTGCACAATATCTAATTTCATAGTTCTACGCTCGATCGGGAAATAGTTGAGAAGGTTAATTAAAATGAACTTTAACTACTTTTAGTAATTAAGTTCTAACCCATGCATGTACAAATGTGTGCATGTTCGCCGCTTTTTCCAAAAGCTAACGGAAGTTTAGATGCAAAATTTGTTTAATTAAGGCAAATACTTTACAATATATTTATTACTTTAAATTTAATATGGCGTGTGCTTTTAATTAAGTCATATGAAATTGAAAGGGCTAGTTTTGGGGATACTATACTACACCTTTCCAGTGCACTGGTGAATAAATCAATATTTAATTCGACCGGACAACTAGGATTTATATAATTGTTATTTTGATGTACCAGTGTGTAAGATTCTCTCCTCCGTGTGCCATTTGTTGTGGGTTGGTTGGTGACTGTGCGTGAAAACAGTCGAGTGTGCTACTTAGACGCTGCCGTAGTTACTATCGTATCGGATATTTGGACACTAATTATAAATATTAAACGTAGACTATTAATAAAACTTATTCTATAACCCTGGACTAATTTGCAAGACAAATTTATTGAGCCTAATTAATCTATGATTAGCCTATGTGATGCTACAGTAAACATGCGCTAATTATAAATTAATTAGGCTTAAAAAATTTATCACACGAATTAACTCTCATTTATGTAATTAATTTTATAAGTACTCTATGTTTAATACTTTAAATTCATCCGATATGATAGGGACTAAAATTTAGTGCCTCGATCCAAACACCATCTTAGCTAACACTACTTACGGTTCGACGACGTGCATCTAAAACAGAGAGTAAATTTTAAACAACAAATCGATAAATGTAAGCTACGAAAATAGTGCATGCTGAAAGCTCTTCACCAGTGCTAATAAAGATCTATCTTTAGTCCCGGTTGGTAAGATAAAAAAAAAACTCTATCCTTTTGAACCGGGACTAAAGATATCTTTAGTCCCGGTTTTTATTGCAACCGGGACTATTGTGTATTTTGGCCGACCGACCAAAGATGGTTTCTCCACCAGTGATTGTTCCATGCGGCAAAATATCAATTTTTGCATCTGGACAAACGATCCGCATTCACCCAAAATCTGAAAATCGGATCTTTGCAATTTACATGCGAAAATCCGATTTTCAAAATAATGTTTTCAAGACATGGGGATAGACAAAGCAGGTCATTGATGTATATAAATACAATGTTTTATTTTGTCCAATCAAAATATACCATGTTTTGTTTTAAAAATAAGACCATGCGAATATTCGATGAACATGTTGGCCACTTGATAACCGTGTCATTTGGGTCTTTACAAGGTTTCATGGATTGATCATTACTTCAACCTTTGCTTTATTCGCGTCTTAGTTAATGGGGGAACGTATCATGTGAAAACCAGGGAAGCTGTGCAAACTTGCAAACTCTCAATCAACACCACATAATCACCATCTGATGGCTAGGGATAGAGGTGGGCTAATTTTGCACTTAAGCGCCCACCATTAGCCATACTAATCTTGCTTTTTTCAAATCACCTCCTCCCCTAATCCCCAGTGCGCACGCTGCCTGTTCGTTTCTCCCGTCCCGTCCACGAGTTGCCCGTGAGTCGCTGCCACCGTCGTCCGCGTGTCGCCCGTGAGTGGCTGCCGCCGTGGTACGCGAGTCGCCGCCGAGCTGGCCCTCAAGTCACAGCCGCACGCCAGCGAGTCGGCATGGAGTCCTCGCCCACAACGCCAGCGAGACGTTTTTCAATGTTTCACAGTTTCAGTGCTGATCAGTGCTTAGAAAAAACAGCATGAATGTTTCAGTGTTTTAGTGATTGTAAACACCTTGTAAAAAATCTGGTAGAAGCAACTGAGATACAATTTTTCAATGTTTCAGTGTTTCAATTTCACACACAATTGCTGAATCATTAAAATACACAAGTTCATTACATAGGAGGCACCATTGCTGAATCACTAAAAAAATCAGCATGAATTTTCAATGATATGAGTCTTCTGGTACAAACAACTGAGATACAATTTTTCAATAAATTTTACACACAATGCTCCACACACAAGTTCATTACACAGGAGGCACAATTGCCATTGCAGAGCCATTTTTTCAGGCATTACAGCCCCAGACGAGGACGCCCTTTTGTTCAGGCACAATTGCCATTACTCAGTTTCTGATCCAGTACTGACTGAAGCCGTGGCAGGACTGCCCTTGGGTGCCTGCTACACATGTGTGACAATAGCAAACCACTGACCATGAACCTTGAGGTACTCATCCTGCCACACATCGAGCCTGACCTGTAGGAAGTTGTCGTGCTGCCTCTCACTCCTGATGGAGTCCTAGTAATCACTGGCAGTGAAGCCCCTTCTCATTTTTTGCTGGTGATGCGCAGGTGCCGGTGAAGCGTTGCTGCCGATGATGATGCGCCACGCTGCTGCCCATGGCTCCAATTCATGCCCTACAGAACTGGGCAGAGGTGCCACCATCGAGGACATCCTGAACTGGACCACCACCGTCGAGGACATCTCCCTGGCGGCCGCCAGCAAGGCCACCTCCGACCACCACTGCATGGCTGGCGCAGCCCAACGCGGGACTCATGAGGCGGCGCGGCTGGGTCTGAGATGGCGTGGCGGATCATAGTCGGCGACTGGATCGCAAGTCGTGGGGAGACGATACTGGCGTAGGGGCTCGGGTATAAAAGTCATGGGAGGCGGATGGCGCAAGGGGTGTTTTGCAAAATAGACAGAGGGGCTGGCGGGCGGTTATTTGCAAATTTAGCCCACCTCTATCCCTAGCCATCGGATGCTCATCCTGTGGATGTGATCGAGAGTTTCCAAGGTTGCACAGGCTCCCTGGTTTCCACCTGATATGCTCCTAGTTAATGAACTACAAAGTAGCTAGATTAGTTTTTATTTTTACCCATAAGCACCTGAGGATGTTTCATATTTCCACGTTCCCAAATTAATCATCATACGATGAAAACCAAATTTTCTTAAAAAGCGATCATAATGTAACTGCAACTATATGGACACATATTTCATCGAAGTACAGTTAATGTAACACGAAAAAATATGTGCATGTTAAGGTGTAATTGTGCAATGTGTTTTTAAACTATGCATATGCATTGTGGCAAGATGTATGCATATTGTACGTGACGTCTTAATCAATGCGGATTAAACTATTCTTGATCTTGATGCACAGAACATTATTATGATTATGATGGTCAATTTAGGTTCTAAGAGAGTATTTAAATACTCCCTCCATTCTATAATATATAATATAAGACACAGCCACTTTTTTCTAGATGTTCCATAATATAACGCATGCATGTATGTAGGCAATTAACTATGATCCTTCTCCATTAAATTATTACTTTTTTTAAATCCTCCACTCTCATGTTCTTTAATTCTATTATATGTATGCATTGCATTTATTAGGATGATCGAAACTACAAGATGATAATAAATATTTTTTTGGTCTTTGGGTTAGGGGTGGTTAGAACAAGTTTAATAGTATAGCCTACTACTAACTCCAATTCATATATAGTTAATCTAATAGCCAATTCATACAATAGTTGCTTACTATACTATTAATATATGACCCCACCTGTCATACACATATTGTTTATTGGAGTCCGCGCTGCAGCTGGCTACAGATCTGTAACCCGCTACTCTTCTCTCTCATCTTTTATCTTAATAAAATATGTTTACAGCTGGCTAATAGTCTGCTATTGTACCTGCTCTTGGAATGGAGGGAGTACCTTAGTTACCTTTTGTTCCTAATAAATGACTTGGTTCAAATTGCATAACATGGTTTAGAATCTTTTTGGGTCGTAATAGCTGCTGCTAACTTTTTTGTCCATAACTCGCGTGTCCCCGGGGGAAAGCATGCCGAGCAGTAGCAGCCTACGTTGGGTCCTATCTCGTGATGACGTCCAGTCGGGGTCGTCATCAGCGGTACTTCAGCAGCAAAGCATCTTTCGATCTGATAATTTTGTTTGCCGTTATTTCCAAACTTTTTCTTTAAACTTTCAACTTTTCCATCACATCAAAACTTTGCTACACATATAAACTTAGATACGACTCTCGGTCGGGCGATCCATCGGGAGAGGGTTAAATCGGGCGCTGACGTCAGCATGACATCAGCGCCCGATTTACGTGCAAACTTACTTTAAACTGATTTTTCTCTTAAATTACTTATCCAAATCATGATCCGATTATACCATTAAATTCGTTGCAATTAAATCTTCAAAACAAGACCACACATGGATATATTCCGATGAAATTTTTTTACCTAATTATTGAATTATTTTTAAATGTTACACGATGTTCCACCAGGTATATCGGAATTGTTGCACTAAGTAGATCGAAAATGTTTTGCTCATTTAAATCGGGTGTTGTTTCACCTTATATAAAAACGATGTTTCAGCAAATAGCGAAAGAATGTTTCAGTTCACTGCAATATTTGATCCATACATAGTGAAACATTGTAAGTACACTAGGTGAAACATTTTTCGGTGGAACAAAAAATGAAACGAATTCCCTTAATAGGGGTTTCCAAAATATATGGGTTTTTTGTTGCAATAGAATGTTTTAGTTCACTGCAACATTAGATCTATATATAGTGAAACATAGTGAGTACACTAGGTGAAACATTTTTATAGAGAAAAAAGAAATAAATTTCCCCAATAGAAGATTTCTAAAATATGTGAGTTATTTGTTGCAATGACGCGTTCTATAATATCAAAATCCACCACAACATTTGATCCGTATATAGTGAAACATCACGAGTACACTAGTTGAAACATCGTAAAACTACTGGTTGAAACATCTAAAGAACCATATGCAGCATTTTTAAAAAAAATATCAATAAAAAAGCTAAAATATTTTTTTTCGAAATATAATCATGTGTGGTCTTGTTATAAAAATTTAATTGCAACGAATACAACGGCGTGATCGGACCGTAGATTGGATAATTAGTTTAGAAGAAAAATCGTTTTAAAGCTATTTTAAATACTCAGCATGTGGTTCGAGGCGTCCGATTTTTTTCGGCCGCTCGGGCGCCCGACGCGCAATATTTCCCCATAAACATTCAACTTTTCCGTCACATCGTTCCAATTTCAATCAAACTTCTAATTTTGGTGTTAACTAAACACACCCCATTTATACCCTTACTTTCATTTACATTTTCATTTACATGTTCAATATTAATTTTATTCTCAACTTTTACGGTTTATATTTTTGCCGTTGCTATTTTAACTGAATAAGGTGTTTGCCCTTGTTTTTACCGAAGGGAGTGGAGAAAGAGTTATATATTGCGGTAAAAAAAACAGAGAAAGAGAAATAATGATTTTCTAAAATATGGATTGACTTTTTTGCCCTAGGGAGATTTAGACTACTGTCTGCCTGCACTCCAGAAGATTTTTTTTTACTTTTTTATGTTTTAATTTTATTAAGGGGCAATTGTGTTCTTACCTTTACTTTCGATTGCAATTGTAATTTTATCCCTCTTTTTTAGACTTTGCTATTTTGCCCTTGCTTTTTGAAATTGAAGCTTAGGTTTGCCCCTGTTCTGTTAAGTGAACTTAACGGAATTAATTTGGTTATAAAAGACAAGTTTGCCCTGGTAGATTTGCCTACTACGAGGCAGTGAAGAATTTGCAGGACATGATCCGATTAGGATTTAATAAAAAAGGACAACACAGTGAATGAATTATATCACTGTTTGATGTGAAAACAATTTGCTCGTAGTTTTAGATCCTTCCATCTCTGAAGAACCAGAATTATTAATACGTAAGGAGCACTGGAGGGAGCACCTGCGTAGGAGCAGTCCCTAATTAATGAGCTTAACAAGAAAAGAAAACCAACAAAATCAAACAATTAATGAAGTAGCCGTAGCCTTCGGCCTCCTCTTCGAAGACTAGGACGCCGATGCTGCCGACGGCACAATGCATGGTTTTGTAGGAACAGCAGGAGTTGCAGCCGGGGCAGCAGCGGCTCTTGCAGGTTCGACGGGTTTTCTTCTCCTCCGTCCCGACGCTGACGATGTCCGCCATGAATTTCCTCACTCACCACCGTGCCACACGCGGACCAGTCTGCTCCGCTTGCACACCAACGCGCCGCTGCCGTCGCTTGCCCGCGCGCTCCTCATGCTGCCTGGCTCCTCACGTGCGCCGCTCAGCTACACCACTACCACTCCGTCGCCCAACCACAGCCGGCCGCTGTCTCGCCCGCACATCGCCACTGTCTTGCTCGGGTTAGGGGTTGGGTCCGATTGGTGAATAGGCAGACAGATCTGGATGGACTCCATGCTATTACTTGCTTTTGAGGGTATACTTACTGGTCCTTTCTACATTTTCTCAGAAATTTCTTATTTTTTTAATTCACTTAATCTGGGCCCACCAACATGGTCATCCAAAACAAGGGCAAACTGTAGCTTCATTAAAAAAAAAAGATAAAATCACTAACCCTAAAAACTGTGGGCAAAATCACAATTACATTCTAAAACAAGGGTAAAAACACAATTGTCCTATTAAAAGACCTTTTCAACAAATATTTATAAAAACTAAACCTTTTAACCACGCCAGCAGATGTTGTCTTGCCACGCAAGCAGTGGAGGCGTGACAAGAGGCTGGCGTGACAGGGCAACACTGCCGCACCAGCTATGGGTGGTGTGATAGAGTTATTTGGCCACGCTATAAAAGGTTTAGATTTGAAAATACATTTGGGAATAGTCTACTAGTAAAATTAAAACATAAAAAATAAAAAAATTTCACTCGACAACATCCTGACTCGAACATTCCTTGACCCTGGCGCGACGACCTGTGCTTGACGACCTCTGCTTGCGACGGTGGTTGCGGTGGCAGGTGGCATCGGAGGGATGGCCAGGCGTCGGGGAGCAGCAGCCGTTGGCGGCGCCCTGACCAGCGGCGAGCTGGAGGCCATGGCGGTAGAGAGTAGCGGGCAAGGGGGTGACCTGACCTAGCCGCGGCGAGGAGGAGGCTAAGCGGCGCAGAGGAGTTGAGGAGGCCGTGCGACACGGTTCGGCTCCAAGCAGGCGGCAAGGGATGAGGTGCGTGGAGGCGGCGGCTCTGGTGAGACGATGCAGCGGTCGATATAGATGGCCATCTGGGCCGCCCGGCACGAGACGGCCCAAGCCCGGCCGTGCATCAGCCGAAGAGGCTTGTCGGGCCGGCACGGCCCGACCGACGCACCGGGCGGTGCCGTCCCCGCCCACGCTCGGCATACACGGCCCAATACTACTCGGACCGTGCCAGGCCGGCCCGAAGGCACGAAGGCTCATCGTGCTTTCTCACAGAAAAAGTCTAATTTAGGTCCCTAAACTCTGCGGGCTATATTTAAATGGCTTGAAAATAAGTCTATTTTTTATACCTCTCGTCTTGGGCCTTGCCTTATACGATTATATAAGTCTATTTTACATCCCTATATATTTTTTATTTGATCGGCCGTGCCAGGCCTGCCCACCGTGCCGAGGGTACAGCCCAGGCACAGCCCGGCTGCCGGGTCAGGCCAGCACAGGCACGACCCCAATCGAGCTGTACCGTGCTTGGGCCAGGCCAAAATCGCGGGCTTCGGGCCGGGCCGTGGGCATCGGGCCATATGGCCATATATAGCGGTGGCGTTGTGGTGCATCGAAGCAAAGGGTGAGGGTGCGACGGGTCCCCGTCCAGCCACCGTAGCGGGGCGGCTTTGGCGTGCCGGCCGCTCCATCGAAGCAAGCCTGTGAGGCGGCGGCGCAGCCTTTCTTGTTCGGCGCGCCGCACGACGACGATGAGGCGTTGTGCTGTTGTCTCTCTCATGGCCTTGCGGCGTCGTCGTCCAGCGCCGAACGACCACTGATCCGCCGACACTACTACCTGAGCAGGCCGCTCCGTCTCAGTGGTTGTCTTGCTCAAGAAGTGAGTAGGAGCTGCTGCTTGCTTTTTTTTTTTTTTTGCTTGTGCTACTTCTTGCTACGCTTGAAGCCTGGTTGGCTGCTGTTGCTGTCCTTGAATCTATCAAAATTTCATTGATGATTGGAATCTGGAAAAATTCGAAACGTGCAATAACAAGGGTACGCATGTCTTTCTGCAAAAAATTATCACCGTTAACATGTCCATCTAAAATAGGTAAAAAAACAGGGTAAAAATAAAAACCCTAAAAACAAGGGTAAAATTAATATTGGACATCAAAACAGGGGCAAGAACAAAATTGAATAATACATCAGGTTCATTCATCAAATCCAATGATCTATATCATCCAATCCAACACTCCACGTAATCCAGATCACCTAACGACTTGGTCTTCCTCACCTTCCCTCTGATCCCGTCGCACACTGCTCCCCTCGATCCCCCTCCTCAGCCTAACCTCTAACCCTTGTCATAGCTAGTGCAGTCACCGCAGCGCTGTCGACGATCCCCCATCCTCCACATATATGTGTAGATTTAGGTTTGATTTGTTAGTTGTATAAATGAACTTTACTTGCGAGTTAGTACAGGATTGGTCTTTCAAACAAGTAATATACTGTCACACCCTGAAAATTCAAAATATATAAATTGTTGTTTAAATGGAATTTTTAGAATTTATTTTAAAAGCCTAGAAGAGAAGATCTAATTTTTTAATTAATAAATTCCAATATAAAATGGGGCCAGATAAAATTTCATTAAATACTTTGCTTAATTCTATAATTCCTAGATTTTTCTGGGATTTATTTGAGCTAAGGAAGTATTTTTAATAAATGGAATTGCATTTCATGAATAATTTAAATTGAAAAAGGTTTTAAAAAGTCTCTTTTGGCTTTGGGCCGAAAGTCGGCCCAAAACCGCTCTCTCTCTCCTCGGCCCAGTCCGGCCTAGTCCGCCGCCGCGCGCGCGCGCGTCCGCCCGCTGACAGGTCAACCTCCGGCCGCCGCCGCTCGAAACCCTAGTTTCGCGCCGCCGCCGTTCCCTTCCAAATTCGATCGATCCTTTCCGTTTCCGGCCGAATTGATAGAGGGGAAACAATCTCCGGGATCTCCTCTACCTTTTCTCTTTTGGAAACATCGGCTAATTCGTTTTGGAAATCGTTGGAATCGAGTTCGAATCGGATTCGTCTCTCTCCTCCGAACCCTAAACCTTCCTTCTCGTCGCCAGCCGCCGTGGCCTTCGCCGTCGCCTCCGAGCCCCTTTAAAAGGTTCCCCGGTGTCTCCTCTACCCGTCGCCACCTTCGCCTTCGCCTCTCGTCGCCGGAAGAGCTCTAGCGCCGTGCAACCTAGCGCCGCCGTCGTAGCCGTCGCTCCAGCCGTGCGCCGCCGCCGTCTCGGTCGTCGTCATTGCTCGGGAAGGCCACCGTCGTGATCGCCAAGTCGCCGCCGTTCTCGTCCGCTCCTTCGCCGCCGCCGAAGACCGCCGGAGCACCGTCGCCGCCGTCGACCCGAAGTTTGCCGCCGCTTCCTCCTCGTCGCCGTCGCCGTCCGTTGATCTTCCGCCACTCTTTTGGTCACCGGTGAGTTCGCCGCGTCGCGCTCTACCCGTTGGTGCCTTCCGTTCGCGCCGCCGTGCCGTCGTTCGCCGGCGAGCATGCAAGCCCGAGCCGCCGCCGCCGGTGGTGACGTCATCGCCGACGTCATCGGGGCCGTTCGCTGTGAGCCGGTCGTGGACCGATCGATCTCGGCCGTCCGTTTTGGATCAAGTCGATCTCGGCCGTCCGTTCGCGTGAGCCGTCGCCCGTGCGCCCGGTCCACCGAAACCCTAGCCCGCTGACGCAATAACCCTCCTTTTCCTTTTCAAAAATAATTCATTATTGCGTCATAATTCAATTAAAATCAATTTAAGTGTTTTAATCCGATTTAATCTTCAAAAATTCATAACTAATTCATCTTAGCTCCGATTTAGTTGGTTCAAGTCTCTAAATTTTTCTAAAATTGAGATCTACATGTTAAAAATATCCACATGTACTGTTCAAGCTTGTTTATGTGCTGTTTTGGTGATTTTGCTTCTTTTTGTTTAGATTCCGTCGTTTCCGGAGAGTCCGTTTTCGCCGGAGAAGAGTTTGAAGAGTTCCAAAGCAAGCAAGGCAAGTCACACAGATCCCAAACAACCCTTTGAGCATGTTGATCCTATTTAAAGCTATTGTTTCTATTCAAATATTGCATTTATTTTCGAATGTCATTGGGTGGAATTAACCTATTGGGTGGAATAAGTTATTCCTTGATACCTTGGGTTATTATAATTTGACTAGTTGAGCTCTATATGTTGGTTCAACTAGATGTATTAGATATAATTGCTTAGCCCTGCTTAGAAACATTAGCACACTATTGGGATAACTTATGAATCACTATAATTTAATGATGGCTTAATGATAGTTCACGATGGCCAATCGTGATTTGTTAATTAATTATTTGCCAACTAAAACCTGATAATGATGGGTTGTGAGCACATGGTTTTGATGGTCGTGCTCATGACAATTAAGGACCGGTTCACGAGTTTCAGTTGTGAAACATTAACCGTGCCAACCACAAGCCAGCGTGGGCAACGGCTTTATCTTTTGTATAGCATGGTTCATTGCGGGGCACCAGACTGAGAAGTGGCGGAGATAAGCCCACGGGGGTCGCTGGGGAGTCCATGCCTTGTTTTTAAGGGGGTGATTATGATACAGGAAGGTGCGCTGCAGTGGATTGTGTTATGCAAGGGGTATTGTCACAACTCCTTTCCGAGGTACCGTGGTGGTATTGAGGCACATGGTGACATGATGTAGGGTTGTGTCTTGTGGGTACAGTGGTACACCTCTGATCAGAGTAAAACTATTCGAATAGCCGTGCCCGCGGTTATGGGCGGGTCTAACAATGTCTTTCGTGATTAGTCTCACCCTTCTCATCATAATAAAAGGTTCTTTAATTGGTAATAATTTGATTAGCTCCTGGTTTGGAATGGTATATTCCTGGTTTGGAGATAGAACTGTGCAGCCGGGATGGTTGTTCAGAATGGTTGGGCCTATACAACAGGGTATGTTGTATAGCGTTGGATTAATATTGTTTAATTACTTAACTGTTTTATTAAATTCTCAAATGTTTGCTAAATGCTGCTTTTGCAAATGAAACCCTACTATGCCATCCTTTGTTATCCTGTGCACTTGCATATTTGCTGCGTGGCTTGCTGAGTATGTCATATACTCACCTTGCAATCATTCATCAGAGGAAGAGTTCTACAGTGAAGCTGATGGTGTGGAGGATTAGGTGTAGCCTTGGTCAAGCTGCCTGTGGAGTGGAGCCGTCTGCGCCGTTTATCTTATTTTCCGCTGCTTAGATCTTTATTGATTGAGAGGAACTATCTACCTCTGTAATGACATTTTATACGCTTATTAATTAGAGTAATAATTGTACTCTATTATCAATTTGTTATTGTGTGCCTCGGCTGATTCCTGGACGAGGGTTCACACACATGTAAGCGTTTGGAATTTTGGATAGAAATTCCGGGCGTGACAAGTTGGTATCAGAGCTCCCTTGAACCTAGGTTATGCCAAATGGTTATCCATAGAAGCCCTCTAAAAATGTTGGAAAAGTAGAACTGTTCTCCTCCCTTTCTTTTTTAATTAAACCAAACTAATGGCACATGCACTTCATAATCTCTTTTAATGGTTCTCATTCAAAATTTATTCCAGTGTTATTAGTACTATACATCTATTACTGTACTAATGGCTCATTTTCCAGCAAAAGTTTTACAATGTTGTTTTATTTAATCTTGCTGCAATAAAATAAATTTAGCAAGTTGATTTTATAACTTTCTTTTATTTCTTTTGAAACCTGATGTTCAAAAGTACAAAATTTGTAACCTTGTTTCCAACTGTTTCAACTTATCTTGCAAGTTTGGTTTACTTTATTTACTTACCTTTTACTTTGAATTTCTAAACTTTATTCAAATTAATCCAAAAACTTGTGCTATTAATTGGATAAATGTCTTAACCCCCTCCTTTCATTTGTCTTTAGATGCCGCGCTTCAAGCCTGAGTACTTGTTTGGTGTTGAGGGATTTGTCCAAGAGTTGAGTTGCGTACGATGTCCTTTGTCATTGGATTTGGGACTGCCCCTTTTTATGCCCAGATTCCTCATGATCGTCATGAAGAGAAGTGCGGAGTCAAAGTCACCTTGAACAGTAATAGTGAAGATATCCCCTCAGTGATGTTCGAAGCTGGAGGAAGAAACTACATCCATGCATGTCAGGAGGTGGCAAGGATCGCCATAGGAGAGCTCCGCGATCGCTATAGTGATCAGTTGGCCGACACTGAGTATCGCTATCATCCTCGTCAACCCCAGGGAAGTGACCGTGGCAGCTACCTTGAGACTGAAGGAATTGAGAATGATGCTACCACAAGGCATTTGGTTGAGATGCTGTGGGCTATGGATGAAACCCGTGCGGAGACTGTGTTAGCGGCTCAAGATCGTGAAGACCGGAATCGTGGTAAGATTTGCAAGCTAGAAGACAAGGTGGATCGTTTGGAGAAGGAGCTAGCTACGTTGAAGGGAGAAGCACCGCCGCAGAAGGCCAGGATTCGTCTCACCGCAAGGAAGAGAGCTCTATTTGTCCCTCGCTATCAATTGGCGCCAAAGGTTCGTGTGGTGGAGAAAGAAGTTGCCCCAACCCTAGCAGATCCTCCGGTCATCATCATAAGTGACGATGAAGAAGAAGAATCCAAGCGCAACCATTCCAAGATTGAGTGGGTAGCAACTCAAGATGATGAAGACGAGCCGAACGAGCCTTCAATCGACCTCCGATGCTCGGAAGAACTAGAGTGCCATGTCTAACCGTTGTCTTAGATCGTTGTGTTAGTTTGCTTGTTTTAAGTTTGCTTGTGGGTGTCTCGCATGTGATTTACATCAGTGGTGGGATGTAAGTGCATGTGTTTGTTTGCTTTTGAGTGTTAGGAAGTTGGTGAGTTTGGTGGTGTGAGAGTCTTCAGTTTGTAATAATGAAACTCAGTTAAGATCAATAAAAGTTAAAGTAATTCCCTGTCCTAAGTAGTTTCCCCCGGTTTCTCTTCTTGTGCCCTGTCTATGCCAGATGGTGAACACACGCAGCAACGGGAATGGCCCCAGTAACAATAACAATGGAGAGAATCCCACTCTTGCTCAAGTTCTTTTCAACAGACTCAGCTTATGAACATGATGATGCAACAACTTCAGAACCAGCAAAACCAAGGAAATAACCATGCACCTCCCCAAAACAAGTTAGCAGAATTTCTTCGTGTGAGGCCGCCTATTTTCTCTAGTACCACTAATCCTGTTGAAGCTGGTGATTGGCTGCATACCATAGAGAAGAAGTTGGATTTGCTTCAGTGCACTGATCAGGAGAAGGTCTCATTTGCATCACACCAGTTACATGGCCCTGCCTCTGAATGGTGGGATCACTTCCGCCTGAATAGGACTACTGCTGAACCTATCACTTGGCTTGAATTCACCGCTGCTTTCCGGAAGACGCATATACCATCGGGAGTGGTGTCTCTCAAGAAGAAGGAGTTTAGGTCGCTCACCCAGGGATCTCGCTCTGTTACGGAGTATTTGCACGAGTTCAATCGTCTGGCTCGTTATGCTCCGGAAGATGTGCGCAATGATGAAGAGCGTCAGGAGAAGTTCTTGGAAGGACTTAATGATGAGCTTTCTTACCCACTCATGACTGGAGATTATCATGATTTCCAGAAGTTAGTGGATAAGGCTATTCGTCAGGAAGACAAGTACAATCGCATGGAGCAGAAGAAACGCCGGATTGCTCAATTCAAGACACAACAGGGGAATAATCAGAAGCCGCGTCTTACTTTAGGACCCCAGTCCATGCCACAGGGAGGTTCTTCGTCTGTTGTTCGTCCGCAGCGTCAGTTCTTCAACAACAATGCTGGCAACAACATCCGTAATCAAGCTCCACGTCCTGTTGCAGCTCCAACACAGCAACAACCTGCCAAGAGGGAGCAAGGCAGCAAGCCCGTGGTGTGTTTCAACTGTGGAGACCCAAGACATTATGCTGACAACTCCCCGAAGCCCCGACGCGTGAAGGTTGTCCCTGCCCAGAGCAACTCTACCGCACCTGCGCCAATGGCCCGTGTCAATCATGTTGCTGCTGCAGAAGCTCAAGATGCTCCAGATGTGATTTTGGGTACGTTCCTTGTTAACTCAGTTCCTGCAACAGTGCTTTTCGATTCTGGTGCTACACATTCATTCTTATCTATGAGTTTTGCGGGAAATCATGGGATGGAAGTAGAAGATCTTAGACGTCCTTTGATGGTTAGTACCCCAAGTAATCAAGCACTCTCTTTGCAACGTAGCCCCTCTGTCAGAATAGAAATTAAAGGAGTACCATTTCTGGCCAATCTTATCTTGTTAGAATCCAAAGACCTTGATGTCATCCTAGGGATGGACTGGTTAGCCAGACATAAAGGGGATAGACTATGCTAACAGAAAAGTAACTCTCACCAGCAATGATGGTCGAGTTGTGACTGTTCATGCATTGTCTTCTGAGTCTTTAAGATCAAGACTGAACCAAATAACTTTGGAAGAGATTCCTATAGTCCGGGAGTATCCCGATGTGTTCCCCGATGATTTACCTGGTATGCCGCCTAAAAGGGATATAGAGTTCAGAATAGATTTGGTACCAGGAACAACTCCGATCCATAAGAGTCCTTATAGAATGGCAGCCAATGAGTTGGCAGAAGTCAAGAGGCAAGTAGATGATTTGCTTCAGAAAGGATACATCAGACCAAGTTCATCTCCATGGGGAGCTCCGGTTATTTTTGTGAAAAAGAAAGGCCATACCCAGAGGATGTGTGTGGACTATCGTGCCCTAAATGATGTGACTATCAAGAATAAGTATCCGCTACCCAGAATTGATGATTTGTTTGATCAGCTTAAAGGTGCCACCGTTTTCTCCAAGATAGATCTTCGATCAGGATATCACCAGTTGAGAATCAAAGAGGAAGATATACCTAAGACAGCTTTTACCACTAGGTATGGGTTGTTCGAATGTACTGTTATGTCTTTTGGACTTACCAATGCCCCTGCTTTCTTCATGAACTTGATGAATAAAGTGTTTATGGAATACCTAGACAAGTTCGTGGTGGTCTTTATTGATGACATTCTTATCTACTCCCGAACCAGAGAAGAGCATGAAGAACATCTTCGCCTTGCACTAGAGAAGCTACGAGAACATCAACTATATGCTAAGTTTAGCAAGTGTGAATTTTGGTTGTCTGAAGTGAAGTTCCTTGGTCACGTCATCTCAGCCGGAGGAGTTGCCGTTGATCCTAGTAATGTGGAATCCGTAACCAACTGGAAACAACCAAAGACAGTTTCAGAGATTCGCAGTTTCTTAGGCCTCGCAGGATATTACCGAAGGTTTATAGAGAATTTTTCCAAGATTGCTAAGCCCATGACACGACTGCTTCAGAAAGATGTGAAGTACAAGTGGTCGGAAGAATGTGAGCAGAGTTTTCAAGAGTTGAAGAATCGCTTGATATCAGCTCCTATTTTGATTTTACCTGATCCAAAGAAGGGTTTCCAAGTGTATTGCGATGCATCCAAACTTGGGTTAGGTTGTGTTCTGATGCAAGATGGGAAGGTGGTTGCCTATGCATCTCGTCAGTTACGTCCGCATGAGAAGAACTACCCTACTCATGATCTTGAATTAGCTGCAGTAGTTCATGCGTTGAAAATTTGGCGTCATTATCTTTTCGGTACTCGTACAGAGGTGTATACCGATCACAAGAGTTTAAAGTATATCTTTACTCAGCCGGATCTGAACATGAGACAAAGGAGATGGTTGGAATTAATTAAGGATTATGACATGGGAATTCATTATCACCCGGGAAAGGCTAATGTTGTAGCAGACGCTCTTAGCAGGAAAGGCTATTGCAATGCTACGGAAGGACGACAGTTGCCTTTGGAGTTATGCAAGGAATTTGAAAGATTAAATTTGGGAATTGTCAGTAGAGGTTTCGTTGCAGCCTTACAAGCGAAGCCCACTCTAATTGATCAAGTTAGAGAAGCCCAAATTAATGATCCTGATATTCAAGAAATCAAGAAGAATATGAGAAGAGGAAAAGCTATCGGTTTCTTGGAAGATGAGCAAGGAACTGTATGGTTGGGTGAGAGAATCTGCGTCCCCGACAACAAAGATTTAAAAGATGCAATTCTGAAAAAAGCTCATGATACTTTATACTCCATTCACCCTGGTAGTACCAAAATGTATCAGGATCTCAAGGAAAGATTTTGGTGGGCAAGTATGAAGCGTGAAATCGCAGAATACGTAGCAGTATGTGATGTTTGTCAGCGAGTCAAGGCAGAACATCAGAAACCTGCCAGTTTGCTGCAGCCTTTGAAGATTCCTGAATGGAAGTGGGAAGAAATCGGTATGGATTTTATCACTGGTTTACCCAGAACGTCATCAGGCCATGACTCTATTTTGGTAATAGTCGACAGACTTACCAAAGTGGCACATTTCATTCCGGTAAAGACAACTTATTCCGGAAGTCGCTTAGCGGAATTGTATATGGCAAGGATTGTGTGTTTGCATGGCGTCCCTAAGAAAATAGTGTCTGATCGAGGCAGTCAATTTACTTCAAATTTTTGGAAGAAGCTTCAGGAAGAGATGGGTTCTAAGCTGAACTTTAGTACTGCTTATCATCCGCAGACAGACGGACAAACCGAAAGGGTGAATCAAATTTTGGAAGACATGTTGAGAGCTTGTGCTTTAGACTTCGGTGGAAGTTGGGATAAGAATCTACCTTATGCAGAATTTTCGTACAATAACAGTTATCAAGCTAGTCTTCAGATGGCTCCTTACGAAGCACTGTATAGTCGGAAGTGTCGCACTCCGCTTTTGTGGGATCAAACGGGAGAACGTCAGGTTTTCGGGACGGATATCCTGAGGGAAGCAGAAGAAAAGGTAAAGGTCATTCAAGAAAGATTGCGAGTGGCTCAGTCTCGTCATAAGAGTTATGCCGACAATCGCCGCAGAGATCTAAGTTTTGAAGAAGGAGATTATGTGTATCTTCGTGTCACGCCTCTTCGAGGAGTTCATCGTTTCCACACCAAAGAAAAATTGGCACCGCGTTTTGTGGGACCTTATAAGATTGTCAGTAGAAGAGGAGTGGTTGCTTATCAGTTGGAGTTACCTCAATCTTTGGCAGGAGTCCATAATGTGTTCCATGTGTCGCAGCTGAAAAAGTGTTTAAGGGTACCTACCGAAGAAGCTAATCTTGAACAGATAGAAGTCCAAGAGGATCTGACCTATGTTGAGAAACCAATCCGTATCTTGGAAATAGATGAGAGAAGAACCAGAAATCGAGTTATCCGCTTTTGCAAAGTCCAATGGAGTAATCACTCGGAAGAAGAATCAACTTTGGAACGAGAAGATGAATTGAAGTCAGCTCATCCGTATCTGTTCGCCAGTTCTTCCGAATCTCGAGGATGAGATTCTGTTTAAGGTGGGTAGGTTTGTCACACCCTGAAAATTCAAAATATATAAATTGTTGTTTAAATGGAATTTTTAGAATTTATTTTAAAAGCCTAGAAGAGAAGATCTAATTTTTTAATTAATAAATTCAAATATAAAATGGGGCCAGATAAAATTTCATTAAATACTTTGCTTAATTCTATAATTCCTAGATTTTTCTGGGATTTATTGGAGCTAAGGAAGTATTTTTAATAAATGGATTTGCATTTCATGAATAATTTAAATTGAAAAAGGTTTTAAAAAGTCTCTTTTGGCTTCAAAACCGCTCTCTCTCTCCTCGGCCCAGTCCAGCCCAGTCCGCCGCCGCGCGCGCGCGCGTCCGCCCGCTTACAGGTGGGGCCCACCTGTCAGGGTCGTCGTCAACCTCCGGCCGCCGCCGCTCGAAACCCTAGTTTCGCGCCGCCGCCGTTCCCTTCCAAATTCGATCGATCCTTTCCGTTTCCTGCCGAATTGATAGAGGGGAAACAATCTCCGGGATCTCCTCTACCTTTTCTCTTTTGGAAACATCGGCTAATTCGTTTTGGAAATCGTTGGAATCGAGTTCGAATCGGATTCGTCTCTCTCCTCCGAACCCTAAACCTTCCTTCTCGTCGCCAGCCGCCGTGGGCCTTCGCCGTCGCCTCCGAGCCCCTTTAAAAGGTTCCCCGGTGTCTCCTCTACCCATCGCCACCTTCGCCTTCGCCTCTCGTCGCCGGAAGAGCACTAGCGCCGTGCAACCTAGCGCCGCCGTCGTAGCCGTCGCTCCAGCCGTGCGCCGCCGCCGTCTCGGTCGTCGTCATCGCTCGGGAAGGCCACCGTCGTGATCGCCAAGTCGCCGCCGTTCTCGTCCGCTCCTTCGCCGCCGCCGAAGACCGCCGGAGCACCGTCGCCGCCGTCGACCCGAAGTTTGCCGCCGCTTCCTCCTCGTCGCCGTCGCCGTCCGTTGATCTTCCGCCGCTCTTTTGGTCACCGGTGAGTTCGCCGCGTCGCGCTCTACCCGTTGGTGCCTTCCGTTCGCGCCGCCGTGCCGTCGTTCGCCGGCGAGCATGCAAGCCCGAGCCGCCGCCGCCGGTGGTGACGTCATCGCCGACGTCATCGGGGCCGTTCGCTGTGAGCCGGTCGTGGACCGTTCGATCTCGGCCGTTCGTTTTGGATCAAGTCGATCTCGGCCATCCGTTCGTGTGAGCCGTCGCCCGTGCGCCCGGTCCACCAAAACCCTAGCCCGCTGACGCAATAATCCTCCTTTTCCTTTTCAAAAATAATTCATTATTGCGTCATAATTCAATTAAAATCAATTTAAGTGTTTTAATCCGATTTAATCTTCAAAAATTCATAACTAATTCATCTTAGCTCCGATTTAGTTGGTTCAAGTCTCTAAATTTTTCTAAAATTGAGATCTACATGTTAAAAATATCCACATGTACTGTTTAAGCTTGTTTATGTGCTGTTTTGGTGATTTTGCTTCTTTTTGTTTAGATTCCGTCGTTTCTGGAGAGTCCGTTTTCGCCGGAGAAGAGTTTGAAGAGTTCCAAGGCCAGCAAGGCAAGTCACATAGATCCCAAACAACCCTTTGAGCATGTTGATCCTATTTAAAGCTATTGTTTCTATTCAAATATTGCATTTATTTTCGAATGTCATTGGGTGGAATTAACCTATTGTTTGTTATAGCCCTTTTGTTCTTGATTACCTTATTCCTTGATACCTTGGGTTATTATAACTTGACTAGTTGAGCTCTATATGTTGGTTCAACTAGATGTATTAGATATAATTGCTTAGCCCTGCTTAGAAACATTAGCACACTATTGGGATAACTTATGAATCACTATAATTTAATGATGGCTTAATGATAGTTCACGATGGCCAATCATGATTTGTTAATTAATTATTTGCCAACTAAAACCTGATAATGGTGGGTTGTGAGCACATGGTTTTGATGGTCGTGCTCATGACAATTAAGGACCGGTTCATGAGTTTCGGTTGTGAAACATTAACCGTGCCAACCACAAGCCAGCGTGGGCAACGGCTTTATGTTTTGTATAGCACGGTTCATTGCGGGGCACCAGACTGAGAAGTGGCGGAGATAAGCCCACGGGGGTCGCTGGGGAGTCCATGCCTTGTTGTTAAGGGGGTGATTATGATCCAGGAAGGTGCGCTGCAGTGGATTGTGTTATGCAAGGGGTATTGTCACAACTCGTTTCCGAGGTACCGTGGTGGTATTGAGACACATGGTGACATGATGTGGGGTTGTGTCTTGTGGGTACAGTGGTACACCTCTGATCAGAGTAAAACTATTCGAATAGCCGTGCCCGCGGTTATGGGCGGGTCTAACAATGTCTTTCGTGATTAGTCTCACCCTTCTCATCATAATAAAAGGTGCTTTAATTGGTAATAATTTGATTAGCTCCTGGTTTGGAATGGTATATTCCTGGTTTGGAGATAGAACTGTGCAGCCGGGATGGTTGATCAAAATGGTTGGGCCTATACAACAGGGTATGTTGTATAGCGTTGGATTAATATTGTTTAATTACTTAACTGTTTTATTAAATTCTCAAATGTTTGCTAAATGCTGCTTTTGCAAATGAAACCCTACTATGCCATCCTTTGTTATCCTGTGCACTTGCATATTTGCTGCGTGGCTTGCTGAGTATGTCATATACTCACCTTGCAATCATTCATCAGAGGAAGAGTTCTACAGTGAAGCTGATGGTGTGGAGGATTAGGTGTAGCCTTGGTCAAGCTGCCTGTGGAGTGGAGCCGTCTGCGCCGTTTATCTTATTTTCCACTGCTTAGATCTTTATTGATTGAGAGGAACTATCTACCTCTGTAATGACATTTTATACGCTTATTAATTAGAGTAATAATTGTACTCTATTATCAATTTGTTATTGTGTGCCTCGGCTGATTCCTGGACGAGGGTTCACACACATGTAAGCATTTGGAATTTTGGATAGAAATTCCGGGCGTGACATATACACTCCTAAATTAAGGGACAATTTGAACCATGCCATGCAAATTTTGCAAAATTTGTGATATGCCACCCTGACCCACATGTCATTGACTCATGTGGGTCCTACATGTTATTGAGATACGGATGACATATCTCAAATTTTGCAAATATAGGGTGGCATATCTCAAATTTTACATAAAAGGATTTTGGTTATTTCATTTCATTTTTACATTAAAAGGACTAATGCATCTAAAGCGACATAATAGCCTTGATAGCGCAAGCTATCGAGATAAGTGACCACTTGTCAAGAGATCGCAGCCGATGCCCCGACTTGAAGCAAGAACTCATCGAAAAGTAAAAAAGAAAAGGGTGGCAACACGCCAAAAGTTGCGATGTGCCGAAAGTTGTATTGATTGGATTGTTGTTGTTATATTTATACGTTGAGTATAAAACTTGTCCATTATGAACACGTCTCAAACTTTTCTAAAGATAAAATAACAAATAAGTCCACATGGCAGACTCTTAACATATCTCTAATTTAAACTGACATTAATATCCTAATTAATAGATACAATTGCTTTAAATAAGCTCTATCTCTATGCGGCAATGACGATTATCTAAATCGAGGCCCAAACTGAACCCAAGCCAAGCTGTATTGGCTTCTTGCCATATCGGCTCGATCAAACAGTGACTTTGTTTCCAGCTGATGTGCAGTCCGTTTTGTCAAGATCCAATTTCCTTTGATTCCACTTCGATATCCAACTCCAAATCCAAATCTATCTTGCGAAATTTCACTATTAACACTTTCCTAAAGATAAAGTAAAAGATATAAGTCCTGATCAGACTGTAAACAATCTTTCCTAAAAATAAAATAAAAACAACTGACCATGTAGGATCGAATCACAAGAACTAAGCCAACCAGAGGGGGGGTGAATGGTTGGTATACCCAAAAACCAAAAACTTTTAGCGGAAATAAAAGTTACCCTCGAAATCGACGGAAGTCGGTGTCACGCCCGGAATTTCTATCCAAAATTCCAAACGCTTACATGTGTGTGAACCCTCGTCCAGGAATCAGCCGAGGCACACAATAACAAATTGATAATAGAGTACAATTATTACTCTAATTAATAAGCGTATAAAATGTCATTACAGAGGTAGATAGTTCCTCTCAAACAATAAAGATCTAAGCAGCGGAAAGAAAAGATAAACGGCGCAGACGACTCCACTCCACAGGCAGCTTGACCAGGGCTACACCTAATCCTCCACACCATCAGCATCATTGTAGAACTCTTCCTCTGATGAATGATTGCAAGGTGAGTATATGACATACTCAGCAAGCCACGCAGCAAATATGCAAGTGCACAGGATAACAAAGTATGGCATAGTAGGGTTTCATTTGCAAAAGCAGCATTTAGCAAACATTTGAGAATTTGATAAAACAGTTAAGTAATTAAACAATATTAATCCAACGCTATACAACATACCCTGTTGTATAGGCCCAACCATTCTGAACAACCATCCCGGCTGCACAGTTCTATCTCCAAACCAGGAATGTACATTCCAAACCAGGAGCTAATTAAATTATTACCAATTATAGCATCATTTATAATGGTGAGAAGGGTGAGACTAATCACGAAAGACATTGTTAGACCCGCCCATAACCGCGGGCACGGCTATTCGAATAGTTTTACTCTGATCAGAGGTGTACCACTGTACCCACAAGACACAACCCCACATCATGTCACCATGTGCCTCAATACCACCACGGTACCTCGGAAAGGAGTTGTGACAATACCCCTTGCATAACACAATCCACTGCAGTGCACCTTCCTGGATCATAATCACCCCCTTATAAACAAGGCATGGACTCCCCAGCGACCCCCGTGGGCTTATCTCCGCCACTTCTCAGTCTGGTGCCCCGCAATGAACCATGCTATACAAAAGATAAAGCCGTTGCCCACGCTGGCTTGTGGTTGGCACGGTTAATGTTTCACAACCGAAACTCGTGAACCGGTCCTTAATTGTCATGAGCACGACCATCAAAACCATGTGCTCACAACCCACCATTACCAGGTTTTAGTTGGCACATTAATTAATTAACCAATCATGATTGACCATCGTGAACTATCATTAAGCCATCATTAAGTAATAGTGAGTCATGAGTTATCCCAATAGTGAGCTAATGTTTCTAAGCAGGGCTAAGCAATTATATCTAATATCTAGTTGAATCAATATACATAGCCCAACTAGTCAAGTTATAATAACCCAAGGTATCAAGGAATAAAGTAATCAAGAACAAAAGGGCTATAACAAACAATAGGTTAATTCCACCCAATGACATTCGAAAATAAATGCAATATTTGAATAGAAACAATAGCTTTAAATAGGATCAACATGCTCAAAGGGTTGTTTGGGATCTGTGTGACTTGCCTTGCTGGCCTTGGAACTCTTCAAACTCTTCTCCGGCGAAAACGGACTCTCCGGAAACGACGGAATCTAAACAGAAAAGAGCAAAAACACCAAAACAGCACATAAACAAGCATGAATAGTACATGTGGATATTTTTAACATGTAGATCTCAATTTTAGAAAAATTTAGAGACTTGAACAAACTAAATTGGAGCTAAGATGAATTAGTTATGAATTTTTGAAGATTAAATCGGATTAAAACACTTAAATTGATTTTAATTGAATTATGACGCAATAATGAATTATTTTTGAAAAGGAAAAAGGGATTTATTGCGTCAGCGGGCTAGGGTTTCGGTGGACCGGGCGCACGGCGGCGGTTCACGCGAATGGACGGCCGAGATCGACTTGATCCAAAACGGACGGCCGAGATCGAACGGTCCACGACCGACTCACGGGAAAGGGCGACGATGACGTCAGCGGTGACGTCACCACCGGCGGCGGCGGCTCGGACGGCGCACGCTCGCCGGCGAACGGCGGCGCTTCGGCACGAACGGAGGGCACCAACGGGTAGCGGACGGCACGGCGAACTCACCGGCGACCAAAGCGACGGCGGAAGACCAACGGACGGCGACGGCGACGAGGTTGAATCGGCGGCGCTTTTCGGCTTGACGACGGCGACGATGCTCCGGCGGTTTCCGACGGTGGCGAAGCGGCGGACGAGGACGGCGACGTCTTGGCGACCACGACGGCGGTCTTCCCGAGCGACGACGATGACTGGAACGGCGGCGGCGCACGACTGGAGCGACGGCGGCGACGGCGGCGCTAGGGCACACGGCGCTAGAGCTCTTCCGGCGACGAGAGGCGAAGGCGAGAGTGGCGGCGGGTAGAGGAGACACCGGGGAAGCTTATAAAGGGGCTAGGAGGCGGCGACGAAGGCCCACGGCGGCCGGCGACGAGAAGGAAAGCTCGAGCTCGGAGAGAGAAAAGCCGATCCGATTCGAACTCGAATCCATCGATTTCCAAACCGATTTAGCCGAAGTTTCCAAAGGAGAAAAGGTAGAGGAGATCTCGAGGATCATTTCCCCTCTTTTGATTCGGCCAGAGAAGGAAAGGAGCGGCCGAATTTGGAAGGGAACGGCGGCGGCGGCGCGCTAGGGTTCGGCCGGGCGACGGCGGCTCGGGGAAGACGAACCTGACAGGCGGGACCCACCTGTCAGCGACAGCGAGGGCGCACGCGGCTGCGGTGGACTGGGCCGACTGGGCCGGGGAGAGAGAAAAAGGGTTTTGGGCCGACTTTCGGCCCAAAGCCAAAAGAAGACTTTTAAAACCTTTTTCAATTTAAATTATTTCTTAAATGCAATTCCATTTATTAAAAATACTTCCTTAGCTCAAATAAATCCCAGAAAAATCTAGGAATTATAGAATTAAGCAAAGTATTTAATGAAATTTTATCTGGCCCCATTTTATATTGGAATTTATTAATTAAAATTAGATCTTCTTTTCAAGGCTTTTTAAAATCATTTCTAAAATTTCCAATTAAACAACAATTTATATATTTTGAATTTTCAGGGTGTGACAAACCTACCCCCCTTAAACGGAATCTCGTCCTCGAGATTCGGAAGAACTGGCGAACAGATGCGGATGAGCTGACTTCAATTCATCTTCTCGTTCCCAAGTTGACTCTTCTTCCGAGTGATTACTCCATTGGACTTTACAAAAATGGATAACTCGATTTCTGGTTCTTCTCTCATCTGTTTCCAAGATACGGATTGGTTTCTCAACATAGGTCAGATCCTCTTGGACTTCTATCTGTTCAAGATTAGCTTCTTCGGTAGGTACCCTTAAACACTTTTTCAATTGCGACACATGGAACACATTATGGACTCCTGCCAAAGATTGAGGTAACTCCAACTGATAAGCAACCTCTCCTCTTCTACTGACAATCTTATAAGGTCCCACAAAACGCGGTGCCAATTTTCCTTTGGTGCGAAAACGATGAACTCCTCGAAGAGGCGTGACACGAAGATACACATAATCTCCTTCTTCAAAACTCAAATCTCTGCGGCGATTGTCGGCATAACTCTTATGTCGAGACTGAGCCACTCGCAATCTTTCTTGAATGACCTTTACCTTTTCTTCTGCTTCCCTCAGGATATCCGTCCCGAAAACCTGACGTTCTCCCGTTTGATCCCACAAAAGCGGAGTGCGGCACTTCCGACCATACAGTGCTTCGTAAGGAGCCATCTGAAGACTAGCTTGATAACTGTTGTTGTACGAAAATTATGCATAAGGTAGATTCTTATCCCAACTTCCACCGAAGTCTAAAGCACAAGCTCTCAACATGTCTTCCAAAATCTGATTCACTCTTTCGGTTTGTCCGTCTGTCTGCGGATGATAAGCAGTACTAAAGTTCAGCTTAGAACCCATCTCTTCCTGAAGTTTCTTCCAAAAATTTGAAGTAAACTGACTACCTCGATCAGACACTATTTTCTTAGGGACGCCATGCAAACACACAATCCTTGCCATATACAATTCCGCCAACCGACTTCCGGAATAGGTTGTTTTTACCGGAATAAAATGAGCCACTTTGGTAAGTCTGTCGACTATCACCCAAATAGAATCATGGCCTGATGACGTTCTGGGTAAACCAGTGATAAAATCCATACCGATTTCTTCCCACTTCCATTCAGGAATCTTCAAAGGCTGCAACAAACCGGCAGGTTTCTGATGTTCTGCCTTAACTCGCTGACAAACATCACATACTGCTACGTACTCTGCGATTTCACGCTTCATACTTGCCCACCAAAATCTTTCCTTGAGATCCTGGTACATCTTAGTACTACCAGGGTGAATGGAGTATAAAGTATCATGAGCTTCTTTCAGAATTGCATCTTTTAAATCTTTGTTGTCAGGGACACAGATTCTCTCACCCAACCATACAGTTCCTTGCTCATCCTCTAAGAAACCGATAGCTTTTCCTCTTCTCATATTCTTCTTGATTTCTTGAATATCAGGATCATTAATTTGGGCTTCTCTAACTTGATCAATTAGAGTGGGCTTCGCTTCTAAGGATGCAAGGAAACCTCTACTGACAATTCCCAAATTCAACCTTTCAAATTCCTTGCATAATTACAATGGCAACTGTCGTCCTTCCGTAGCATTGCAATAGCCTTTCCTACTAAGAGCGTCTGCTACAACATTAGCCTTTCCCGGGTGATAATGAATTCCCATGTCATAATCCTTAATTAATTCCAACCATCTCCGTTGTCTCATGTTCAGATCCGGCTGAGTAAAGATATACTTTAAACTCTTGTGATCGGTGTATACCTCTGTACGAGTACCGAAAAGATAATGACGCCAAATCTTCAACGCATGAACTACTGCAGCTAATTCAAGATCATGAGTAGGGTAGTTCTTCTCATGCGGACGTAACTGACGAGATGCATAGGCAACCACCTTCCCATCTTGCATCAGAACACAACCTAACCCAAGTTTGGATGCATCGCAATACACTTGGAAACCCTTCTTTGGATCAGGCAAAATCAAAATAGGAGCTGATATTAAGCGACTTTTCAACTCTTGAAAACTCTGCTCACATTCTTCTGACCACTTGTACTTTACATCTTTCTGAAGCAGTCGTGTCATGGGCTTAGCAATCTTGGAAAAATTCTCTATAAACCTCCGGTAATATCCTGCAAGGCCTAGGAAACTGCGAATCTCTGAAACTGTCTTTGGTTGTTTCCAGTTGGTTACGGATTCCACATTACTAGGATCGACGGCAACTCCTCCTGCTGAGATGACGTGACCAAGGAACTTCACTTCAGACAACCAAAATTCACACTTGCTAAACTTAGCATACAGTTGATGTTCTCGTAGCTTCTCTAATGCAAGGCGAAGATGCTCTTCATGCTCTTCTTTGGTTCGGGAGTAGATAAGAATGTCATCAATAAAGACCACCACGAATTTGTCTAGGTACTCCATAAACACCTTATTCATCAAGTTCATGAAGAAAGCGGGGGCATTGGTAAGTCCAAAAGACATAATAGTACATTCGAACAATCCATACCTAGTGGTAAAAGCTGTCTTAGGTATATCTTCCTCTTTGATTCTCAACTGGTGATACCCTGATCGAAGATCTATCTTGGAGAAAACGGTGGCACCTTTAAGCTGATCAAACAAATCATCAATTCTGGGCAGCGGATACTTATTCTTGATAGTCACATCATTTAGTGCACGATAGTCCACACACATCCTCTGGGTATGGTCTTTCTTTTCCACAAAAATAACCAGAGCTCCCCATGGAGATGAACTCGGTCTGATGTATCCTTTTTGAAGCAAATCGTCTACTTGCCTCTTGACTTCTGCCAACTCATTGGCTGCCATTCTATAAGGTCTCTTATAGATCGGAGTTGTTCCTGGTACCAAATCTATTCTGAACTCTATATCCCTTTTAGGCGGCATACCAGGCAAATCATCTGGGAACACATCGGAATACTCCCGGACTATAGGAATCTCTTCCAAAGTTATCTGGTTCTGTCTTGACCTTAAAGACTCAGATGACAGTGCAAGAACAGTTACAACTCGACCATCATTGCTGGTGAGAGTCACTTTTCTGTTAGCACAGTCTATCACACCTTTATGTCTGGCTAACCAGTCCATCCCTAGGATGACATCAAGGTCTTTGGATTCTAACAGGATAAGATTGGCCAGAAATGGTATTCCTTGAATTTCTATTCTGACAAAGGGGCTACGTTGCAAAGAGAGTGCTTGATTACTCGGGGTACTAACCATCAAAGGACGTCTAAGATCTTCTACTTCCATCCCATGATTTCCCGCAAAACTCTTAGATAAGAATGAATGTGTAGCACCAGAATCGAAAAGCACTGTTGCAGGAACTAAGTTAACAAGAAACGTACCCAAAATCACATCTGGAGCATCTTGAGCTTCTGCAGCAGCAACATGATTGACACGGGCCTTTGATGCTGGTATAGTAGAGTTGCTCTGGGCAGGGACAACCTTCACACGTCGGGGCTTCGGACACTTGTCAGCATAATGTCCTGGGTCTCCACAATTGAAACACACCACGGGCTTGCTGCCTTGCTCCCTCTTGGCAGGTTGTTGCTGTGCTGGAGCTGCAACAGGGCGTAGAGCTTGATTACGGATGTTGTTGCCAGCATTGTTGTTGAAGAACTGACGCTGCGGACGAACAACAGACGAAGAACCTCCCTGTGGCATGGACTGGGGTCCTAAAGTAAGACGCGGCTTCTGATTATTCCCCTGTTGTGTCTTGAATTGAGCAATCCGGCGTTTCTTCTGCTCCATGCGGTTGTACTTGTCCTCCTGACGAATAGCCTTATCCACCAACTTCTGGAAATCAGAATAATCTCCAGTCATGAGTGGGTAAGAAAGCTCATCATTAAGTCCTTCCAAGAACTTCTCCTAGCGCTCTTCATCATTGCGCACATCTTCCGGAGCATAACGAGTCAGACGATTGAACTCGTGCAGATACTCCGTAACAGAGCGAGATCCCTGGGTGAGCGACCTGAATTCCTTCTTCTTGAGAGACACCACTCCCGATGGTATATGCGTCTTCCGAAAAGCAGCGGTGAATTCCAGCCAAGTGATAGGTTCAACAGTAGTCCTGTTAAGGCGGAAGTGATCCCACCATTCAGAGGCAGGGCCATGCAACTGGTGTGATGCAAATGAGACCTTTTCCTGATCAGTGCATTGAAGCAAATCCAACTTCTTCTCTATGGCATGCAGCCAATCACCAGCTTCAACAGGATTAGTGGTACTAGAGAAAATAGGCGGCCTCACACGAAGAAATTCTGCTAACTTGTTCTGGGGAGGTGCATGGTTATTTCCTTGGTTCTGCTGATTCTGAAGTTGCTGCATCATCATGTTCATTAGCTGAGTCTGTTGAGCAAGAACTTGAGCAAGAGTGGGATTCCCTTCATTGTTGTTGTTATTGGGGTTGTTGGGGCCATTCCCGTTGCTGCGAGTGTTCACCATCTAGCATGGACAGGGCACAAGAAGAGAGACCGGGGGAACTACTTAGGACAGAGAATTACTTTAACTTTTATTGATCTTAACTGAGTTTCATTATTACAAACTGAAGACTCTCACACCACTAAACTCACCAACTTCCTAACACTCAAAAGCAAACAAACACATGCACTTACATCCCACTACTGATGTAAATCACATGCGAGACACACACAACCAAACTTAAAGCAAGCAAACTAACACAACGATCTAAGACAACGACTTAACAAGTCACTCTAGTTCTTCCGAGCATCGGAGGTCGATTGAAGGCTCATTCGGCTCGTCTTCATCATCTTGAGTTGCTACCCACTCAATCTTGGAATGGTTGCGCTTGGATTCTTCTTCTTCATCATCACTTATGATCATGACCGGAGGATCTGCCAAGGTTGGGGCAACTTCTTTCTCCACCACACGAACTTTTGGCGCCAATTGATAGCGAGGGACAAATAGAGCTCTCTTCCTTGCGGTGAGACGAATCCTGGCCTTCTGCGGCGGTGCTTCTCCCTTCAACGCGGCTAATTCCTTCTCCAAACGATCCACCTTGTCTTCTAACTTGCAAATCTTACCACGATTCCGGTCTTCACGATCTTGAGCCGCTAACACAGTCTCCGCACGGGTTTCATCCATAGCCCACAGCATCTCAACCAAATGCCTTGTGGTAGCATCATTCTCAATTCCTTCAGTCTCAAGGTAGCTGCCACGGTCACTTCCCTGGGGTTGGCGAGGATGGTAGCGATACTCAGTGTCGGCCAACTGATCACTGTAGCGATCGCGGAGCTCTCCTATGGCGATCCTTGCCACCTCCTGACATGCATGGATGTAGTTTCTTCCTCCAGCTTCGAACATCACTGAAGGGATACCTTCACTATTACTGTTCAAGGTGACTTTGACTCGGCACTTCTCTTCATGACGATCATGAGGAATCTGGGCATAAAAAGGGGCAGTCCCAAATCCTATGGCAAAGGACATCGTACGCAACTCCTGGACAAAACCCTCAACACCAAACAAGTACTCAGGCTTGTAGCGCGGCATCTAAAGACAAGTGAAAGGAGGGAGTTAAGACATTTATCCAATTAATAGCACAAGTTTTTGGATTAATTTGAATAAAGTTAGAAATCAAAGTAAAAAGGTAAGTAAATACGGTAAACCAAGCTTGCAAGATAAGTTGAAACAGCTGGAAACAAGGTTACAAATTTTGTACTTTTGAACATCAGGTTTCAAAAGAAATAAAAGAAAGTTATAAAATCAACTTGCTTAATTTATTTTATTGCAGCAAGATTAAATAAAACAATATTGTAAAACTTTTGCTGGTAAATGAGCCATTAGTACAGTAATAGATGTACAGTACTAATAACACTGGAATAAATTTTGAATGAGAACCCTTAAAAAAGATTATGAAGTGCATGTGCCATTAGTTTGGTTTAATTAAAAGAGAAGGAGAGGAGAACAGTTCTATTTTTCCAATATTTTTAGAGGGCTTCTATGGGTAACCATATGGCATAACCTAGGGTCAAGGAGCTCTGATACCAACTTGTCACGCCCGGAATTTCTATCCAAAATTCCAAACGCTTACATGTGTGTGAACCCTCGTCCAGGAATCAGCCGAGGCACACAATAACAAATTGATAATAGAGTACAATTATTACTCTAATTAATAAGCGTATAAAATGTCATTACAGAGGTAGATAGTTCCTCTCAAACAATAAAGATCTAAGCAGCGGAAAGAAAAGATAAACGGCGCAGACGACTCCACTCCACAGGCAGCTTGACCAGGGCTACACCTAATCCTCCACACCATCAGCATCATTGTAGAACTCTTCCTCTGATGAATGATTGCAAGGTGAGTATATGACATACTCAGCAAGCCACGCAGCAAATATGCAAGTGCACAGGATAACAAAGGATGGCATAGTAGGGTTTCATTTGCAAAACCAGCATTTAGCAAACATTTGAGAATTTGATAAAACAGTTAAGTAATTAAACAATATTAATCCAACGCTATACAACATACCCTGTTGTATAGGCCCAACCATTCTGAACAACCATCCCGGCTGCACAGTTCTATCTCCAAACCAGGAATGTACCATTCCAAACCAGGAGCTAATTAAATTATTACCAATTATAGCATCATTTACTATGGTGAGAAGGGTGAGACTAATCACGAAAGACATTGTTAGACCCGCCCATAACCGCGGGCACGGCTATTCGAATAGTTTTACTCTGATCAGAGGTGTACCACTGTACCCACAAGACACAACCCCACATCATGTCACCATGTGCCTCAATACCACCACGGTACCTCGGAAAGGAGTTGTGACAATACCCCTTGCATAACACAATCCACTGCAGTGCACCTTCCTGGATCATAATCACCCCCTTATAAACAAGGCATGGACTCCCCAGCGACCCCCGTGGGCTTATCTCCGCCACTTCTCAGTCTGGTGCCCCGCAATGAACCATGCTATACAAAAGATAAAGCCGTTGCCCACGCTGGCTTGTGGTTGGCACGGTTAATGTTTCACAACCGAAACTCGTGAACCGGTCCTTAATTGTCATGAGCACGACCATCAAAACCATGTGCTCACAACCCACCATTACCAGGTTTTAGTTGGCACATTAATTAATTAACCAATCATGATTGACCATCGTGAACTATCATTAAGCCATCATTAAGTAATAGTGAGTCATGAGTTTTCCCAATAGTGAGCTAATGTTTCTAAGCAGGGCTAAGCAATTATATCTAATATCTAGTTGAACCAATATACATAGCCCAACTAGTCAAGTTATAATAACCCAAGGTATCAAGGAATAAAGTAATCAAGAACAAAAGGGCTATAACAAACAATAGGTTAATTCCACCCAATGACATTCGAAAATAAATGCAATATTTGAATAGAAACAATAGCTTTAAATAGGATCAACATGCTCAAAGGGTTGTTTGGGATCTGTGTGACTTGCCTTGCTGGCCTTGGAACTCTTCAAACTCTTCTCCGGCGAAAACGGACTCTCCGGAAACGACGGAATCTAAACAGAAAAGAGCAAAAACACCAAAACAGCACATAAACAAGCATGAACAGTACATATGGATATTTTTAACATGTAGATCTCAATTTTAGAAAAATTTAGAGACTTGAACCAACTAAATCGGAGCTAAGATGAATTAGTTATGAATTTTTGAAGATTAAATCGGATTAAAATACTTAAATTGATTTTAATTGAATTATGGCGCAATAATGAATTATTTTTGAAAAGGAAAAAGGGATTTATTGCGTCAGCGGGCTAGGGTTTCGGTGGACCGGGCGCACGGCGGCGGTTCACGCGAACGGACGGCCGAGATCGACTTGATCCAAAACGGACGGCCGAGATCGAACGGTCCACGACCGGCTCACGGGAAAGGGCGACGATGACGTCAGCGGTGACGTCACCACCGGCGGCGGCGGCTCGGCGGCTCGGACGGCGCACGCTCGCCGGCGAACGGCGGCGCTTCGGCACGAACGGAGGGCACCAACGGGTAGCGGACGGCACGGCGAACTCACCGGCGACCAAAGCGACGGCGGAAGA
The DNA here is from genome assembly GCF_034140825.1 of Oryza sativa Japonica Group. NCBI lineage: Eukaryota > Viridiplantae > Streptophyta > Magnoliopsida > Poales > Poaceae > Oryza > Oryza sativa. The sequence goes on along the minus strand of NC_089043.1, from coordinate 11,937,869 downwards.
CCAACGGACGGCGACGGCGACGAGGTTGAATCGGCGGCGCTTTTCGGCTTGACGACGGTGACGATGCTCCGGCGGTCTCCGATGGTGGCGAAGCGGCGGACGAGGACGGCGACGTCTTGGCGACCACGACGGCGGTCTTCCCGAGCGACGACGATGACTGGAACGGCGGCGGCGCACGACTGGAGCGACGGCGGCGACGGCGGCGCTAGGGCACACGGCGCTAGAGCTCTTCCGGCGACGAGAGGCGAAGGCGAGAGTGGCGGCGTGTAGAGGAGACACCGGGGAAGCTTATAAAGGGGCTAGGAGGCGGCGACGAAGGCCCACGGTGGCCGGCGACGAGAAGGAAAGCTCGAGCTCGGAGAGAGAAAAGCCGATCCGATTCGAACTCGAATCCATCGATTTCCAAACCGATTTAGCCGAAGTTTCCAAAGGAGAAAAGGTAGAGGAGATCTCGAGGATCATTTCCCCTCTTTTGATTCGGCCGGAGAAGGAAAGGAGCTGCCGAATTTGGAAGGGAACGGCGGCGGCGGCGTGCTAGGGTTCGGCCGGGCGACGGCGGCTCGGGGAAGACGAACCTGACAAGCGGGACCCACCTGTCAGCGACAGCGAGGGCGCGCGCGGCTGCGGCGGACTGGGCCGACTGGGCCGGGGAGAGAGAAAAAGGGTTTTGGGCCGACTTTCGGCCCAAAGCCAAAAGAAGACTTTTAAAACCTTTTTCAATTTAAATTATTTCTTAAATGCAATTCCATTTATTAAAAATACTTCCTTAGCTCAAATAAATCCCAGAAAAATCTAGGAATTATAGAATTAAGCAAAGTATTTAATGAAATTTTATCTGGCCCCATTTTATATTGGAATTTATTAATTAAAATTAGATCTTCTTTTCAAGGCTTTTTAAAATCATTTCTAAAATTTCCAATTAAACAACAATTTATATATTTTGAATTTTCAGGGTGTGACAGTCGGTCTGACCGAGATTGATCTGCCGGTCTAACCGAGTAGATGCCGCCAATCTAACCGGTGTTGAACCTCCGGTCTGACCGCCAAAGTTGCCTGCCTCGCCTGTCGCCGCCGCCGGTTTGACCACCCATATGCCACCGGTCTGACCGCCGGTGCACCGCCGGTTAGACCGACGAAACCCGGTGAAACACAAATCAAAGAACTCTTAAAGTGGATGACGACTTTATTACTTCTCTCTGTGTTTACAAAGTGCACCAACAACACTCCTTACAAAAATTTCGACTAAACTCGAAACCCTAACTCAAAACTCAATTCAATTGCTCTATAAAACGATACCGGGAAGCCTCACGCTTCCCCTCTATTTATACATGAGGTAGGCAGCCTAAAGCCACGAACCAAACTCATACTAGGAGTCCTAAACACCTTAGGAAACCCACTAGTACAAGAAAGAAACTTTACATAACCAATCGTACCAAATTTGGACTCCTTCCAAATTCAACTCCGCATCCCATACGCACACAATAACTCCATCGTATGTCATATGGAATCTCCATCAACCACGTGCATCAACTCTAGCCTTAATATCCCGCATGATCTCTGACCACCACGGACGTCGTCTTATCCCCAAGCCGACTCCCGGTCCATCACCGCAAATACTCTCCCGAGACATCGAGTCACCTACACATGGAACAAACAAAGAAACCCTATTCCGAGACCAAGCTATCTTCAACTTGACTCATTAGCAGCAAACAATAGTATTACATACGTATAGTATCCATCTAGAAGTCATAATCATGAAATAAACTCGGATATTCAAATAAACAACCCGAAACCGAAACCGACATAGTGTCGGCCGGTCAGACCGTGGGCTGGCCGGTCAGACCGTGGGCTGGCCGGTCCGACCGCTCGATCACCGCTGATCTGACCGGCATACACAGCCCGGTCTGACCGGTCACATAAAATGACAATCCTGCGATTCACCTGTAAATCCGATCATCTCCAAAACCACTTCGTGAAAAAATTCCAAATAACAAAACAAATAATCTCCAATGCCCAATTGTTCATCACAGAATAATAACAAAAACACCTTTGATTTTACAATCTCCCCCTTCATGAACACATTGGCAAACTCATCAAAATTGTTTTGGTGTTTGGAAAAAAAAACAAAAGTGGTAAAAAGCACACTTCGTACAAATGTACACATCATGCTCAAAAATCCAAAAGAAAACTTCTCCCCCTTTTTAAAAGAAAGAAATTCTCAATTGAACCAAAAACATGCTCGTCTCAACAACTCTCCAAAATTTTACCTTGCTTCTCCAAAAATCCAAAAATTTTCACATTACTTCTCCCCCTTTTGACAATGATTTCATCAAGCATAGGAATTATGCTCATTAATGTTCAAGAGCTTAGCATACATATAGCATATCAAGTCATGTGTTGCAATAAAAAGAAGTTGAACCCATCTATAACAGAACAAGCATGCATTAAAGTATAACTAAGAATCAAAGATTTTACAATTAAGCTTGAATCAACAATCAAAATTCATGATTTCATACGATTTATAATGCAACATCTTAACAAGCACATAGGTTGAAGAATAAACACTAAACACATATACTTATTGCATTTATCACTCTTTCTCAAATAACCTTGAGCACAAAATAACCAAGAAGTTTTTTTTAACTTTTTCTTTTCTTGAGCCTTTTTGCTCATATTTTTCTCTTTTATTCCGGGTACGTCCCTGTCGTCAAGACTGTTTCCAGGGATTCGGCACCCATTATTTTGCTCACATCGAATACGTCCTTGTCGTCAAGACTGTTTCCAAGGATTCGGTATTCATTTTTTATATTTTTTATTCCTTCTTTCACAATGAGCAATTAAAGCTATTTGAGGAATAACAAATCAATAAAGCATATATATAGAGCATTTATAAATCAAACCATATGCTAGCATCAACATTGCATATTTTCTTAATTCAAGTATAGAATTTAAGTGTCATGCATCATCTCCCTTAAAAGCAAAATCTAAATCTCATGAAAAGACTAGAATACATACTGTCACGCCCGGAATTTCTATCCAAAATTCCAAACGCTTACATGTGTGTGAACCCTCGTCCAGGAATCAGCTGAGGCACACAATAACAAATTGATAATAGAGTACAATTATTACTCTACTTAATAAGCGAATAAAATATCATTACAGAGGTAGATAGTTCCTCTCAATAAATAAAGATCTAAGCAGCGGAAAAAAAAAACGGCGCAGACGGCTCCACTCCACAGGCAGCTTGACCAGGGCTACACCTAATCCTCCACACCATCAGCATCATTGTAGAACTCTTCCTCTGATGAATGATTGCAAGGTGAGTATATGACATACTCAGCAAGTCACGTAGCAAATATGCAAGTGCACAGGATAACAAAGGATGGCATAGTATAGGGTTTTATTTGCAAAAGCAGCATTTAGCAAACATTTGAGAATTTTATAAAACAGTTAATTAATAAACAATATTAATCCAACGCTATACAACATACCCTGTTGTATAGGCCCAACCATTCTGAACAACCATACCCGGCTGTACAGATCTATCTCCAAACCAGGAATATACCATTCCAAACCAGGAGCTAATCAAATTATTACCAATTATAGCATCTTCTATTATGATGAGAAGTGTGAAACTAATCACGAAAGACATTGTTAGACCCGCCCATAACCGCGGGCACGGCTATTCGAATAGTTTTACTCTGATCAGAGGTGTACCACTGTAACCACAAGACACAGCCCCACATCATGTCACCATGTGCCTCAATACCACCACGGTACCTCGGAAAGGAGCTGTGACAGTACCTCTCGTACAACACAATCCACCACAGTGCACCATTCCTAGATCATAATCACCCCCTTATAAACAAGGTATGGACTCCCCAGCGACCCCCGTGGGCTTATCTCCGCCACTTCTCAGTCTGGTGCTCCGCAATGAACCATGCTATACAAAAGATAAAGCCGTTGCCCACGCTGGCTTGTGGTTGGCACGGTTAATGTTTCACAACCGAAACTCGTGAACCGGTCCTTAATTGTCATGAGCACGACCATCAAAACCATGTGCTCACAACCCACCATTATCAAGTTTTAGTTGGCAAATTAATTAATTAACCAATCACGATTGACCATCGTGAGCTATCATTAAGCCATCATTAAATAATAGTGATTCATAAGTTATCCCAATAGTGTGCTAATGTTTCTAAGCATGGCTAAGCAATCATATCTAACATCTAGCTGAACCATTATATAGAGCTCAACTAGTCAAGTTTTAATAACCCAAGGTATCAAGGAATAAAGTAATCAAGAACAAAAGGGCTATGGCAAACAATAGGTTAATTCCACCCAATGACATTCGAAAATAGATGCAATAGTTGAATAGAAACAATAGCTTTAAATAGGATCAACATGCTTAAAGGGTTGTTTGGGATCTGTGTGACCTGCCTTGCTGGCCTTGGAACTCTTCAAACTCTTCTGCTGCGAAAACGGACTCTCCGGAAACGATGGAATCTAAGCAGAAAGAAGCAAAATCACCAAAACAGCACATAAACAAGCATGAACAGTATATGTGGATATTTTTAACATGTAGACCTCAATTTTAGAAAAATTTAGAGACTTGAACCAACTAAATCCGAGCTAAGATGAATTAGTTATGAATTTTTGAAGATTTAATCGGATTGAAACACTTATATGGATTTTAATTGAATTATGACGCAATAATGAATTATTTTTGAAAAGGAAAAAGGGAATTATTGCGTCAGCGGCTAGGGTTTGCGGTGGACCGGGCGCACAGCGACGGTTCACGGGAACGGAGGGCCGAGATCGATCCATCCAAAACGGACGGCCGAGATCGATCGGTCCACGACCAGCTCACGGGAGACGGGGACGATGACGCCAGCGATGACGTCACCACCGGCGGCGGCGGCTCGGCGGCTCGGACGGCTCGGACGGCGCACGCTTGCCGGCGAACGGCGGCGCTTCGGCACGAACGGAGGGCACCAACGGGTAGAGGGCGACGCGGCAAACTCACCGGCGACCAAAGAAGCGGCGGAGGAGCAACGGACGGCGACGGCGACGAGGAAGAAACGGCGGCGGTCTTCGGCTTGATGACGGCGACGATGCTCCGGCGGTCTCCGGCGGTGGCGAAGTGGCGGACGAGGACGGCTGTGACTTGGCGACCACGAAGGCGACCTTCCCGAGCGACGGCGACGACTGGAACGGCGGTGGCGCACGGCTGGAGCGACGGCGGCTCAAGGCTACATGGCGCTAGAGCTCTACGGACGACGAGAGGCGAAGGCGAGGGTGGCGACGGGTAGAGGAGAGCTTGTCGCGTCCCAAATCGACTCTAAAATACATCCTCGAAATTGTGCATAGAATAAGTAAAATCCATGTGAAAGCCTCCAACAATTAAAATGTGCAAAGCTAAAAGTCAAATAAGGCTTGGAGGATTTTTGTATATTTCCTAAAAGCCTAAAATGCGTAAATAAATTTTAGTGGAATTTTCAGAGCACAAATAATAATTGAGAAGAAATAAACAAAGTTAAAATGGTTTTATAAAAAGAAAAATCCCTAAAAGTCTTCTTTCCCCCCTTCCCTTCTTGGGCCGGCTCGACCCAGCTCCCTCCCTCTCTCTCCTCTCCCCCGCGCGCGCGCCGCTGACGGGCGGGCCCGCCCACCATCCTCGCTGACGGGTGGGGCCCACCCGTCATCCCCTACCTTCCGCCGCTCCCGCCGCCCGCCCGTGCCCTAGCGCCGCCGCCGCCGCCGAATCCGCCGCTTCCCGCCGTCCCCGCTCGCCATAAAGAGGGGGAAATCACTCCCCGTGATTCCCTCCCTCTTTCCCCCCTCTTTTCTCTCTCTCTCTCCCTTGGATTCGTTTGGAATCCCTCCCGCAATCTTCGCCGGCGCATCAATGGAGCCCGAGATCGCCGCGCCGATTTCCTTCCCCTCCGGCCGCCCTCTCTCACTCCCAACCCTATTTAAGCACTCCCCGTGCCTCCCTCCTCCGTTTCCGCCGTTCGCCGCTCGCTCTCCCCGTCGGAATCGAGCTCGCGCCGTCGTCCTCTCTCTCCGCCATCGCCGCCAAGCTTCGGTCCGCCGCCGTCGTCGCCCCGGACCTCCTCCCGCTTCGGCATCGCCTCCTTCGGCTTCGCCGCGTTCTCGCCGACCTTGTCCACTCCTCCGTTTCGCCCGCCGACCGCCGGAGCACCGCCGTCCTCGTCGACCCGAGCCGCGCCGCCGCCTCTCTCCGCTTCGGTCGCCGTTCCCGTCGTCGCCGTCGACCCGGGGTGAGCCGAGGACCGCCATTTCGCTTCCCCCTTCCCTCCCCTCTCTCGGGCGCCGCTCCGTCGCGCTGGAGGTCGCCGCCGGCGACCATCGGGGCGCGGGCGCGCCGCCTCCCGTCGGCCGTGCCGGCGAGGCCGCCTTCGGGCGCGCCCCGCGGCTGCCATGTGGGGCCCGGCCGTCAGCCGCCCGCGCCCTCGGGTGCGGCTGACGCGTGGGACCCACGGCGCCGGCCGGCGCAAGCCGCGTGCACCCGGTCCACCGTGGACCGTGAGGCTGCCGCGTGGGCCCCACTCCCGTGGACCCGGTCCACGCGCCCCTCCCCTCGGCTGACGCAATAAATCCGATTTTAAATTAAAAATTTAAATGAAGAAATTCGCAAATATTCATTTAAAGAGCATATAAACTTCAAATGGCCATAACTTGGCCATTTGAACTCGGAATTGGACCGTTCAAGTCTCTAATTTTTCCTTAAGAAGTCAAGAACCCATTTTTGTGCTTTGTTTCTGCTGGTTATATGGAGTTTAGTAGAGTAAAAGCCTTTTCTTTTCCGTTGGTCGTGTAGACGCTGCAGCTTCGGAAGATCCGCTCTTCGTGGAAGTTGAAGCCGGTGTTTGGGAAAGCAAGCAAGGCAAGTCACATCATCTTTGAACATATTGAATCCCAGTTTGTAAAATTATGTTGATTTAAATTATTGCATTATCGCTTTATTTAAATTCCCGCGTTATCACTGTTTTATTTAGCCATGCCTATTTACCTTTGTTATGACCTTATTATTGTTATTGTTATTATTACCTTGTTCACCCTAGAATAAACAAAACCCCAACTAGTGGGCACTCTACTCATGGTACCACTAGTACGATTATAGGTAGATGCTTCGCTTTTAATTAGGTAACATTAGGCGGTTTTACAACTCTAGACTTTGGGAATGTTCATATCACCTGGACACTGTGGAGTTGTTGGAGTATTGTGGAATTGGATTCACACCGCCCCCTCTATTCAAAATCCCCAAAAATGGTTTTGATAGTAGCACCTCGGCCATATAAGGACCGGTCTTCGGGCCTCTGTTGCAAAGCACTACCGTACTTCCACATGTCTAGTGGGTAAGGCTTAGTTTGTGGCTCAGTCTAGTTATAAACAAAAGTACACGGATGGAGGTGGATGAAGTCGGGGGTCGATGGACATTCTCCAGGGCAAATGAAGGCTACACGAGCTGCGGCCCGGTAGTCGAGATGTCATGGCACAGGGCCGGTGTCCTGCTGCTAGGGGCTCAGTCCTGCCTGCCTGTCCCGGGGGTTCCGGCCGTAGGCGGGATTGGGTCGGTACTCTTGTCTATGGCTAGGATGGGTTGGAAACTATGTCACGTCTTCCGTCTGTATACCGTGGTGGTATGTGGCACGTGGTTACACGTGAGGGAGATGTGTCTTGTGGGTAAAGATGTACACCTCTGATCAGAGTAAAATCTATTCGAATAGCCGCGCCCTCGGTTATGGGCAAGCCGAGCAATGTACCCAAGTTAGTGTTTTAATTCTTAAAACCTGCTTAACAACTAAAATGTGGAATGGTTGGCCTGGGTTGGCTTGGGACGAGCTGGGACCCAGGGTCGGGTTGCCAGTTCGGTCTGAATCATCGTAGGCCTTGGGTTAAGGCAGGTTCGTGTGGGTTCACGGCCTTGATAAATAATATTGTTTAGTTCTAGAATCGTGTTTACAAAATAGCCCTGAGCAACTAAATATCTTTAAATGCTGTTTACTGCAACCCTAACCCCTTTACAGTATAACTCCTTTGTACTCCCTTGCATTTATTCTGCACTTGTGGGTGTGTCTTGTTGAGTACGGTGGTTGTACTCAGTCTTGCTCAATTTTTCCCAACCCCAGAAGAGGAGTTCCAGGAGGATGAAGGCTTCGGTGTCTAGCTCGTGCCTGCCGTCAAGCGCCTGTGGTCGTCGCCCTAGTCTTCCGCTGTTTCTCGTTTGTCTCTGTGTGTGCTGGGCCTTCGTTGCCCATGTAATAAGTTATCTAATTACGCTTCCGCTTGTTAAACTCTGAATTGTATCAACTTTTGGTGTACCTTGCCTCCTGGGACAAGGATTAATGCACGCACGTAAGGAATGCCCGTTGGGTTATTTCCGGTCGTGACAAGTTGGTATCAGAGCCCCCTTGACCCTAGGACGAGCCGTAGATCCCAAGCCTTAGCAATATTTTCGAAATAAAAATCCTTTGTATTTGTGAAAATCCTCTAGTCTCTCTCTGTCTTGCTGCTTCATTTATCGCCAAAATCTGACCTTTAAAATGTTGCTTTTCTTTTTGTTTTTGTTTGTAGATGGCCGGCAGCGTCACCCGTCGTGGTTTGGACATGACTGGTTTCTTCTTGGAGCTGCGGGGCATGTGCGTGGCCCTGGGGTATCCACACGGAGTGGACTACCAGGCCAGGCCGCTTCCGGAGCAGGAGGGTGACGATGCGGAGCCCCACGCTGCTTGGGAGGTCACTGCAGTGATCCTCGCTGGCTCTCCCGAGCGGACTTCGCTGACAGTCACCGCTGGTGGAGACTCCTTCCCCGCCGCTTGCCAGAGCGCCGCTCTCCTCGCCATCGGCACTCTTCACCAGCGCTACCCGGACGAGTTGCAGCACTCGCCCTACCGCTACCACCCTCGTCGCGGAGGAGCCCGCGACCACGCCACCTTCCGGGATGCTAGCTCGGAGGATGACGCTACCATCGTGCACTTGGCGCGTATGGTGGAGGCGTACGACGCGGCTCGTATCGACTTCCATCAGATGGTGCGCCGTGGGATGGTCGAGAACAACCTGAAGATCCTGGAGCTGCGTCAAGAGAACCTGCAGCTCAAGAAGGACCTGGACGCAGTGGAGGCGCAGCTGCATCAGCTCAAGATCGCCCAGGGAGAGATCTGCCGCCCCAAGCGCCGCCGTGTCTGCCGCAGTCTGAAGATCACTGCCCGCAAGAGCACCTCCAGGCCCGAGCTTGTTCGTCAGTCCCTGGCGTGGACTTGCTTCGTGGAGGCCCCTCGTGCCGAGCCTGCGCCCGTGGTTCCCCAGGAGGGGGAAGCCTCCGGCGTTGGTAGCACGGAGGATGCGCTGTTGCTCACCTTCCGTCCTGGCCCGTCGCAGCAGTAGACGAGCAGTTAGTAGGCTTGCGCGTGTGTTCTTTCTCGTTTGTCTTCTTGTTGGGTTGTGTAGGGCACAGTTATGCTGGTGTGTGGTGTAACTGTGTCGGAGCCTGTCTTTATTTATTCGCCTAAGCAACTTGAACCTTAATGAACCAATTTAATAGCAGTAATAAATTTAAGAATTATGGTAGTCGTGGGTGGTTAGCTTTAATTGTCAGCTCTCTCTGTTTGTTGGTTCTGTGTGGGGTTTTCAGATGGTGACGACCAGGAGAAATGCTGCCACCGGTGATGGCAACCAACCTGAAGGCAGCAACCACAACCATCAGGGCAACCCACCTCCACTGTCACGCCCGGAAATTCACTAGTAATTTCCGAACTTATTTGTGCATAAAATCCTCGTCCAGGAATCAGCCGAGGTACACAAACTGACAATTTTAATATACAAATCCATCTTAATAATAACGTTACATACTTACAAAGAAAAGAAAACAGCGGCGGAATTAACGGTCTAGCGATGGCTTCAGCTCCACTCCCACAGGCAGCTCAACTGGGGTATAAGCCAAACGTCTTCTCCTTCTGGATCCTTTATCTTCAACTGAGGTTTGATTGATTATTGCAAGAATGAGCATATGACATACTCAACAAGCCACACAGCAAATATGCAAGTGCACAAGGATACCAAAGGATGGCATAATATAGGCTCATTTGCGAAAGCAGCATTTAGCAAAGAGTTAAGAGTAGTAAAACAGTAGAGTAATTAATTAAAAATTTTAATCAACACTGAACAGCACACTCATGCTGCACAGGCCCAACCATCCTGAACAACCATACCCGGCTGTACAGATCTAACTCCAAACCAGGAGCTAAGCAAATTATTACCAGGTATAACATCCATAATTATTGTGAGAGGTGTGAGACTAATCACGAAAAACATTGCTCAACCCGCCCATAACCGCGGGCACGGCTATTCGAATAGTTTTACTCTGGCCAGAGATGTACCACTGTACCCACAAGACACAACCCCACATCATGTCACCATGTGCCTCAATACCACCACGGTACCTCGGAAAGGAGTTGTGACAATACCCCTTGCACAACATAACCCATTACAGCGCACCTTTCCTGGATCATAATCACCCCCTTATAAACAAGGCATGGACTCCCCAGCGACCCCCGTGGACTTCTCGCCACTTCTCAGTCTGGCGCACTATAATGAATCACGCTACACAAAAGATAAAGCCGTTGCCCACGCTGGCTTGTGGTTGGCACGATAAATGTTTCACAACAGTAGCTCGCGAACCGGTCCTTAATTGTCATGAGCACGACTCTCAAAACCATGTGCTCACAACCCACCATTATCAAGTTTTAGTTGGCAAGTAATTAATTAACCAATCACGATTAACCATCGTGAACTATCATTAAGCCATCCTTAAATAATAGTGAGTCATAAGTTATCCCAATAGTGTGCTAATGTTTCTAAGCATGGCTAAGCAATCATAACTAATATCTAGCTGAACCAATATATAAAGCCCAACTAGTCAAGTTATAATAACCCAAGGTATCAAGGAATAAAGTAATCAATGCAAATTGGCCATAACAAAGGAATAAGTTCACACCACCCGGTGACATTCGAAAATAAATGCACAGTTGAAATAAATAGAGAATTTAAATATAGGATCAACATGCTCAAAGGATTGTGTTTAGGATCTGTGTGACTTGCCTTGCAATAATCGGTCTTCAATTAATCTTCTGAACACTCCTGACGCACTCACGAACCTTCGCAACGACGGAAACGACAAGCTAACACGCAAAACGAAGAAAAAGACTAATAAAAACCAAATAAACAGTACATATAAAGTAAACAAACATGTAGATCATGATTTTAGATGAATTTAGCAACTTGAACCACTCAAAACCGAGTTACGATGATTTAGTTATGAATTTTCGAAGATTTAATCTATTAGAAAAACAGGAAAAAGAAAAACGATGATGACGTCATGATGACCTCATCAATGGCCGGACCAAGATGGCGACCTCGCCGGAGATTGGATGGTCGGCTGCGACTTTGGAGGACATGAACACGTAGAGGACGACGAGACGAACCCAACGGTACTCACCCTCGAACAAAACGACGAACGACGACGGCCGGCGACGAGGTCTGTTGGCGGCGCGGCTTCGGTCGACGGCGGTGACGGGGCTCCGGTGACCTGCGGCTTCGGGGGTCAGGCGGCCGGGCTTCTCCACACCTCGGCGCACCTTACGGCGGTGACAGCGACCGGCGGCGACGACGGAGGCGGCGGCGCGACGCGGATGGAGCTCGGCCGGCGACGACGGCGGGGTGGAGCACGTGGCGGCGGCGCTACGAGGCACGGGAGACCACGGGAGAGGGGGCAAACGAAAGAGGAGGACTAGGGGGTCCTATTTATAGCCTTGGATTGAAGAGATCGGACTCCTCCCACAAGAAATCGATCCGGAAAAATCAAAAACTCGGTTTTGGAGATAAACTCGAAAACGAGTTCGATTCGGATAAGATACTCAACTTGCTCCGATTTTTGGGGGTAAAGATAGAGGAGGATAAGAGGAATATTTCCCCTCAACTAATTTTAGAAAAACACAAGGGGAAAGATCAGATTTGGAGGAGAAAAACCGAGCCAAATCGGTCTCAGTTCGGCTGCTAGAGGTAGAAGATAAACAGTGTTGAGGGAGGCAAATTAGACTTTTCGTCTTGGGCTGGCTGAAAACAAAGCAAAGAAAGAAAGAGAAGGGGGAAACTCGGCTGGGCCGACTAGGGCTGCACGGCTGTGCACACAAAAGAGGGGGGATGGGCCGGAAAGGGCCCAAGACTAGGAAGAGGATTATTATTACTTTTCCAATTAAATTAATCAATGAAATGATCTTTGAATTGTTAAAAATACTTCCAATGCTCAAATAATTCCAAGAAAAATCTTGAACATACTTGGACACTCAAAGTACTTAACAAAATTATAATTAGACCATTTAATGATTAATTTAATATGTGGGTAATTACTGAAATGCTCTTTGTATGATTAAAAATTAGGAATTGAGCTCCGAAAAAATCTGAGAAAATTCCAGAGAGTTGACTTAATCATGGAGAATTTAATAAAAATTAAATCCATCCATGCTTTATATTTAGGAAATTTTATTTCCCACATTTAACTTCACTTGTAAATTAATGAACATTTAATATAAATTCTATTATTAATTTATTAAATAATTTATAAATCCTGAAACGAAAATCAGGATGTGACAAATACCTCCTCCTCCGCCTCCACCACCACCACCAGACACCAACGCCATTCTCACCCAAATCCTCGCCCAGCAGGCCAACATGATGACTGCTTTCCTCCACCACCTCCAAAATCCGCCACAACTTAATGCTCCACCACCACCTCCCCAACACTCTAAACTCGCCGAGTTTCTCCGCATCCGCCCACCTACCTTCTCTAGCTCCAACAACCCCGTGGATGCGTTGGATTGGTTGCATGCCGTGGGGAAAAAGCTAGACACTGTGCAGTGCAGCGATGAGGAGAAAGTCATCTTCGCCGCCCACCAGCTACAGGGACCCGCATCTCTATGGTGGGACCATTTCCAGGCTACGCAGCCAGAGGGACAGCCTATTACATGGGCTCGCTTCACCGCCGCTTTCCGAAGAACTCATGTGCCCGCCGGAGTCGTGGCCCTTAAGAAAAGGGAATTCCGAGAGTTGAAGCAAGGCAACCGCTCCGTGATGGAGTATTTGCACGAGTTCAACAACCTGGCCCGTTACGCTCCGGAGGATGTGTGGGAAGATGAGGAGAAGCAAGAGAAGTTCCTGGCAGGAATGGACCCTGAGCTGTCCGTCCGTCTAGTCTCCGGGGATTATCCGGATTTCCAACGTCTGGTGGACAAGAGCATCCGCTTGGAAGCCAAGCACAAGGAACTGGAGTCGCACAAGCGCCGCTTGGCGAATTTCCGCAACCAACAGGGTGCTAACCAAAGGGTCCGCTACACCAATCCCTATCCAGGGGGATCCTCCTCGCAGCAGCAACAGCAGCAGCAGCAACCTCGCTCCGCGCCTCGACCTCAATTCGTGGTGCGCGTCCCACAGCCGCAGCAGCAGACGAATCAACAAGGGACTCGTGCGCCCCGTCCTCCTCCACCGACTGTGCAGCCTGGTCAAGGCCGCAGGGACGCTCAAGGTCCGCAGCGTCTGTGCTTCAACTGCTTCGAGCCCGGGCACTTTGCGGATAAATGCCCGAAGCCAAGGCATCAGCAAGGCCAAGCGCCTCCCCGCCCCAACAACGGTGGTAAGGACGTCATTCGGGGTCGTGTGAACCATGTGACGGCCGAGGACGTGCTGACAACTCCAGACGTCATCGTTGGTACGTTCCTCATTCATTCCATCCCTGCTACCATTTTGTTCGACTCTGGAGCTTCCCACTCGTTTATATCTGTGCCATTCGTGGGGAGAAATCAGTTGGGGGTAGAAAGGCTTAGGAACCCTCTGCTCATCACCACCCCTGGAGGGGTTATGACAGCAAAGTATTATAGCCCTGCCGTCCCTATAGAAATTCAGGGGATTCCTTTTCCCTCGGATCTGATTCTGCTAGACACCAAGAACTTGGATGTGATCCTTGAGATGAATTGGTTGGCTCAATTCCAAGGAGTAGTGGATTGCGCGAGACGCACTGTCACTCTGTACCGAGGGCCGGAACAACCGGTTGTTTTCTTTGCACCCCCAACCTCAGTCAGAAGTTCAGAACTTCATCAGATAGGACTGTCAGAAATTCCCATCGTCAGAGAGTTCGGAGACGTGTTTCCGGAAGAACTACCTGGTATGCCGCCTAAGCGAGAGGTTGAGTTCCGGATAGATCTTGCTCCAGGAACCGCTCCTCTGTACAAGCGACCCTACCGTATGGCAGCAAATGAACTGGCCGAAGTCAAGGAACAGTTGGAAGAGCTGAAAGAAAAGGGGTATATCCGTCCGAGTACTTCCCCCTGGGGTGCTCCTGTGATTTTTGTGGAGAAGAAAGACAAGACGAAAAGGATGTGCGTTGACTACAGAGCTCTCAATGAAGTCACCATCAAAAACAAGTATCCTCTTCCCCGAATCGATGATCTGTTCGATCAGCTTAAAGGTGCCACTGTATTCTCCAAGATTGATCTTCGTTCCGGATATCACCAATTGCGCATTCGTGAAGAAGATATTCCGAAGACCGCATTCACCACGCGATACAGACTGTATGAATTCACGGTGAAGTCATTCGGTTTAACCAATGCACCTGCCTTCTTCATGAACTTAATGAACAAAGTGTTCATGGAATACTTGGATAAGTTTGTGGTGGTTTTTATTGATGACATCCTGATATACTCACAATCAGAGGAAGACCATCAGCACCATCTCCGTCTGGTGTTGGGAAAGTTGCGGGAACATCAATTGTATGCCAAACTTAGCAAGTGTGAGTTCTGGTTGTCCGAAGTCAAATTCTTAGGGCACGTGATATCTGCTAAAGGAGTTGCTGTGGACCCCGAAACAGTGACCGCCGTCACTGATTGGAAGCAACCCAAGACAGTCACTCAAGTCCGCAGTTTCTTAGGTTTGGCAGGATACTACCGGAGATTCATCGAGAACTTCTCCAAAATCGCTCGACCCATGACACAGTTGTTGAAGAAAGAAGAGAAATTTGTGTGGAGCCCGCAATGCGAGAAGACGTTCAAAACTCTCAAAGAAAAGCTGGTTTCCTCGCCAGTGTTAATCTTGCCGGATACTCGCAAGGATTTCATGGTGTATTGTGACGCTTCGCGCCAAGGATTGGGGTGCGTGCTTATGCAGGACGGTCATGTGGTGGCCTATGCCTCACGCCAGCTACGGCCTCATGAAGGCAATTACCCTACCCATGATTTGGAGTTAGCCGCGGTGGTTCATGCTCTAAAAATCTGGCGGCACTATCTCATTGGGAATCGCTGTGAAATATATACTGATCATAAGAGTTTGAAATACATCTTCACTCAGTCGGACCTGAATCTTCGGCAAAGGAGATGGTTAGAACTCATCAAGGATTATGATGTGGGAATTCACTATCATCCTGGTAAGGCCAACGTGGTTGCCGACGCTCTAAGTCGAAAAAGCCATTGCAACACTCTTAACGTCCGTGGCGTTCCACCCGAACTTAATCAACAGATGGAAGCCCTGAACCTAAGCATAGTTAGTCGCGGATTCTTGGCTGCGCTGGAAGCCAAGCCCACCTTGCTCGATCAAATCCGCGAGGCTCAGAAGAATGATCCAGACATGCATGGACTCCTCAAGAATATGAAACAGGGTAAAGCCGCTGGTTTCACAGAGGATGAACACGGAACCCTATGGAACGGAAATCGAGTATGCGTTCCAGTTAACAGAGAACTTAAACAGCTGATACTTCAGGAAGCTCACGAAAGTCCTTATTCCATCCACCCTGGCAGCACGAAGATGTACTTAGACTTGAAGGAGAAATACTGGTGGATTAGTATGAAGCGGGAAATTGCAGAGTTCGTGGCCCTTTGTGATGTGTGCCAGTGTGTCAAGGCAGAGCACCAACGACCGGCCGGACTTCTCCAACCTCTCCAAGTACCTGAATGGAAATGGGATGAAATTGGGATGGATTTCATCACCGGACTTCCAAAAACCCAAGGTGGATATGATTCTATATGGGTAGTTGTGGATCGATTAACCAAGGTAGCTCGATTCATTCCTGTGAAGACCACCTATGGAGGGAACAAACTAGCCGAACTCTACTTCGCTAGGATCGTAAGTCTCCATGGCGTTCCTAAGAAAATCGTATCTGATAGGGGAAGCCAATTCACCTCTCACTTTTGGAAGAAGCTCCAAGAAGAGCTGGGTACCCGATTAAACTTTAGCACCGCGTATCACCCGCAGACAGATGGGCAGACCGAGCGTCTAAATCAGATCCTAGAAGATATGCTCCGCGCATGTGTTCTAGATTTCGGGAAGACCTGGGATAAGAGTCTCCCCTATGCCGAGTTCTCCTACAACAACAGCTATCAAGCCAGCATACAAATGGCACCTTATGAAGCGTTGTATGGGCGCAAATGCCGGACACCGCTAATGTGGGATCAAGTTGGGGAAAGCCAAGTGTTCGGGACTGATATCCTGAGAGAAGCTGAAGCTAAAGTCAGAACCATTCGGGATAATCTAAAGGTGGCACAGTCCCGGCAGAAAAGTTATGCAGATAACCGTCGCCGTGATCTGGAATTCGCAGTGGACGATTTTGTATATCTTCGGGTCACGCCATTGCGAGGTGTACACAGGTTTCGGACAAAAGGGAAGCTCGCACCTCGGTATGTGGGTCCTTTCCGTATCGTTGCTCGACGCGGAGAAGTCGCTTACCAATTGGAGCTGCCCGCCTCCTTGGGCAACGTGCATGATGTGTTCCATGTGTCGCAACTCAAGAAATGCCTTCGAGTGCCATCCGAGCAGGCCGACTCAGAGCAAATTGAAGTTCGCGAAGACTTGACCTACGTGGAGAGGCCAGTGAAGATCCTGGACACCATGGAGCGCAGGACCAGGAACCGGGTAATCCGTTTTTGCAAGGTCCAGTGGAGCAACCACGCCGAAGAAGAAGCTACTTGGGAGCGTGAAGACGAGCTGAAGGCAGCCCATCCTGATCTCTTCGCCAGTTCTTCCGAATCTCGGGGTCGAGATTCCGTTTAAGGGGGGGTAGGTTTGTCGCGTCCCAAATCGACTCTAAAATACATCCTCGAAATTGTGCATAGAATAAGTAAAATCCATGTGAAAGCCTCCAACAATTAAAATGTGCAAAGCTAAAAGTCAAATAAGGCTTGGAGGATTTTTGTATATTTCCTAAAAGCCTAAAATGCGTAAATAAATTTTAGTGGAATTTTCAGAGCACAAATAATAATTGAGAAGAAATAAACAAAGTTAAAATCGTTTTATAAAAAGAAAAATCCCTAAAAGTCTTCTTTCCCCCCCTTCCCTTCTTGGGCCGGCTCGGCCCAGCTCCCTCCCTCTCTCCCCACTCCCCCGCGGCCGATCGGCCTTCCCCCGCGCGCGCGCCGCTGACGGGCGGGCCCGCCCGCCACCCTCGCTGACGGGTGGGGCCCACCCGTCATCCCCTACCTTTCGCCGCTCCCGCCGCCCGCCCGTGCCCTAGCGCCGCCGCCGCCGCCGAATCCGCCGCTTCCCGCCGTCCCCGCGCGCCATAAAGAGGGGGAAATCACTCGCCGTGATTCCCTCCCTCTTTCCCCCCTCTTTTCTCTCTCTCTCCCTCGGATTCGTTTGGAATCCCTCCTGCAATCTTCGCCGGCGCATCAATGGAGCCCGAGATCGCCGCGCCGATTTCCTTCCCCTCCGGCCGCCCTCTCTCACTCCCAACCCTATTTAAGCACTCCCCATGCCTCCCTCCTCCGTTTCCGCCGTTCGCCGCTCGCTCTCCCCGTCGGAATCGAGCTCGCGCCGTCGTCCTCTCTCTCCGCCGTCACCGCCAAGCTTCGGTCCGCCGCCGTCGTCGCCCCGGACCTCCTCCCGCTTCGGCATCGCCTCCTTCGGCTTCGTCGCGTTCTCGCCGACCTTGTCCACTCCTCCGTTTCTCCCGCCGACCGCCGGAGCACCGCCATCCTCGTCGACCCGAGCCGCGCCGCCGCCTCTCTCCGCTTCGGTCGCCGTTCCCGTCGTCGCCGTCGACCCGGGATGAGCCGAGGACCGCCATTTCGCTTCCCCCTTCCCTCCCCTCTCTCGGGCGCCGCTCCGTCGCGCCGGAGGTCGCCGCCGGCGACCATCGGGGCGCGGGCGCGCCGCCTCCCGTCGGCCGTGCTGGCGAGGCCGCCTTCGGGCGCGCCCCGCGGCTGCCATGTGGGGCCCGGCCGTCAGCCGCCCGCGCCCTCGGGTGCGGCTGACGCGTGGGACCCACGGCACCGGCCGGCGCAAGCCGCGTGCACCCGGTCCACCGTGGACCGTGAGGCTGCCGCGTGGGCCCCACTCCCGTGGACCCGGTCCGCGCGCCCCTCCCCTCGGCTGACGCAATAAATCCGATTTTAAATTAAAAATTTAAATGAAGAAATTCGCAAATATTCATTTAAAGAGCATATAAACTTCAAATGGCCATAACTTGGCCATTTGAACTCGGAATTGGACCGTTCAAGTCTCTAATTTTTCCTTAAGAAGTCAAGAACCCATTTTTGTGCTTTGTTTCTGCTGGTTATATGGAGTTTAGTAGAGTAAAAGCCTTTTCTTTTCCGTTGGTCGTGTAGACGCTGCAGCTTCGGAAGATCCGCTCTTCGTGGAAGTTGAAGCCGGTGTTTGGGAAAGTGAGCAAGGCAAGTCACATCATCTTTGAACATATTGAATCCCAGTTTGTAAAATTATGTTGATTTAAATTATTGCATTATCGCTTTATTTAAATTCCCGCGTTATCACTGTTTTATTTAGCCATGCCTATTTACCTTTGTTATGACCTTATTATTGTTATTGTTATTATTACCTTGTTCACCCTAGAATAAACAAAACCCCAACTAGTGGACACTCTACTCATGGTACCACTAGTACGATTATAGGTAGATGCTTCGCTTTTAATTAGGTAACATTAGGCGGTTTTACAACTCTAGACTTTGGGAATGTTCATATCACCTGGACACTGTGGAGTTGTTGGAGTATTGTGGAATTGGATTCACACCGCCCCCTCTATTCAAAATCCCCAAAAATGGTTTTAGGCTGGGCTCGGGGTGCATGGTTTTGATAGTAGCACCTCGGCCATATAAGGACCGGTCTTCGGGCCTCTGTTGCAAAGCACTACCGTACTTCCACATGTCTAGTGGGTAAGGCTTAGTTTGTGGCTCCGTCTAGTTATAAACAAAAGTACACGGATGGAGGTGGATGAAGTCGGGGGTCGATGGACATTCTCCAGGGCAAATGAAGGCTACACGAGCTGCGGCCCGGTAGTCGAGATGTCATGGCACAGGGCCGGTGTCCTGCTGCTAGGGGCTCAGTCCTGCCTGCCTGTCCCGGGGGTTCCGGCCATAGGCGGGATTGGGTCGGTACTCTTGTCTATGGCTAGGATGGGTTGGAAACTATGTCACGTCTTCCGTCTGTATACCGTGGTGGTATGTGGCACGTGGTTACACGTGAGGGAGATGTGTCTTGTGAGTAAAGATGTACACCTCTGATCAGAGTAAAATCTATTCGAATAGCCGCGCCCTCGGTTATGGGCAAGCCGAGCAATGTACCCAAGTTAGTGTTTTAATTCTTAAAACCTGCTTAACAACTAAAATGTGGAATGGTTGGCCTGGGTTGGCTTGGGACGAGCTGGGACCCAGGGTCGGGTTGCCAGTTCGGTCCGAATCATCGTAGGCCTTGGGTTAAGGCAGGTTCGTGTGGGTTCACGGCCTTGATAAATAATATTGTTTAGTTCTAGAATCGTGTTTACAAAATAGCCCTGAGCAACTAAATATCTTTAAATGCTGTTTACTGCAACCCTAACCCCTTTATAGTATAACTCCTTTGTACTCCCTTGCATTTATTCCGCACTTGTGGGTGTGTCTTGTTGAGTACGGTGGTTGTACTCAGTCTTGCTCAATTTTTCCCAACCCCAGAAGAGGAGTTCCAGGAGGATGAAGGCTTCGGTGTCTAGCTCGTGCCTGCCGTCAAGCGCCTGTGGTCGTCGCCCTAGTCTTCCGCTGTTTCTCGTTTGTCTCTGTGTGTGCTGGGCCTTCGTTGCCCATGTAATAAGTTATCTAATTACGCTTCCGCTTGTTAAACTCTGAATTGTATCAACTTTTGGTGTACCTTGCCTCCTGGGACAAGGATTAATGCACGCACGTAAGGAATGCCCGTTGGGTTATTTCCGGTCGTGACAGAGCTCGGGGAACCTTTTAAAGGGGCTCGGAGGCGGCGGCAAAGGCCCACGGCGGCTGGCGACGGCGAAGGAAACTTCGGGAAGAACGAATCCGAGACAACGATTTCCAAACCGATTTAGCCGAAGTTTCCAGACGGAAAAAGGTGGAGGAGATCCCAAAGATTGTTTCCCCTCTTTCAATTTCATCGGATCGGGAAAGGAGCGGCCGGATTTGGAAGGAAACGGCGGCGGCTCGACGCTAGGGTTTCGGGCGGCGGCGGCCGAAGGTTGACGACGACTCCGACAGGCGGGCCCCACCTGTCAGCGACAGCGCGCTCGCGCGGGCGGCTGCGGCTGCGGACTGGGCCGACTTGGGCCGGGGAGAGAGAGAGAGGGTTTTGGGCCGACTTTCGGCCCAAAGCCAAAAGAGACTTTTTAAAACCTTTTTCAATTTAAATTATTCATGAAATGCAATTCCATTTATTAAAAATACTTCCTTAGCTCAAATAAATCCCAGAAAAATCTAGGAATTATAGAATTAAGCAAAGTATTTAATGAAATTTTATCTGGCCCCATTTTATATTGGAATTTATTAATTAAAATTAGATCTTCTCTTCTAGGCTTTTAAAATCATTTCTAAAAATTCCAATTAAACAAAAATTTATAAATTTTGAATTTTTAGGGTGTGACACATACAAGCTATGCTAGAGACAAATAAACCTTCAAAGTATTGCTGGCATGCACAAGAAAATACCATATGCATAAACGAAGCTCTCTTTTCTCAATTTTTTTCATTGTCATATTATTGCTTGATAAAACCATGAGCTATAAACTCCCCCTCAAACCATGCCAAAAGGATGAATTAAATTTTGAGTTTCCCTTCTTTCCTTTTTTCCCATTACATGGCCCTAGGGGACTATTTATAGCCCCATTACAGGTTCTTACTACTAGGGTTTAGGTTATACAGGGGAATTTACATGATTACCCTTATGAAAGGGACATTTACAGGGGTACATGATGATATAGGGGCTCATGGGCCCCTGATTGGCCGTCTGGCGATTGCCGGCCCTATTGCCCCTAGGCTTGATGGGCCAGAAAGGTTTCTTCGGCCCTCGCGGGGGCGAACTTACCAAGGCGAAGTCGTCTTCCTTCGGTAGATAGTCTTCGCCTTGCACCCTTCGCCTGAGACGCCTCTGGCCTGGCAAGGCACTTGTACGACTCTTCGCCTCACGCCGTTCTTGCTCCATAGCCTTCGCCATGGGTTTCGGCAGATTTGGTCGAAGGGCCTCATGCCATCCGCCAACAAGCCCCTCACGGGCAAGGGTGAGATTGGAGCTTCGGCCGAGACCGTGCAAACTGTGTGGTATGGTATGCGGCACCCCCTTTCGACCGATGCTCCTGCCGAAACCTACATTATTTCTGCGAATGAAGTTTGTTATTTGTGCGGCTGGTATTATTTTGCCGCGCTTCGCCTCCTGCGTTTGGTGGCATATTCATATATATATATATATTATATACATTTTTTATATATTTTCTTTTCCCGAGCCGAAAGGAACAGTATTGGGCTTTCCCTTCGTGGGCTTTTCAATGTGCCGCTCGAATGGTGGGAAGTTACCGTTTCACCTACCCTTGCGACACGTGGCGCTTTATTGCTGGTGGGTAGGCGAACGGTCGCCCGGGCGAGCTATATATTCCCACCGACCTTTCATTTTCACCGCCACACTTGCCATTTTACCGCATGCGCTCTCTTCCTCCGTTTCTTTCTTCCACAGCATCTCTTGACCCCTCAAGCGTTTCGCCCATTCTCTTTCTTCGCCACCACAAACGCACCGTTCGCCATGGCCCCTCGCAAGCCAAACCCTGCTTCAGCGAAAGGGCTGGATCCCAGCCGAGTCGATGACGACAGCACCGCCTTTTTGGGGGTCTCTCTTGTGGACGACGTCGAGCTGGCGAAGCTGGTCAGCTCTGGGGCATTGGTCGAGGGGCAGGCTTTCGCCCCAGGGAAGGCCGTGGTGCCGAAACCTATCGACAATCGGACGGTGGTATTCGCCGTCTTTTTTGAGGCAGGGCTACGGTTTCCCTGCAACGTGTTGTTGCCGGAGATCCTTCGCCTCTTCTAGGTGGAACTTCCATAGCTGAGCCCGTCGGTGCTTGTTCGGATCGCTATCTTTGACTAGGCGTGCCGGACTTCCGGGTTTGAGCCTAACGCCAAGCTCTTCAGTGCCATATTTTCGCCACCGTGAACTCGAAGACGGTGATTACCCCGGCTGGAACAAAGTAGACAGTGTTCGGGAGCGTGAACTTTAACGTTTGTCCCGAGCGGTCCGATCTCTAGCCGGTGAACGCTGCCATGTCGAAGTGGGACTGCCATTGGATGGCTAGGTGATTCTATCACACCATCCCCTTCGAGGCTGGCACTGACTCGGAGAAAGCCCTCCGTTGCCGGCGTAGGGCGATCGCGCCTAGCCAGAAACCCAAGATCGCCGTGGACGGCGCTATGGAGGCGCGGTTCATTCTGCTGCGGAAGGTTTGCTCCCGCCTTAGCTGCCGTGACTTGGTGGAGGAATTCTGTATGCTTCGCATCTTTCCCCTCTCCCAGTCATGGCAAGTCACAGTTGATCAAGACGAAGAGGTTGACGGTTTGCCGAACCTGGTTCTTCCTGAGGGGACGGACAGTAAGACGGTTCTCTTGCTATACACTGCTGTGCTTTGTTATCTTGCCTTGTCTGACTGTTAACATAGCTACACACTTTACTTTTGCAGCGTTGACCCTTGACCAGGCTGAAAACGAGGCCCGTAGGATGATCGGCGATATGTCGGTCGTCGAGTATAGCCAGTTGCTAACACGACAAGCGGCTGGGCGGGCGAACCGGGTTTACAACGGCGAATTGCCTCCTCAGGCAAACCCCCACAAAGCTGACAATGATGCAGGGCCTTCGCGAAAGCGAATGCGAGGACAAGTGAAGCTTGCCCCGAGGAAGCGAAGGGTTCCTGCTTCGTCGGACTCCGACGCCGACGACGAGGACGATGCCGAAGAACGCGACGGCAAGGAGGAAGGAGAGGAGGAAGAGGAGGAGGCCGTGGCCGATAAGGCCGCGAATGAGGCGATCGAAGACCGCGTCCGGCTACACTCCTACCCCAAGTCCCGGTCACAACAAGACCGGGGTGGAGTCGAACAGCTCCCTCCTTCGACGGAAGGATTTGGAAGGGGCGAAGGCCCTAGTTGCGTTCTCCTCGGGCAAGGCGGCGAAGGGAGGTCCGGTGCAGAAGATCTCTAAAACAAAAGGACTCTGCCGAACGGATCGTGTCGGCTACGTCGAGGGTTTTCGGGAGCCCTCTGCGTGAGCCAGCTATTTTGCCGCTAGTCAAGGCGAAGGGGAAGTGTGCGGCCGCCGAAGCATTTGCCTCGGAGTATTCCCTTGCGGCGCCCCACTTCGTCCCTGGTGATTTCGAGACTCGGGTAGACCTTAATCCCTTTGTGGAGGGGGTGAGCAACCTTATCTTGCCTGCCGGCACCCCGAGCTTGTTCACCGAACTTAATGAGTTCGACGAGGAGTGTTCCGCCATTAAAAGCCTGGCGGTTCGGGTATGCCTTTTCTTCCTTCTTCGTTTTCCTCGTCGTCCCTTTTTTTTTTACGTCTGACAATTAACCTTTTGTTCTTTTGTTCTTTTCGCCCGCTCCTATCTTTCATCTAGATTATTGCGGCTCACTGTTCGACGGAGCGAACCGTATGGGCCCGTTTTGACGGTTTTAAGAGCCGTCTTCGGGCCAAGGACGACGAAATAAGCCGCAAGAACCTGGAGGTGGAGGCCCTGGCCAACACCCTCAAGGAGGCGAAAACTGAAGTCAAACGCCTTCAGTCTGAGCTGGATAAGGGGAAAGAGGCCAGGGGCGAGGTTGATCGCCTCAAGGCCGAACTGGAGAAGGAGAAGGCCCATTCGGCGGTGCTGATTGACTACTACAACCTTACTGAGCCGAAGATGGAGGCTCTTCGCCTGAAGGCTAGTAGGGCCGAAGCGCTTGAGAGAGGTGGCGTTCCAGGAATGGTCGAACTCCTCGCCTTCGAGTGTCGCTAGGCGAAAAGATCCTGTCCTGGACTTGTGTTTGATGAGGTATGGTCCTTCCCACTTTGATTCAAGCTTGCCAACCGCTACTGGGTTCGCCTTCTTCCTTAGGACGAGATGACCAGGCATCAGCTCCGTGGGTCAAACTTTTTTGTTGTAAGTTGCCGAAGTGCTTGTGGCGTACTTGTGCATGTGCTCGAGCGCTTCGACTCTTACTCCTTCCAAGAGTTCGAGCGATACTTCGCGTCCCTCTTCGCCCCCAGAGAACATCACCCTTGGTGAGTTAGCCCCTAACTCTGCTGGGGTCATTGCCTCATCGCCATAAAGAAGCATAAACGGGCTAAACTTGGTTGGTCTTGTGGGGGTCGTCCGAAGGGCCCAGAGAACCGATAGCAATTCCTCTGGCCATTTGCCTTTCGCTGCCCCCTCGAGTCTTTTCTTTAGTGCTTCTAGGATCTTGCCATTTGTACGTTCGGCCGCCCCATTTGACTGTGGGTGTGCGACCAACGCGAACCTGATTTCCAGGTTAAGCCCTTCGCACATTTCTTTGAACTTATCAGAGTCAAACTGCTTGCCGTTGTCAGTAATGAACTCTTTTGGCACTCCGAAACGGCAAACGAAGTAAGGGTTGAAGTACCCCGGAGCGGTAAAGCTGACCCGAGACTATCTTATACTTCGTGGCTCTGAGTTGCAAACGCTTCACTTCTGCTTCGTCTACCGGAAGCCAGCCAGTTTCAAGGTGTTTCACAAATGGGGTTCGCCAGTCATATGGGTCTTCGCCCAGTTTCTCCTAGTCGATTGCCATAACTTCAGAGCTGTCCATGGGCACACTTGGAGCATGTAGGACTTCAAAAAAGATGCCAGGCGAATGTGGGCCACCACAAGCAGCGGATTTCACCAAGGCGTCTGCTTCCTCGTTCTGGTCTCTAGGCAAGTGTTTGACTGTTATGCCGGTGAAGCATTTTTCCATGGACCGAACAGCCTCCAGATACCTCTTCATTCCCTCTTCTTTTGCCTCGTAGGATTTGTCAACATGGCCTGCTACCAACTTGGAGTCAGTTCGAATTAGCAGGCGCCGAACTCCCAGTGCTTTCGCCTTTCTTAGGCCCAGGAGAACGGCTTCGTATTCTGCTTTATTGTTGGTTGTGTCGAACTGCAGTCTTGCTGCGTACCGAATCGGCACACCATTCGGCAAAAATAGGACTGCCGCAATGCCTGCTCCCCTGTGCGACCACGAGCCGTCAGAGCACATCACCCAGAATTGTTCGGCGGGCTCGGGGTCGGGGGCAAGTACCGTTGTCCATTCAGCTACGAAGTTGGCTAGCACTTGAGACTTGATAGCAAAGCGTGCAACAAAATGTAAGTCGAACGGGGATAGCTCTGCCGCCCACTTGCTGAGCCGGCCAGTGACTTCCTTGCCTCGGAGTATTCCGCCCAAGGGGTACTGTGATGGCACTATGACTTTGTGGGTCTGGAAGTAGTGCTTAAGCTTGCGCGAAGCCATCACTAGGGCGTAAGCGAGCTTTTCCATTTCAATGTACCTTGTCTTCGCTCCTTGCAGTGCTTCGGAGACGAAGTAGACCAGTTTTTGTCCGAACTTTGTTTCTTGGACGAGGGCAGCACTCACTGCTACCGGCGAAGCTGCTAAGTATAATAGCAGTTCGCTTCCTGGGGGTGGGCTTATCAGAGCTGGCAAGCTTTGCAAGTATTGCTTTAGCTCGTCGAATGCTGCTTGGAACTCTGGTGTCCAATTAAACTTTCCTGTGCCCCGGAGGGTCTTGAAGAAGGGCAAACCTCTTTCGGCTGCCTTTGAGAGGAATCGACTGAGTGCCGCAATTCGGCTTGCAATCTTTTGTACTTCATGTACGCTTGACGGAGGCTTCATTTGCTGGATGGCATCGATTTTCTCGGGATTCGCCTCGATGCCTCTTTCGGAAACAAGGAAACCCAACAACTTGCCTGCACGGACGCCGAAAACGCACTTCTCCGGATTCAGCCTTATGCCTGCTGTGCGCAAGCTGTCGAATGTCTCCTGCAGGTCGATCGCATGGTCGAAAGCCTTGCGGCTTTTTATGACGATGTCGTCGACGTAAGCTTCCACATTCCGCCCCAACTGCTTGCCAAGGACCTTGTACACCAGCCTGGCGAAAGTTGCTCCTGCATTCCTTAAGCCAAAAGGCATCCTGAGGTGACAATATGTGCCGAATGGAGTGATGAAGGATGTTTTGGGGATGTCGAGCGGGTTCATGTGGATCTGGTGGTAACCGGAATATGCATCTAGGAAACTCATGAGCTCGCATCCAGCTGTTGAATCCACGAGCTGGTTGATTCGCGGCAAGGGGAAGTCGTCTTTCGGACACGCTTTGTTCAGGTCTGTGAAATCGACACAGATGCGCCATTTGCCGTTTGACTTCCGCACCAGCACTGGATTCGCCAACCACTCCGGATGGTCAATCTCTTGGATAACCCCCGCCCTGAGCAATTTTTGTACTTCGGCTTTCGCCGCTTCTTGGCGATCGGCAGACATCTTGCGCAACTTTTGTTTTCTTGGCTTAATGTCCGGCTTGACTGCTAGGTGATGCATGATGAGATCCGCCGCGACACCCCCGACCTCGTCAGGGCTCCAGGCGAAGATATCGATGTTCTTTTTGAGCACCTCTAGGATACTCTCAACTTCTTCTTCGCCCATGTCGCTCCCCAGTGATACGAGCTTTGTGGGGTCGGCATCATCAATCTGCACTTTTGTTATCTTGCCGTGTGCTTCAGCCGTTCATGCGGTTCGGTCTCAACACTGTGCACTTCTCTGTTGATTATAGCTAGATCGCCTTTTGAAGCGGCCGAAGGCTGAAGCCCCTTGACTACTATCACCCCTGTCGGGCCGGGCATTTTGAGCTTGAGATAATTGTGGTGGGAAATGGCTTCGAACTTGTTCAGGGTTGCATGGCCGAAGATGGCGTTGTAGTTGTATGGGATGTCGACGACGTCAAACAGTATTTGCTCTTCGCGTCTGTTCTCCCCCGAGCCAAAGGCTATCAGCAAAAGTGCTTGGCCGAGAACTTGAACTGCTTCTCCGCCGAAACCGCGGAGCGATGCTGGTGCTGGGGTAAGGGCTTGGGTAGGCAACCCCATCTTGGCATATGCTTCGGCGAAGATAACATCGGCCGAACTCCCTCCGTCGACCAGGATTCGTCGGACTTCGAAACCAGCTATCTCAGCTGAGATTACCAGGGGATCTTGATGCGGGAACATAACTCCTTCTGCGTCTTCCGGCCCAAAAGAAATTAGCTGGTTCAGATACTGCGGCGCCCCTTCACCCACCGAAGTGATGCTGTGGACCATACGGATCTGCATCTTCTTCTGCCGTTTGGACAACTGGCTTGGTGGGTCAGCCTTGTAATCACTTGGATTACCCTTCGCTGTATATCTGGCGTTGTTCGACAGTTGTTCCCTGCTGCGGCCTTGGGTCTTGTGCGTTGCCTAATGTTTCGGCATTGCTCCGTGGTGTGCGAAGAACGTCCGTGAAAGGCGCAGTAGAGGTTTTTTCGGACCTTCTTGCGGGCTGGCTGCTGATGGTTGCTCGCTTGCTGGGCATCGAACTCCTTGCGGAGGGCTTGCACTTCTTCGACCGCCATCACAGCTTTGCCCGCACGGTCTGTTCTGAACTTTCTCCAAGTTATGGGAGCTTGGCTTTGCCATGGCGGCTGTCCTTGGATCGCCGGCTGAGACTAGCGAACGAAGAGGGGAGGTGGTTCGGCAACTTGAACGTGTGCTTGAGCTTCAGCAGCGGCGACGGAGGCTTTGTCGTACTCAGCTTGTATAGCTTGCCGTCGCTTGGAATCCTCCTCGCCCCTTGCAAACCCGTCAATGATGCGAAGTAGGTGCTCGAGCATCTGAGGCTCCTTGTTGGCGATTTTTCTTGTGAGTTCGCCCTCGAGCAGACCGGCCGAAGCGGCGTTTATAACCGACGCCTCGGTTATGTCTTGAACTTGGCACCGGGCTTGCAAGAAGCGACGCATGTACTCCCTTATTGACTCCCCCTGCCTTTGGCGAATGCCGAGTAGGTGTTGTTGCGTCTTCGGCTCCTCGTAGGTGCCTCGAAAGTTAAGGACAAAAACATCGCGCAATTGCTCCCATGAGTAAATGCTATTGGCTGGTAAATTGAAATACCAAGAATGGGCGATGCCGTCTAGAGCGAGATGTATTACCTTCGCTTTGGTATTTTCGTCACCATGAGCCGCTTCGATCGCTGACTCGTAGATGGAGAGGAACTCCTTCGGGTCAGTTTTGCCTGAATAGCGCGGGACGGGTGGGAACTTGAACTGGGGTGGGATTGGACGAGTCTTGATTCCCCCACTCAACGGTAGCCCCTTTTCGCCTCCCGCCCTGTTTACCGCACCCTGCTGCAGGTACGGTGTGGCGAAGGGCGAAATCGCAGCTTGTGCGCGAGGTTGGGCCATGGCATTCGGCTGCCCGGCTCCAACTGGAGGTACTTGCTGAGCCGCCATGGATGGGTCAAAAATTGGTTGTGACCACGTCATGGCAGCTTGGATTGGTGCTTGGTTTGTTCCGAAGCCTGGAGTTGGAGCTTGCTGCCGAACGGTTGGCGCCTGAGCAGCGTTGACGAAGTCGAATTGCGGTCCTTGATTGCACAGCGAAACTCCCAGGCCCGGCTGAATCGGTGGCAACCAATTAGGCGCACCTTGACTTGTAGTCCCCTCTGGGTGGGCCGATGGGGTTGTAGTTGAAATGCCGTGGGGTTGGTTAAGTTGCTGAAGGAAAGCTTGGAGTTGCGCCTGCAGAGCCGAAGCCCCTTCCGCCACTGTTTGTGGCGCTTGGCCGGGTGGTTGATGGTGTACTTGGGCAGCGACTGCGGCCGATTGCTGCCCGGCGAAGTACATTGGCGCTTGTGCGACTTGAGGCGGAAAGGGCTGGGTCGTCACTTGCGGATGGACTTGTGGTGGGACATAACCTGCCGAATACTGAAGGATTGGAGCCGACGTGACCTTGGTCCGCCTTGCCGCCTCGTATGCTTGTTGTTGTTCTTGCATTTGGCGAAGCATGTCTTGGAACCGTGTCATGTTCTGTCGCATGGCTTCCATGTCGGCTTCGGCTTGTGTTTCGGGGTCAGGGCTGACTTGGGCCTGCACAGCGGCGAGCGCAGTCGGGGCCGCTGCCGGCTGCGATGGAGCGGCTTGGGGCACCACCAGTTGGCTTGTCGAAAGGATCTTCGCCCTGGTCTGGAGTGCCCTTGCCACCGCAGCCGCCTTCGCCATGTCGGCCGCGTTCGGCACTTGCAGAGAGGTGGCGGGGGCCGAAGGCGGTTGTGATGGCGCACATGTGGAAGCGAATGGTGCTCCTCCATCTTCGGCCACGGGCGCCGAAGGCTCTGCTCCCTCCTCGGCGGCCATTGTCACGTCCTGATAAATTCATCCCGAAATAAAAATCATTTTCTAAAAGGAATAATAGAATTAATTAAAATTCGGAAAGAAATTGGCAAACACTAAAATACGCACAAGAAAAATTCGAATGTGGCCCGGAGAATTTTTGTTAAATTCTCCTTGGTCTAAAAGGAGCCCTAAAATTTTAGTGGAATTTTCAGAGCACATATAATAATTGTTAAGAAATAAACAAAGTTAAAATGATTTTATAAAAAGAAAAAGCTAAAAATAAATCCTCTTCCTCCTTTGGGCCAAGCCCAGCCCAAAGTCTCCCTCTCCTCCCTCTCTTTCTCTCCCTCTCCTTCTCTCCCTCCTCCTCTTGGGCCTCCTCCCCTCCCGGCCCACTCCCTCCTCCCTCTCTCTCCCGGGCTCCCTCGCCCTCCTCTCCTCCTGGGCCGCCTCTCGGCCCAAGCCGTTCTGCCCCCTCCCACCTGGGCCGCCTCCGGGCCCAACCCGAGCGGCGCCCCCCCTGCCTGAGCCAGCCGCGTGCGCACGCGCGCCGCACGCGCGCTGACGCCGCGCGCCCGCGTGGGGCCCACGCGCCAGGCCGGCCGTCGTCTTCTTCCTCCTCCCGCTCAGCCTCCTCTCCCTCTCCGGGAAAACCTAGAGCCGTTCCTCCTCCAAATCCGCGCAAATCATACCATGGATTCCAAAATTAATTGGGGGGTTTTAAATCCCATTGATTCCTCTTCAATTCCCCCCCAATTTCCCCCTTGGATCGTGCCCCCAATCGCCGGGAACGCCCGCGTTTTCTCCGGCCGCTTTCCATGGCTGACGGCCGCCATTCCCGTCGCCGTTCCGTCCTCTCCCGTGCTCGGCTCGCTTCCCTCCGCTATAAAATGCAACCCCCTCGGCATGGTGACGTAGCCCTCCACCTCGTCCACCCCTCGGTTTCGCCCGGAAGCCGCCGCACATCGCCGCGAACCTCTCCATCCGCCTCGCCGGAGTTGTTCGGCCGCCCGTCCCTCCTCACCCGTGCACCGGTCGGCCGCACCTCCACCATCTTCGGCATCGCAGCCGCGACGCCGCCCTCGGCCTCGCCTCCCCTTCGACCGAACCCCGCCGGTGTTCGTCGTCGTCGTCATCGTTCCTCCTCGCCGGCTCGTCATCTCGCGGCGCCGCCTCCGTCGTCGGCATTGCAGCGGCGTGGAACACGCCGTCCTCGTCTCCGTGCAGCCGCTGCCGGCTGCCCTCATCGCCTCCTCGCCGGCTCCGGTCGTCGTCGTCGTCGTCCTCTCGTCATTCCCGGTTTCGCTCGTTGTGGCGTTCGTCCCTCCGTCAAGCCGTTCTTGTCCGTCGTCCGCATCCATCAAGTGTGCCGCTGCAGCCCCATCGTCGTCTTCGTCCTCGCCTCCGCGTCGTCAAGCCTCGTGCCAGCCGCGTCTCACCTTCGTCCAAGGATCGCCGCCGAAGTCGTTCCCTCGCCGTCTGTCTCCGCCGCGCCCGTTCGTCGTTGTCGTTCCCACGCCTCGTCGCGTGGTGGTAAGGTCTCCCCTCTTGCTGCCCCGTCCTCGTCCTTTCGTTGTCGCCCGTGCTCGTTGTGCGGTTGTCGACCCCGGTACCCGTGTACCGGTGTCGGTAGTCGTTCGCTTGTGCGTGTGGTGACCGTGTTAGTGTGCCCGCTCGGTAGCCGCGTGGTTTCCACGTGTGCAGCCCGTGTGGTGTCTAGTGGACTCCGTTTGTCGGCCACTCGCCTCGGTTGACACACAGGATCCGCTTCCATCGACCCGTGGACCGTCTCTGTGTACTCGGTCTTCCGCGGTCCTTTTTGTTGACATGTGGGGTCCGCATGTCAACGGCGCAGCCTTCCTGTCTTTTCCAGGCTAGCGCTTACACATGTTTTATAGTTGCAAAGCTTAATTATAATAATCCACAAATCTCCATATGACAGCATTAAACTTCGGATGACCTTGTCTTGGTCATACGAGCTCCGAATCGACCCGTTCAAGTCTCTTAATGTTTGTTATAACCTAAAGAACCCTGTGCTTTCTTTTTATGTATTGTTATTGCTTCTTTATAGGCTTGTAGCTTTGCTTGTGTGCTTCGCGTAGTCTTCGTCGTTCTGGAGGTTCCCGAAGCGTGGTTCGTGGTCGTCGCCGAAGGTTCGGAAGTCCGTTCTCTCTGAGCAAGGCAAGTCACATCATCCTTGAGCATATTGAATCCCAGTTTATAAAATTATTTTGATTTAAATTAATGCATTATCGCTTTATTTAAATTCCTGCGTTATCACTGTTTTATTTAGCCATGTCTATTTACCTTTGTTATGACCTTATTATTATTGCTATTGTTATTATTACCTTGTTCACCCTAGAATAAACAAAACCCCAACTAGTGGACACTCTATTCATGGTTCCACTAGTATGAATTTAGGTAGATGCTTCGCTGTTTAATTAGGCAACATTAGGTGGTTTTATAACTTTAGACTTGGGGAATTCTCATATCACTTGGATACTATGGAATGGTTGCCTTATTGTGGAATTGGACATACCCCTCTCTTCCTCTTTCAAAGCCCCTAAAACCTGTTTTTCGGTGGGGTTTGGGTGCATGCTAGTTGTGGGAAGTAGCACCCCGGCCACTATAAGGATTAAGCTCGGGCCTCTGTTGCAAAGCACTACCGTACTTCCACATGTCTAGTGGGTAAGGCTTAGTTTATGGCTCAGTCTGGTTATAAACAAAAGTACACGGATGGAGATGGACGAAGTCGGGGGTCGATGGACATCTCTAGGGCAAATGAAGGCTACACGAGCTGCGGCCCGGTAGTCGAGATGTCATGGCACAGGGCCGGTGTCCTGCTGCTGGGGGCTCAGTCCTGCCTACCTATCCCAGGGGTTCCGGCCGTAGGTGGGGTTGGGTCGGTACTCTTGTTTATGGCTAGGATGGGTTGGGAACTATGTCACGTCTTCCGTCCGTATACCGTGGTGGTATGTGGCACGTGGTTACACGTGAGGAAGATGTGTCTTGTGGGTAAAGATGTACACCTCTGATCAGAGTATAATCTATTCGAATAGCCGCGCCCTCGGTTATGGGCAAGCCGAGCAATGTACCCAAGTTAGTGTTTTAATTCTTAAAACCTGCTTAACAACTAAAATGTGGAATGGTTGGCCTGGGTTGGCTTGGGACGAGCTAGGACCCAGGGTCGGGTTGCCAGTTCGGTCTGAATCATCGTAGGCCTTGGGTTAAGGCAGGTTCGTGTGGGTTCACGGCCTTGATTAATAATACTGTGTAACTCTAGGATCGTCTTTATAAAATGGCTTTGGGCAACTAAGTGACTTTTAAATGCTGTTTACTGCAAAACTTAACCCCTATATTATTATCCCCTTGTACCCCCTTGCATTAATCATGCATCTGCCGGTGTGGCTTGCTGAGTACTGTGGTCGTACTCATTCTTGCTCAATCTTTCCCCCCTTCAGTAAGAGAAGCTTCGGAGAAGATGTCCTAGGTGGAGTCCTGGCTTATACCCCAGTTGAGCGCCTGTGAAGATGGAGCCGTAGGCCCGCTAGTCCGCTGCTGTTTATTTTTTATTGTCAGGCTTGAAGCGCCTTTGTAATAATGTAAATATTATCGATATAATAAAGATGTGTCTTTTATATCATGTTTGTTTGGTGTACCCCGGCTTTTCCTGGGACGGGGATTAATACACTAGCGTTCGGGAAAAGGCAATTTTCTCGGTCGCGACAAGCTGGTATCAGAGCCATCTCGACTGTAGGATAAGCCAAGTGGATAAAACCTAAGGACATATTTTATAAATAAAACTATTTGCGAAAGTTCCTTTTTTCTCCTTCCCCTAATGCTATTTGCAAAAGGTTTACTCCCTTCTTCCCTCTTCGGATTTCCACTAGTACTAGATGGTTAGTTTTGCGAAGAAGAAGATGTCGCCAATTGTTTGCCGAAGCTCCGGAAGACTGCAGGATCCGCTAGCGAAGTGGAGGAAGCAGTGAAGCCAGCTGTGAAGGAGTGAAGATCTTGGGAACCCGTCGCAGAACCTAAGCCACCCTGTAGGGTAGTGTTGTTAGTCGTGTGTTCCTTGCTTGTGTGTGTAGCGCGTGGTTGGCATCGGTGGGTTGTGATGTAACCATGCTAGGTTGTTTGCTTAATCAACTTGCAGAATAAGTGAAACAAACAACACATCATCAAGAAGAGTAGTTCCTTTAAGGTCCTGTCTCTAGTTCTGGTCTATTCTTTCCTAGCTTGTTTCCTCTCTCACCTCAATCCCTGTAACAGATGTTTAACAGAGAAAAAGGAAAGAATGTCAGCGGGTATGCCCCAAGTAACTCAAGTTTTCAACTCGATCAACCACTGGCCTCAAGAGAGTTAACCAGGGCACACCCTTGGTCCATTCCAAGCATGCTGCTTAGTTCACAGCTACCATTGGTTGGAAGTCAAGACCAAAATCAGTATATGTTTGATCGAGCATTTGCCACCCATGTCAATGAGCTTCCAATGCCAGAAGAGGATGTCCCCTTTTGTCATGATTGTAGAGAACAAGGACACTATGCCCTGAATTGTCCATGGGTATATGCCAA
This sequence comes from Oryza sativa Japonica Group, assembly GCF_034140825.1. NCBI lineage: Eukaryota > Viridiplantae > Streptophyta > Magnoliopsida > Poales > Poaceae > Oryza > Oryza sativa. The sequence goes on along the minus strand of NC_089043.1, from coordinate 11,903,595 downwards.
AGAAGCCCCTTCCTTTGGTTTAACAGGGCAGACATCGCTAAACCAGCCTCCTCGCACCAAGTCAAGCTTGCAGCCTATTGTGCAAAGTAGAGAGCCCAATGGAGAGAATCCATTGAATCCCGGGAAATGCTTTCCTCCTAGCCTTTCGTACCACGTGGGGTCACGTACTAAGCAAGCCAAAGGCAAGAAGAGTAAGAATCAGAAGAGAAAAGCGCCGATGCGAACTGAAGGAGAAGTATGTAAGATGGCTATTAGCAGCACCGAATGGCCTCCCGCAGGGATAACTATTCCTAGACGTCAAAGAGGAAATACCTTCCGAGGTGCACGACAGTTGACCCAGCACCTCCTAAGCCATGGCGGCAGAGTATCTGATAGTGAAGGGTCAGATCAAGTCTCCTCGGATTATGAAGATGAGTCTCTCCGACATCTCGGCGAGGAAGAGATGGAATCAAAAGCATGCCCCCGTTGTGGAGAAATTGGACACGTTGCTAGCATGTGTTTCACACTCTGCCCTCATTGTGAGGAAGACCATCCACCAGGTGAATGTCCCACCCGCAAGGTCACATGTTTTCTGTGCGAAGGTACAAACCATGTGCCCAAGGATTGCCAACTCAGTGTGTTGTTGACCAAGACCGCAGAAATCCAACGAACAACCCTACGATTGTCTCGTCAGTTAGTCAGCTCCAACAGCAACATCGACGATATCATCCACAGCACCAATGCTCCTCTTGCTGCACCTGACTCTGCAATAAATCATAGCAATAATACCTTCAGCACCAACCATTCTCTGCACCGACGGCCTCAGCAAAGAATTGTCGTCGATGGAAGAAGTTGTGTCTCTCCCCGACCTACTCCAGGCCGAGCGAAGGGCAATCAACCTCAGGAGGATGATACCAAGCAGAAGACCGTTATTCGCTTCAACCAGCAATCAGAAGGAAGCTTCTCCTGTGAATGATAGCAATATGCAGTCCTATCACATCATCACAGAACCAATCAAGGATGCAGTCACTAGAACAATGCCAGCTATATCTCTCCAGAATCAAAATGAGCAGCCATGTTTGTGGTTTTCAGTTCGCTACTTATCATTGTGTAATCGAAAGTTTGCAGCAATCATGTAATACATAAATATATTCATGTCTATAAACAGTGAGCTTGCTATGCTTATGGATGATTCATGTTGAGGATGCAATGTACCGATGTTAAGCACCTTCCCTTTTTGTTTAAGGCAAGGCCTTGTATTCATGTAATAAGGGAGACATGTGTAATAAAAACAAGTTCTATGAGGATTATTTCGGAAGATGCTGATATGGGATTATGTGTATAATTGTTTACTGTCAAAGGAGACCTAGGGTCTCATTTCAGAGGAACTATGTTCTAACCTCGAGTTAATAACCAACCTGATGATGGAAAAGAAAATCAAGCGATTAACCAAAGAGACATTTGTTTGGACTAAGAGTTTCAGATGTGTCTTTTTTGGATCAAAGGCAACAACCGCTAGTCTAGCTTTTGACGAACCACTTGAAGGTTTCTCTGAAAGGCAGCAGGCTCAAGTACCACATCGTCACCAGAAGCATCCACAACTCTCGGAGTGAAAAGTACTTAGTTGACAAAGGTCGAAAGGTGATCAAGGTCAAAGGTGTAAAGGAATACGTTGAATGCTAACTGAGGACAACATGAAGAGAATAGTGGGAAGTAAACTGAATGTAAAGAAAGTGAATCCGAGTTGCTTGTTCATGGGAGCTATTCCCAGTTATGAACCAAGTGATATGTTCGAAGATAGTTTACAGAGGTCAGATTAAAATCACATGTAACAGCGAAGCTTCAGATTTGGCAGGGTAACGATCAAACCATAACAAGTCCAGCAGTGAAGTCATCTGGAAAGGCGTCAAAGCATGTCAAGTGGGATAAGTTGACTCTGTTGAGAAACATAATTGAAAGGCGAAAATTATCGACCCTCGCATCGAATAACAGAAGTAGCTAGCACCCGGAGACCAGGAAAGCTAATATGAGGCAGTTTGTGGCAACTTAGAAGTAAATGACAAGCATGATATTCTCATGATGACAAGCATGGTATCCTAGTAATGACGAGCTGATCTCGACGCATAACGTGAAATGGGTAACTTCTATGAGGTTGACGCCAAAAATATGAACTATACGAAGTTCTGGAACTGAAGCCCCATCTTCAAGTGCCGCAACCCAGACGAAGTCAGCTAAAGGTTCAACCAGGGACAAGTCAGGTGAAGAGAAGATTCCATCTGCAACAGGAGATCGAGACAAGCAGTACAGAGTGGAGAAGTTTTGCTAGGCAAGTTTGTTATAGAAGACGCGACGGAAGAAGTCAGATAAGAAGAGAAGACCGCCCAACCTATCTTCTTGCTAGCCTCCTCGAATCTCGGGGACGAGATTCTTGTAAGGGGGGTGGATTTGTCACGTCCTGATAAATTCATCCCGAAATAAAAATCATTTTCTAAAAGGAATAATAGAATTAATTAAAATTCGGAAAGAAATCTGCAAACACTAAAATACGCACAAGAAAAATTCGAATGTGGCCCGGAGAATTTTTGTTAAATTCTCCTTGGTCAAAAAGGAGCCCTCAAATTTTACTTGAATTTTCAGAGCACCGGAAATAATTATTAAGCAACAAAAACAATTATCAAAGTTTATTAAAAAGAAAAACCTAAAAAAAAAATCCTCTTCCTCCTTTGGGCCAAGCCCAGCCCAAAGTCTCCCTCTCCTCCCTCTCTTTCTCTCCCTCTCCTTCTCTCCCTCCTCCTCTTGGGCCTCCTCCCCTCCCGGCCCACTCCCTCCTCCCTCTCTCTCCCGGGCTCCCTCGCCCTCCTCTCCTCCTGGGCCGCCTCTCGGCCCAAGCCGTTCCGCCCCCTCCCACCTAGGCCGCCTCCGGGCCCAACCCGAGCGGCGCCCCCCCTGCCTGAGCCAGCCGCGTGGGCACGCGCGCCGCACGCGCGCTGACGCCGCGCGCCCGCGTGGGGCCCACGCGCCAGGCCGGCCGTCATCTTCTTCCTCCTCCCGCTCAGCCTCCTCTCCCTCTCCGGGAAAACCTAGAGCCGTTCCTCCTCCAAATCCGCGCAAATCAAACCATAGATTCCAAAATTAATTGGGGGGTTTTAAATCCCATTGATTCCTCTTCAATTCCCCCCCAATTTCCCCCTTGGATCGTGCCCCCAATCGCCGGGAACGCCCGCGTTTTCTCCGGCCGCTTTCCATGGCCGACGGCCGCCATTCCCGTCGCCGTTCCGCCCTCTCCCGTGCTCGGCTCGCTTCCCTCCGCTATAAAATGCAACCCCCTCGCTCCGTTCTATCGTTTTAGCCCCCTCCCGCGATCTCCCGTGGTCCCTAGCCCTCTCCCCGCCGTCCTCCTCTCTCTCCCGTGCCGCCGGCCGCCTCCAGCCGCCTCTCCCTCCTCACCGGAGCGCCATCCGGTCGCGCCGTCGCCTCCTCCAGCATCGCAGTGGCCTCTCCTTCCCCGGCTTGCCCTCCGTTTCCCGCGGAGACCCCCGGAGCTGCGTTCCCGCCGTCGCCCTTCCCTTTCCTCCGCGCCGGCCGCCTCCAGCCGCCTCTGTCTCCCTGCCTGAGCGCCGGTCGACGTCGCCACCACCTCCCTCGGCTCCGCGACGCCGCTCTCATCCCCGGCATCACCTCCTCCTCGCCCGAATTTCGCCGGAACACCGTCGCCCGCGCCGGCCTCACCTTCCTCCTCGTCGACGTCTCCTCCGGCAACCCCTTTCGCCATGCCCGTGCGTCAGCCGGCGCTGCCGTCCCCTCCCTCGGCACGGTGACGTAGCCCTCCACCTCGTCCACCCCTCGGTTTCGCCCGGAAGCCGCCGCACATCGCCGCGAACCTCTCCATCTGCCTCGCCGGAGTTGTTCGGCCGCCCGTCCCTCCTCACCCGTGCACCGGTCGGCCGCACCTCCACCATCTTCGGCATCGCAGCCGCGACGCCGCCCTCGGCCTCGCCTCCCCTTCGACCGAACCCCGCCGGTGTTCGTCGTCGTCGTCATCGTTCCTCCTCGCCGGCTCGTCATCTCGCGGCGCCGCCTCCGTCGTCGGCATTGCAGCGGCGTGGAACACGCCGTCCTCGTCTCCGTGCAGCCGCTGCCGGCTGCCCTCATCGCCTCCTCGCCGGCTCCGGTCGTCGTCGTCGTCGTCCTCTCGTCGTTCCCGGTTTCGCTCGTTGTGGCGTTCGTCCCTCCGTCAAGCCGTTCTTGTCCGTCGTCCGCGTCCGTCAAGTGTGCCGCTGCAGCCCCATCGTCGTCTTCGTCCTCGCCTCCGCGTCGTCAAGCCTCGTGCCGGCCGCGTCTCACCTTCGTCCGAGGATCGCCGCCGAAGTCGTTCCCTCGCCGTCTGTCTCCGCCGCGCCCGTTCGTCGTTGTCGTTCCCACGCCTCGTCGCGTGGTGGTAAGGTCTCCCCTCTTGCTGCCCCGTCCTCGTCCTTTCGTTGTCGCCCGTGCTCGTTGTGCAGTTGTCGACCCCGGTACCCGTGTACCGGTGTCGGTAGTCGTTCGCTTGTGCGTGTGGTGACCGTGTTAGTGTGCCCGCTCGGTAGCCGCGTGGTTTCCACGTGTGCAGCCCGTGTGGTGTCTAGTGGACTCCGTTTGTCGGCCACTCGCCTCGGTTGACACACGGGATCCGCTTCCATCGACCCGTGGACCGTCTCTGTGTACTCAGTCTACCGCGGTCCTTTTTGTTGACATGTGGGGTCCGCATGTCAACGGCGCAGCCTTCCTGTCTTTTCCAGGCTAGCGCTTACACATGTTTTATAGTTGCAAAGCTTAATTATAATAATCCGCAAATCTCCATATGACAGCATTAAACTTCGGATGACCATGTCTAGGTCATACGAGCTCCGAATCGACTCGTTCAAGTCTCTTAATATTTGTTATAACCTAAAGAACCCTGTGCTTTCTTTTTATGTATTGTTATTGCTTCTTTATAGGCTTGTAGCTTTGCTTGTGTGCTTCGCGTAGTCTTCGTCGTTCTGGAGGTTCCCGAAGCGTGGTTCGTGGTCGTCGCCGAAGGTTCGGAAGTCCGTTCTCTCTGAGCAAGGCAAGTCACATCATCCTTGAGCATATTGAATCCCAGTTTATAAAATTATTTTGATTTAAATTAATGCATTATCGCTTTATTTAAATTCCTGTGTTATCACTGTTTTATTTAGCCATGCCTATTTACCTTTGTTATGACCTTATTATTATTGCTATTGTTATTATTACCTTGTTCACCCTAGAATAAACAAAACCCCAACTAGCGGACACTCTATTCATGGTTCCACTAGTATGAATTTAGGTAGATGCTTCGCTGTTTAATTAGGCAACATTAGGTGGTTTTATAACTTTAGACTTGGGGAATTCTCATATCACTTGGATACTATGGAATGGTTGGCTTATTGTGGAATTGGACATACCCCTCTCTTCCTCTTTCAAAGCCCCTAAAACCTGTTTTTCGGTGGGGTTTGGGTGCATGCTAGTTGTGGGAAGTAGCACCCCGGCCACTATAAGGATTAAGCTCGGGCCTCTGTTGCAAAGCACTACCGTACTTCCACATGTCTAGTGGGTAAGGCTTAGTTTGTGGCTCAGTCTGGTTATAAACAAAAGTACACGGATGGAGATGGACGAAGTCGGGGGTCGATGGACATCTCTAGGGCAAATGAAGGCTACACGAGCTGCGGCCCGGTAGTCGAGATGTCATGGCACAGGGCCGGTGTCCTGCTGCTGGGGGCTCAGTCCTGCCTACCTGTCCCGGGGGTTCCGGCCGTAGGTGGGGTTGGGTCGGTACTCTTGTTTATGGTTAGGATGGGTTGGGAACTATGTCACGTCTTCCGTCCGTATACCATGGTGGTATGTGGCACGTGGTTACACGTGAGGAAGATGTGTCTTGTGGGTAAAGATGTACACCTCTGATCAGAGTAAAATCTATTCGAATAGCCGCGCCCTCGGTTATGGGCAAGCCGAGCAATGTACCCAAGTTAGTGTTTTAATTCTTAAAACCTGCTTAACAACTAAAATGTGGAATGGTTGGCCTGGGTTGGCTTGGGACGAGCTGGGACCCAGGGTCGGGTTGCCAGTTCGGTCTGAATCATCGTAGGCCTTGGGTTAAGGCAGGTTCGTGTGGGTTCACGGCCTTGATTAATAATACTGTGTAACTCCAGGATCGTCTTTATAAAATGGCTTTGGGCAACTAAGTGACTTTTAAATGCTGTTTACTGCAAAACTTAACCCCTATATTATTATCCCCTTGTACCCCCTTGCATTAATCATGCATCTGCCGGTGTGGCTTGCTGAGTACTGTGGTCGTACTCATTCTTGCTCAATCTTTCCCCCCTTCAGTAAGAGAAGCTTCGGAGAAGATTTCCTAGGTGGAGTCCTGGCTTATACCCCAGTTGAGCGCCTGTGAAGATGGAGCCGTAGGCCCGCTAGTCCGCTGCTGTTTATTTTTGATTGTCAGGCTTGAAGCGCCTTTGTAATAATGTAAATATTATCGATATAATAAAGATGTGTCTTTTATATCATGTTTGTTTGGTGTACCCCGGCTTTTCCTGGGACGGGGATTAATACACTAGCGTTGGGGAAAAGGCAATTTTCTCGGTCGCGACAGCCATGTCCGGTCCGGCGTTGCTTTCCTTCCGCCTTGCAACCTTCTCCTTCACGACCTTCTTCGGTGGCATTCGCTTTCAGTGGTTTCGCTCGGAGGTCCCCACGGTCGGCGCCAGCTGTTGTCGAAATGACAACCGCATACGTCGAAAGACGTGGTTACTCAACAGTGGTAGGAAGAAAACAAAGTGTATTAAATTTTGAGTTTCCCTTCTTTCCTTTTTTCCCATTACATGGCCCTAGGGGACTATTTATAGCCCCATTACAGGTTCTTACTTCTAGGGTTTAGGTTATACAGGGGAATTTACATGATTACCCTTATGAAAGGGACATTTACAGGGGTACATGATGATATAGGGGTTCATGGGCCCCTGATGGGCCGTCTGGTGATCGCCGGCCCTATTGCCCCTAGGCTTGATGGGCCGGAAAGGCTTCTTCGGCCCTCGTATGGGCGAACTTGCCAAGGCGAAGTCGTCTTCCTTCGGCAGATAGTCTTTGCCTTGCACCCTTCACCTGAGACTCCTTTGGCCTGGCAAGGCACTCGTACGACTCTTCGCCTCACGCCGTTCTTGCTCCATAGCCTTCGTCATGGGTTTCGGCAGATTTGGTCGAAGGGCCTCATGCCATCCGCCAACATAGATAAAAGCCAAAGAATCTGTGAACAACAACTAGCAGCAGCAACATATTGATTGAGCAACACTAGATTGTTTCCTAGAAGACCATGCAATCAATGATGTACCAAGAAAATGACATGTTCCACTAGTACTTTTCCTATCAATTCCACAACCTGCAAAATCAGCATTTGAATATCCACCTAAGCATATGTCGCGTCCCAAAACGACTCTAAAATACATCCTCAAAATTATGCCTAGAATAATTAAAATCCATGTGAAAGCCTCCAACAATTAAAATGTGCTAAGTTAAAAGTCAAATAAGGCCTAGAGGATTTTTGTATATTTCCTAAAAGCCTAAAATGCGTAAATAAATTTTAGTGGAATTTTCAGAGCACAAATAACAATTAAGAAGAAATAATCAAAGTTAAAATGATTTTATAAAAAGAAAAAGCTAAAAATAATCCCCCTCCTCCCTTTGGGCCAAGTCTGGCCCAAAGACCTCCCTCTCTCTCTCTCGGCCCGCGGCCAAAGTTCTCTCTCCCTCCCTCTCTTTTTCCTTCCCTCTCTCTCTCTGGCCGGCCCGGCCCATCTCCCTCCCCTCTCCCTCCTCTCCCCGCGGCCCACTCGGCCTCTCCCCGTGCGCGCGCCGCTGACGGGCGGGCCCGCCCGCCACCCTCGCTGACGGGTGGGGCCCACCTGTCATCTCTATCCTCCCGCCGCTCCTGCCGCCCAGGCTGCGCCCTAGCGCCGCCGCCGCCGCGAATCCCGCCGCCTCCCGCCGTCCCCGCGCGCAATAGAGTGGGGGGGATTATTCCCCGTGATTCTCTCTCCCTTTCCCCCCAATTTTCCCTCCCTCTCTCCCTCGGATTCGGTTGGAAACCGCTCCCCTAACCTTGCCGGCGCCATTAATGGCGGCCGGGACTCCCGCGCCCATTTCCCCCTCCTCCGGCCGCCCTCTCTCACTCCCAACCCTATATAAACACTCCCCGTGCCTCCCTCCACCGTTTCCGCCGCTCGCCGCCCTCTCTCTCCGCCGGAATCGAGCTCGCGCCGTCGCTCTCTCTCTCCGCCGTCGCCGCCGAGCTCCGGTCCGCCGCCGTCGTCGCCCCGGACCACCTTCCCCCTCGGCGCCGCCTCCTTCGGCTTCGCCGCATCCTCGCCGACCTCGTCCACCTCTCCGTTTCGGTCGCCGACTGCCGGAGCACCGTCGACCCCGTCCACCCGAGCCGCGCCGCCGCCTTCCTCCGCTCCGGTCGCCGTTTCCGTCGTCGCCGTCGACCCGGGGTGAGCCGTGAACCGCCGCTTCATTTCCCCCTTTCCCTCCCCTCTCTCGGCCACCGCTCCGCCGTGCCTATGGCCGCCGCCGGCGACCATAAGGGCGCGGGCGCGCCGCCTCCCGTCGGCTGTGCCGGCGTGGCCGCCTTCGGGCGCGCCCCGCGGCTGCCGTGTGGGGCCCGGCTGTCAGCCGCCCGCGCCCTTAGGTGCGGCTGACACGAGGGACCCACGGCGCCGGCCGGCGTAAGCCGCGTGCTCCCGGTCCACCGTGGATCGAGAGGCTGCCGTGTGGGCCCCACTCCCGTGGACCCGGTCCGCGCGCTCCTCTCTCCCGGCTGACGCAATAAATCCGATTTTAAATTAAAATTTAAATGAAGAAATTCGCAAATATCCATTTAAAGCGCATATAAACCTCAAATGGCCATAACTTGGCCATTTGAACTCGGAATTGGACCGTTCAAGTCTCTAATTTTTCCTTAAGAAGTCAAGAACCCATTTTTGTGCTTTGTTTCTGCTTGTTATATGGAGTTTATTAGAGTAAAAGCCGTTTCTTTTCCGTTGGTCGTGTAGACGCTGCAGCTTCGGAAGATCCGCTCTTCGTGGAAGTTGAAGCCGACGTTTGGGAAAGTGAGCAAGGCAAGTCACATCATCCTTGAGCATATTGAATCCCAGTTTATAAAATTATTTTAATTTAAATTAATGCATTACCGCTTTATTTAAATTCCCGCGTTATCACTGTTTTATTTAGCCATGCCTATTTACCTTTGTTAAGACATTATTATTGCTATTGTTATTATTACCTTGTTCACCCTAGGATAAACAAAACCCCAACTAGTGGGTACTCTATTCATGGTTCCACTAGTATGAATTTAGGTAGATGCTTCGCTGATTAATTAGGCAACATTAGGTGGTTTTATAACTTTAGACTTTGGGAATTCTCATATCACTTGGACACTATGAAATAGTTGGCTTTTGTTGGAATTGGACACACACCTCCCCCTCTATTCAAAACCCCCAAAATGGTTTTAGGCTGGGCTCGAGGTGCGTGGTTAGGTTTGGTTAGTCGTACCTCGGTTACTATAAGGATTAAGCTCGGGCCTCTGTTGCAAAGCACTACTGTACTTCCACATGTCTACTGGGTAAGGCTTAGTTTGTGGCTCAGTCTGGTTATAAACAAAAGTACACGGATGGAGATGGACGAAGTCGGGGGTCGATGGACATCTCTAGGACAAATGAAGGCTACACGAGCTGCGGCCCGGTAGTCGAGATGTCATGGCACAGGGCTGGTGTCCTGCTGCTAGGGGGCTCAATCCTGCCTGCCTGTCCCGGGGGTTCCGGCCGTAGGTGGGGTTGGGTCGGTACTCTTGTTTATGGCTAGGATGGGTTGGGAACTATGTCACGTCTTCCGTCTGTATACCGTGGTGGTATGTGGCACGTGGTTACACGTGAGGAAGATGTGTCTTGTGGGTAAAGATGTACACCTCTGATCAGAGTAAAATCTATTCGAATAGCCGCGCCCTCGGTTATGGGCAAGCCGAGCAATGTACCCAAGTTAGTGTTTTAATTCTTAAAATTTGCTCAACAACTAAAATGTGGAATGGTTGGCCTGGGTTGGCTTGGGACGAGCTGGGACCCAAGGTCGGGTTGCCAGTTCGGTCTGAATCATCGTAGGCCTTGGGTTAAGGCAGGTTCGTGAGGGTTCACGGCCTTGATTAATAACACTGTGTGACTCTAGGATCGTCTTTATAAAATGGCTTGGGGCAACTAAGTGACTTTTAAATGTTGTTTTCTGCAAAACTTAACCCCTATATCATTACCCCTGTACCCCCCTTGCATTAATCGTGCATCCGCCGGTGTGGCTTGCTGAGTACTGTGGTTGTACTCATTCTTGCTCTATCTTTCTCCCCCCTTCAGTAAGAGAAGCTTTAGAGAAGAAGTCTTAGGTGGAGTCTTGGCTTATACCCCAGTTGAGCGCCTGTGAAGATGGAGCCGTAGGCTCGCTAGTCCGCTGCTGTTTATTTTTGATTGTCAGGCTTGAAGCGCCTTTGTAATAATGTAAATATTGTCGATATAATAAAGATGTGTCTTTTATATCATGTTTGTTTGGTGTACCCCGGCTTTTCCTGGGACGGGGATTAATACACTAGCGTTCGGGAAAAGGCAACTTTCTCGGTCGCGACAGCATATCGAAGATGAAGTAGAATACCAAATTCCAAACTCAAGTGTATGATTCAAATACCTCATTATTCATTTGACCGCTTGACGATGTGAAGCACGAGGAGAAGCTTGAAAGCGCGCACTCAAACACACAGCAAATTGTATGTCTGGCCTAGAAGCAGTTAGATACAATAAAGATCCAATCATACTTCTATACTCCTTTTGATCAACAGCTTCACCATCTTCATCAGGATCCAACACAGCTATAGAACCAATTGGTGTTGAAATTGGCTTGCAATTCTCCATCTTGAACCGTCTCAAAAGATCCTTCGTATACTTCGTTTGATGCACAAAAGTACCTTGAGGTGTTTGCTTAATTTGCAATCCCAAAAAGTACGATAACTCACCCATCATGCTCATCTCAAATTCCCTGCGCATAGTCTCAGCAAAATCTACAACCAAGGCGTGAGTCGAACAACCAAAGATGATATCATCCACATAAATCTGAACGAAAAGTTGATTATCACCATGCTTAAGAACAAAAAGCGTTTTGTCAACCTTTCCCATCGTAAAACCTTTCGCAAGCAAAAAGTTCTTAAGCCTATCATACCATGCCCTAGGAGCTTGTTTCAAACCATACAAAGCTTTAGACAATTTAAAAACATGGCTGGGAAAATCAGGATTTTCAAAACCTGGTGGTTGTTTGACATAAACTTCCTCCTATATAAAACCATTTAGAAAAGCACTTTTCACATCCATTTGATACAATTTAAAACCTTTTGAAGCAGCAAAAGCCAACAAAAGTCTAATTAACTCAATTCTAGCAACAGGAGCAAAAGTTTCATCAAAATCCAAACCCTCAATTTGAGTAAAACCTTGAGCAACAAGTCTAGCTTTATTTCTCACAATCAAACCATCCTCATTTTGTTTATTTTTGAAAACCCACTTGGTTCCAATAATATTATGTCCAGAAGGTGGTTCAACTAAAGTCCAAACTTTGTTTCTCTCAAAATTTTCAAGTTCCTCATGCATGGCGTTAATCCACGATTTATCAGTTAATGCATGTGACACATCTTTGGGTTCAAAAGAAGCAACAAATACAGAATTTGCACAAACATCATGAGTCGTTACCTTAGACTTTATAGTCCGCTCACCTATATTACCAATAATTTGTTCCGGCGGATGTCGTCATTGAATGTGCAAAGGAGCAGTGACTTCTGAAGTTGATCCACGTTTTGTATTATTACTGGTCGAAGTAGTAGTTTCCGAAGGACCATCTCGATCAGCATCAACAGTACCGGAACCCTCAGCCGACAACCCTGGCCGGTCTGACCGCACGTCTTGCGCCGGTTTGACCGGAGGTGTGCCGGCGGTCTGACCGGCCTGGCGCCCGGTCTGACCGGCCGAGCCGACCTCATCGTCGTCGTCGTAGTCGCTCTCGTCTTCAAAAATACGGCCATCCTCCCCCTTAACTTGTGACAGTGTACCTGCAATATCGGGTCTAGTACTTGGACTAGCCTCATCAAACGAAACTTCACAAGTCTCAACGATTTTGTTAGTCCCCAAAATAAGTACACGATAGCCACGAGTATGTGCGGGGTAACCAAGAAACAATCCATCGGTAGAGCGTGCCTCAAACTTATCCAAATTTCCAGTTTTCAAGACAAAGCAGTTGCAACCAAAAACACGCAAATGTGAAACTTTGGGTTGATGACCAAATCGAAGTTCATAAGAAGTTTTTCGAAGTTTAGATCGCAAGAAAACTCGATTTGAAATATAACAAGCAGTGTTAATCGTCTCGGCCCAAAATTTTCTAGGAGTTTTATATTCATCCAACATCGTTCTAGCCATCTCAACCAAAACACGTTTTTCTTTTCAACAACAACGTTTCGTTGAGGAACACGAGGAGAAGAAAATTCATGTTCAAGACCTCTTTCGTTGCAAAATTGTTCAAATGAAGCATTTTTAAATTCACCACCATTATCACTTCGAATTCTTTTCAAAGAATCAGGAAATTCAAGATCCAATCGAAGAAACAAACCACGAAAGTGTTGAAAAGCTTCGTCCTTAGTTGCCATAAAGAAAACCCAAGAATATCGAGAAAAATCGTCAACAATATCCAACACATACCACTTTCCTCCAACAGATTGCACTCTAGCTGGACCAACAGTGTCCATATGTAATAGCTGTCCGGTGCAACCGTCATCACAGAAACAATAGGAGCATGTGAAGTAGAAACCATCTTAGCATGACGACATGGCGTACAAACCAAATCAAGATCTTTCTTAAATTTAGACAAACCACGAACAAGATCCAAACCACTTAACCTAGTGAGATGATCAAAACCAAAATGTCCAAGTCTGTGATGCCAAAACATCACATCTTTATCAAACTTAGTAACCAAACATGTTATCACAGGTGAAACAGGATTTTCAAAATCAGCTTTAAACACTCTTCCATAGTGAGAAATATTCAACACAGAATCACCACAAGAATCAAAAACTTTACTTCTAGTTTTCTTAAAGTGAACCTCAAAATTTTCATCAACAATTTGTGAAACTGAAAGCAAATTATACTTTAAGTCCTCAACCAAAGCTACATTCTTCAATTCAAATTGTTCATTTACCTTAACCAAACCTGTAGCGAGAGCGGCACTTGTAGCAGCATCACCAAAGATAATCGATTCAGTCTTGGATGCCTTCTTTAGGGAGGAGAACCAATTTTTATCACCGGTCATGTGCCGCGAACAACCGGAATCCACGATCCACACGTTCTCCTTCCTTGCCACCAAAGCCTACACACAAGCAGAAGTCGAAGCCTCAGTATTGGGTTAGATGATAATTAAAATTTAGGAATCCAGTACTGAGACACACGACCAGAAGATCCAACAGGCATATATCCACGTGCAAAATCAATTTTAGAATTTTCAAAAAAATTCCTCCGAGGCCGGTCTGACCAAGGGTGTGCAGCCGGTCTGACTGGGGGCCAGTCTGACCAAGGCTTCACCACCGGTCTGACCGGTAGTCAGTCTAACCGAGGCTGTTCAGCCGGTCTGACCGCGGGACCCACTGCGGTCTGACCGGTTTCCTCGACGGAAAACCGGATTTTTGCCACTTTGATTTTGCAAAAGCAATTTCTCTCTCCTTTTTCTGTTTATGAGCTAATCTGAAACAAAAACCAACAATATGTCCATCTTTTCCAAAAAAAGAACAATTATATTTTTTACGATGATTAGACACAATGGTAGCACTAGAAGATTTAGCAACACTAGCAACAACAGGAGATTTTGCATGCACAACATTGGATTTTGAAGAAGATGCACTCATAGTAGACATGATACCAGCAGATTTAAACACAATTTTGTTAGCATCAGGTTTAACCAAAATCTCACCACTTCTAGCACCAACACCTAACACAACAGGAGGATGTCTAGAACTATGAGCATAAGGATTAAAACCTAAACCACGGTTATGTGTGCTAACCTTTGATTGATCCAAAATCATGTTGAGGTTCTTTTTACCATCAGAAAATCTTATCAAATAATTTTTCAAATAAGAAACCTCCTTTTCAAAATTAGCACAATTTTCACAATCTACCATAACACCATTGCTTTTACGACATTTAGGGCAAGACAACACTTCATTGTTTTTCACAACATCTTCCATGAACTCAACACGACCAAAAGCATCTTTTAGTTTCATCTTATTCAAATTACATGTTGAGCAATCCAAAACATCATGAGGTTGTTTTAACTTTTTAGCAGAAATCATGTTAAACATCAAACTAGCATGAAAAGCAATTTGATATTTTTGCAACAATTTTTTAGTTAAAAACAACTCATCCAAAGTGCGTGTGTGCAAAGCAAAACTACAAGCAAGAGAAGATCTATTTTTCAAATCATGTGCAGCATTAACATCTCTAATTTTTGAAATCTCATTCATTAAAACCTCACAATTTTCACAATCATCATCATTAGGAATAAGAGATTTTAACCTATCAATTTCAGATTTAAGAGATTCAATGATAAATTCCTGTTTTTTATACATCTTCTCACACTTTTTATTTTTTGCACTCAAAATATTAATAGCTTCCTCAAAAGCACTCACCTCATTATCTTCATACTTTGTGTCAGATTCACCACGCACCATGAAGCAAACATCGGAGACGTTCTTTCCCTTATCATCATGTCCACTTTCACCATCTACATCACTTAGTGGCTCGAAGGCGGCACAAACTTGTTGAAAAGCCTTCCTAAGATTCTCCATCTTCCTCCCTTGGTAAGAACCCTTCGACTTGTTGTTGTTGGGCTTGTTGTTGTTGGTCTTCTCACCATCTTTGTCTTCTCTTTTGGCTCTCCCAAGCTTAGGACAATGCGAACGAAGATGATCAATTGAACCACATTCAAAGCAACGATTTGGACCACCTCTTTTCCTGTTCCTGGCATTATTCATACCTCGAGCAATTCTGTTAGCAACCAAGGCCAAATCCTCCTCCTCGATTTGTTCGAGTTGATCATCGGATGTGGCATTAAAAGCAGCAAGAAAAGACGACTTAGATGAAGAAGCATCAACATCCAAAGAGGAAGAAGAAGAAACCAAAGCACTCGATTTAGAATCAACTTTGCGAGAAAGAACATTCATCTCATGTGTTTTCAATTTAGTATAAAGTGAATCCAAAGTCAAAGTAGACATGTTAACAGACTCCTGAATAGATGTAACTTTCATCTCCCAAATAGACATGTCGAGACCATTCAAAAAGTGACGAGAAATCTCAGATTGTGGATAATTAGCATCGTAAGAAGAATCAACAGATCTAAGATCACTCAAAATTTTATTAAATTGAGAAAGATAGTCATCCAAAGCTTCTCTAGGTTTCATCTCAAATTTAATGTACTCCTTTTTAAAAAGATCTCGACGAAGCTCTTTAATGTTATTTGTTTCTTGATGAAAATTACTCAAAGCAACCCAAATCTCATGAGCAGTTTGAAGATTAGCAACACAATCATAATCCGAACGAGAAATACCACTCAAAAGAATGTTGCGAGCTTTGCAATTTTGTTCAAAAGCAGTTTTTTCAGCAGCAGTATTAATAGCTTCAGGAATCACATAAGCATGAGAAATTTTTCTCCAAATATCATAATCTTAAGCCATAATGTAAGATTGCATCCTACTACACCAATGAGAAAAATCTGTTCCATCGAAAACATGAGGCTTAATTGAAAACCTAGCGGGAGTAGCCATGGCAAAAGCTCTAGATCGATAAAAATCCAAAGAAGAAAACAAGGCTCTGATATCTCTTGTAGGATCGAATCACAAGAACTAAGCCAACCAGAGGGGGGTGAATGGTTGGTATACCCAAAAACCGAAAACTTTTAGCGGAAATAAAAGTTACCCTCTAAATCGACGGAAGTCGGTCTGACCGAGATTGATCTGCCGGTCTGACCGAGTAGATGCTGCCGGTCTGACCGGTGTTGAACCTCCGATCTGACCGCCGAAGTCGCCTGCCGCGCTTGTCGCCGCTGCCGGTCTGACCGCCCCTATGCCGTCGGTCTGACCGCCGCGTGTCGCCGGTCTGACCGCTAGTGCGCCGCCGGTCTGACCACCACTCTTAAAGTGGATGACGACTTTATTACTTCTCTCTATGTTCACAAAGTGCACCAACAACACTCCTTACAAAAATTTCGACAAAACTCGAAACCCTAACTCAAAACTCAATTCAATTGCTCTCTAAAGCGATACCGGGAAGCCTCATGCTTCCCCTCTATTTATACATGAGGTAGGCAGCCTAAAGCCACGAACCAAACTCATACTAGGAGTCCTAAACACCTTAGGAAACCCACTAGTACAAGAACGAAACTTTACATAACCAATCGTACCAAATTTGGACTCCTTCCAAATTCAACTCCGCATCCCATACGCACATAATAACTCCATCGTATGCCATATGGAATCTCCATCAACCATGTGCATCAACTCTAGCCTTAGTATCCCGCATGATCTCTGACCACCACGGACGTCGTCTTATCCCAAGCCGACTCCTGGTCCATCACCGCAAATACTCTCCCGAGACATCGAGTCACCTACACATGGAACAAACAAAGAAATCATATTCCGAGACCAAGCTATCTTCAACTTGACTCATTAGCAGCAAACAATAGTATTACATACGTATAGTATCTATCTAGAAGTCATAATCATGAAATAAACTCGGATATCCAAATAAACAACCCGAAACCGAAACCGACACAGTGTCGGCCGGTCAGACCGTGGGCTGGCCGGTCCGACCGCTCGATCACCGCCGATCTGACCGGCAAATACAGCCCGGTCTGACCGGTCACATAAAATGACAATCCTGCGATTCACCTGTAATTCCAATCATCTCCAAAACCACTTCGTGAATAAATTCCAAATAACAAAACCAATAATCTCCAATGCCCAATTGTTCATCACAGAATAATAATCAAAAGCACCTTTGATTTTACAGACCCTACCTAATTAACATATTAATTGCATGTCACATCTTTCTTGAATCTGGCCCACTCTATATAAGCTTCACTTAATTGATTAATTTCCTTAACCGAATCCATCAAGAATCAAACGGTTGGCGGCTGATAATTTCCATCAACTAACTCCAGGACTCTGAAGCCGATACTAACTCTAGGCCGATGAAGACTTGTGGGTTTATCAAATTTTGACATTAATAGTGGCATATAGTATAAAGTTCTCTAACAGATACACTGGTGGAGAAATCGTTTGTAGTCCCGGTTCGTAACCCCCCTTTAGTCCCGGTTGTCCAACCGGGACTACGAATCCGGGACTAAAGATAGCGATCTTTAGTCCCGGGTGAAATAACCGGGACTAAAGATCGATCTTTAGTCCCGGTTGGTAACACGAACCGGGACTAAAGATCGGTCAGCCACGTGGCCGGCTGATCCATCTTTAGTCCCGGTTGTTGTTACCAACCGGGACTAAAGATCTATGTACCATTTTTTTTTATTTGCATGGCCCTGTTTGCTGCATGGTTGATTTTATATATATATTTATATACATATATATATACATATATATATATATATACATATATATATATATATGCGTATGTATATATGTATAAATACATATATTACACACATATTTATAATTTAAAGCACTTAACATTTTATGTACATATATGTTACCAGAATATATATTAACACTAAAGTAAATGTACGTATATATATAAATATATATATATATATATACATGCATGTATAGTACAATTCATTTGCTCGCTAGCTATAGCTACGACTTCGACGCCTGCGTTACGTCAGAAGAGGAAGGACCGACGTTACGAATTGTCGATCCGTCGTAGTAGAATTCACCATCGGGATTAAGGACTTCTTCATTGATGAACCCCATCAGTTGTTCTTGAACAGCCATGATAAAATCCTTGTGTGGGAGTTTTTCCCTCATGTGAATACGCTATCATTCGAAAAATAATGACATATCAATATATGAAATTAATAAACAACTTAACAAATCGATACGCAATGAAATTTTGAATGGTTTATGTATACGTACATCGAGCTCTCGTGTGGTGTATATTTGGTTTGATAGGCAGTGGGAAAACTCGCATATGTAGTAGCCGCATAAGTTAGTTCCCTTGTCCTGCTTTGCACACTACATGAGAAACGATGAGAGATTTAATATACTCTTTATATTAACTGTAACTAGAGATTCAATTCAATATAATTTTGGATCATGCATGTACTCACTGGAAAATGAAACCTCCGTCCAAGTTTTTATTTCCAAGTCCCGCGGACCAATTGACGGAACCGATCCCAAGCCCTACATGTGCAGTTGCAAGCTATGATTAATTAAATATTACCCGAGATCAACATAATAGCAACAGAGTCCCGCGACTTTGGAATAGATGGCATTATATTACCTGTCTATCAGTTGGAAGACCTTGTCAAAAACCTTCTCCTCTTTATTCATTGAGTCGTATACAGTGACTCTGCATGCGTCCAAGTCGAAAAAGAACAGGACCCAGTAGAATCTGGAATATGCGTGAGATGAGATAAATATTAGAATGTACATGTGATATGTATGGGAATGAAATTTGTTCGAACGACAATAGAAACTCACTCTGTGTTGTACGGCAATAGTATGAACGTCTTGTAATGCTGCTGCGTTAGGAGATGGACGAGATTGTCCTCTGTGTCTTTCTCGTACTTGTCGAGCATTTCGGTGTTGATTTTCCGAGGGTCGATGAACCCAGTATCGTAAACCCTCCGCCGTCGGGCCCTTTGAATCTCCATTCTACAACAATGAAAGGAAATTATTATTGCTTACATATATGCCAGGAGCTAATTATTGAACGAAACAAATCGAACTCAAAGATACTTACAAAATCCATGCGCTCAGAAGAGAGACGTCGAGGGCGTCCCGATGGTACAGATCGAAGACATCCTTGAAATGGATCCATAGAACATCTTCTCCTTGCAAGAAGTCGGGGTTTCTGATCCTCGCGCCGAACATCTCTCTACCATTGGCGCTCATTTCTATGTACCGTTCATAGAATTTGTACATTTGTGTCGGTAGGGACTGCAGCTGCTCAGGGCTGACAAACGGTTTACCGAGTTCAAACTTGTATGCCACTTCCGCCTTCGGGATTGGTGCGCGTCCAACCAACTGAGCCATGGTTAGACCGGTGTCCGAAATGAAATCCGTTATGCCAAAGTCTTCGCCAGTCACCAACGGCTCGACCACTTGGTGTGGTTGTTCTCCAAGCTGAGGAACTGGTTTGGACTTCTTGTAATAGGCTTTCCTAAGTGTTCGGTCATAGTCCGATAGCTTTAAGGCCTCCTTGTTTGCGGTGGACATTCCCTTGAAGAAATTCTTCACGCTCGGGTCAATAGGTATCTTCTTTTCAGGACTCCGAGGCTTGAGTTGCCTCTTCACTTCTCCTGCCACATAAGCGTCAAGCTCCTCTTGACTGCAACCGTACGGCGGCTCCTTGTTTTTGGTGGTGTCAACTTTGGCCTTCTTCGTTGCCCTTGTGCTGGCAGGAGGTGGAGCTTGGCGAGACCTTGTCTTGGGAGGTGCAGGCGGACACGGAGGAGGAGGAGGCGGAGGAGGCGGAGGAGCCGGAGGAGATGGTGCAGGAGGAGACGGCGGAGCCGGAGGAGATGGTGCACGAGACTCCGCTTGTCGCCTAGGGAGGATGATGTACCGCTTGCGCCATAGTATAATGGCGTGGCTTGTGTCTCGTAGATGCGTCTCACCGTCTCCTCCTTGGTAGTCCAACTCGAGGTCCTCGTACACGGCTTCCACCAGCTCAACTTCGACCCTCGAGTATACTGCTGGAATCGGCCTGCAGTGGTAAGTCCCTGAAATGTCCGTTGGGATGGCCATTCCCGACGCCACCTTCACGTGATGAGAGGTTATCTATTAGTAATCAACCTAAGCAGCAACTTGCGGAACGTACGAGTCAAAAATCATATATTACATCGAGCATACCTTGATTGATAAGTTCTTGAAGGGAATATGCAGCTCACATGGTGTCCAATGAGTGATCTCATCAACGGGGCAGGTGGTTTCGTCCTGGGTTTGCATGGCGTCCATGCTATGTGATACTACCTGCCCCGTTGAGGCGCAGCTGCTACGATTGCCTGATGGGCTGACCATTGGAGGAGGTATGTACGGCTGGGGATCGTGTGACCGATCTGCTGCCATGCGTTCATCCACCTTCCGGGCCACCTCCTCTTGCATGCTGAGCTCGTAGCTCGATACCCTGTACTCAAGATCTGCAATCTTCGCCTCGGTATCTCTCTTGCTCCTCATCCGACTCCTATACGTGTGGATGTCCTCCTTGAATCCCATCTTCCAGGGAATCACGCCTTTCCCTCGTGTTCGTCCTGGATGCTCAGGAGTCTGTAGGGCGAGTGATAGCTCGTCCTTCTCTCTGTCGGGTCGGAACGTGTCCTGAGAAGAGGCTTCCACTGCGTCCGTTAGTCGATTCACAGCCTCGCGTATCTGATCGCTGAAGACCAAGGAGCCATCAACTGGGCTGAGCGTTCCACCGTGAGCATAGTACCAGAACTTCGATCGATCAGGCCACTTAGCGGTGGCCGGATCGATACCCCTCTCAAGCAAGCTTGCCTCCATCTCCTCCCACTTCGGCATCGCGACGCTATAGCCGCCTGACCCCAAGTGGTGATGGTACTTCTTCTTGGCGGCATTTTCTTTGTTTCTTTCCATCATCGCCTGCCCTTGTTGACCTGTCTTGTAAGCAACAAACTCGTCCCAGTGATCCCTTAGCTTCGGGAATACGTCGAAGTTCCGTGTCTGCCCCTTCAGGATGTATTTCCGGTACAGATCTCCCTTGCAGGTCTGGAACTGTTCTGCCATTTTCTTAAGAGTCCACTGTTTCACTATGTTCTCTGTACCCGCAGGGAGTGTGAACGTCTCGAGCATTGTGGTCCACAGCATCTCTTTCTCTGATTCCGGGACGAAGCTGTCATCACCCCCGCGTGCCCTTGTTCTGCGCCAGTACACCTTGCTGACAGGCACGTTATCCCTCACAACCCAACCACTGTGGCGTACAAAATTCTTGGCTGCTTGTGCCGGGGCACTAGGTCGGCCGTCTGCGTCCACCTCAGTTATGATGTGCCGACCCTCTATCTTCTTCACGGCACCTCGTTGTCCGCGTGCCCTCTTCTATCCAGCGGAGGGATGACTTCCACTAGCCTCCTCCTCGTTCCCCTCCGCATCCCTCTCCACGTTCCCCTCCTCGTTCCCCTCTGCATCCCTCTCCGCGTTCCCCTCCTCGTTCAAGTACTGATTTGGATCCTCGTTCCCCTCTTCTTCGTTCCAGTACTGGCTGCTTCCCGATGCGATTGTATCGTACAATATCTGTTCCTCATCGCGATCAGCCATCTGTTCATAGAAGAAATATTTGCTAAGCGTAATATTAACACTCTACTAATCATATATGCTAAGTCTAAGTGTCGTGTATTTGTACGGTATATAATCATATATGCTAAGTCTAATTAAGTTTCGAATATTACATCTCTAATAATCTTATATTAAATCTCTAACACTCACATATGCTAAGTCTAATTAAGTTTCGTATATTAAACCTCTAATAATCTTATATTAAATCTCTAACTATCTCTAACACTCAAATATGCTAAGTCTAATAATCTAATAATCTCTAACACTCACATATGCTAACTCTAATAATCTAATAATCTTATATTAGAAATCTAACAATCTTATATTATATCTCTAACAATCACATCTTTACATCACTTGCCTGCGCGAATTCCTTCGAGGGCTAGCTACCACTTCGGTTTGAGGGACGACGACGACGACGTCTTCTCTGCAACATGCAAAAAAATGTATTAGTCTAAATGCAAAGGAACATATAATGTATTTCACGTTTCCAAGTATATATAATCATATATATATATGCTAAGTTCAACAATAGTTTAATTATCTCGTTCGTACACATTTCGCTCGCGTTCGTTCTCACACTTTTAGTTCAAGTGCATTCATGTTCATTAACGTTTCAATCACGTTCGTTTGCGTTTCATTCACGTTCGTTCGCGTTCATTCACTAACACTCACGTTCGTTCACGTTTCAGTCACGTTCGTTCACGTTTCAGTTACGTTCGTTCGCGTTCGTTAAGCGTTCGTTCGCATTCGTTCATGTTCGTTCGCGTTCGTTCGCATTTGGTCACGTTCGTTAAGCGTTCGTTCGCGGCGGTGGGGGCACGGTCCGGCGCCGTGGGCCGGCCCCGCGGCGTGGGGGCGGCGGCTGCGTGGCAGCAGCGGCATCGTCTCGCGGCAGTGGGGGCGCGGTCCGGCGGCGTGGGAGCCTGGCGGCGTGGGGGCGCGGCGGCAGCATGGGGGCCCGGCGGCGTACATCGGCGTCGGCTTCGTCGGCGTTCGTCGGCGAAAGAGAGAGAGGCAGAGAGCTACATCGAGATAGAGAGAGAGAGAGAGGGCGGGGGCTCTCACCCAAGAGACGCGGTGGCGGCGTCTGCGGCGGAGGCGGCGAGGACCGCCAGGCGACGGTGAGAGATGACGGCGGCGTCGGCGCGTGGTTGCCCTAGGCAGTGGCGGCGAAGGAGAAGCCGATGCTCGATCTCGATGGAAAAACGTCTAAGTGTTGGTGGAGAAGACGAGGGCGCACCGGGAATATATATACCCCCGGATCTTTACTCCCGGTTCTTCTCACCAACCGGGAGTAAAGATATTTTCCCGCTATTTCCAAATTCTTTTTTAAACCCGGTTAGGGTTAAGAACCGGGACTAAAGTTAATAGCACTGAATATTGAATTTCGTTGCATATATGTTTCTAAAATAGTAAATAATGCTTTAAAAATTCTAATCAAGATATGTAAATCCCACATGCATGATTTAAAACTTTTAAAAATTATAATAATCATATATAATTAGCATATGCATGATATTAAATTGTTAAAAATTGTAACTAACATATGTAAATCCCACATGCATGATTCAAAACTTTTAAAAATTCTAATAATCGTATATAATTAGTATATGCATGATATTAAATTGTTAAAAATTGTAATTAATCATATATAACTAGCATATTCAATACATCCAAAATAGTTTACAACAATTACGGCAATAGATCGGCGGTGACGGTTGTCCGCACGTACTTTCTCCTCACTATTGTTCCTTCCTTGTGATCGCTACGTAAGTAAGGGGTGTCTTCGTTTGATAGGAGGATGCTAGGGTCAACCGTCACCGTGAAAGGGGGTTGCCCATTGTCACACCCTGAAAATTCAAAATATATAAATTGTTGTTTAAATGGAATTTTTAGAATTTATTTTAAAAGCCTAGAAGAGAAGATCTAACTTTTAATTAATAAATTCCAATATAAAATGGGGCCAGATAAAATTTCATTAAATACTTTGCTTAATTCTATAATTCCTAGATTTTTCTGGGATTTATTTGAGCTAAGGAAGTATTTTTAATAAATGGAATTGCATTTCATGAATAATTTAAATTGAAAAAGGTTTTAAAAAGTCTCTTTTGGCTTTGGGCCGAAAGTCGGCCCAAAACCGCTCTCTCTCTCCTCGGCCCAGTCTGGCCCAGTCCGCCGCCGCGCGCGCGAGCGTCCGCCCGCTGACAGGTGGGGCCCACCTGTCAGGGTCGTCGTCAACCTCCGGCCGCCGCCGCCCGAAACCCTAGTTTCGCGCCGCCGCCGTTCCCTTCCAAATTCGATCGATCCTTTCCGTTTCCGGCCGAATTGATAGAGGGGAAACAATCTCCGGGATCTCCTCTACCTTTTCTCTTTTGGAAACATCGGCTAATTCGTTTTGGAAATCGTTGGAATCGAGTACGAATCGGATTCGTCTCTCCCCTCCGAACCCTAAACCTTCCTTCTCGTCGCCAGCCGCCATGGGCCTTCGCCATCGCCTCCGAGCCCCTTTAAAAGGTTCCCCGGTGTCTCCTCTACCCGTCGCCACCTTCGCCTTCGCCTCTCGTCGCCGGAAGAGCTCTAGCGTCGTGCAACCTAGCGCCGCCGTCGTAGCCGTCGCTCCAGCCGTGCGCCGCCGCCGTCTCGGTCGTCGTCATCGCTCGGGAAGGCCACCGTCGTGATCGCCAAGTCGCCGCCGTTCTCGTCCGCTCCTTCGCCGCCGCCGAAGACCGCCGGAGCACCGTCGCCGCCGTCGACCCGAAGTTTGCCGCCGCTTCCTCCTCGTTGCCGTCGCCGTCCGTTGATCTTCCGCCGCTCTTTTGGTCACCGGTGAGTTCGCCGCGTCGCGCTCTACCCGTTGGTGCCTTCCGTTCGCGCCGCCGTGCCGTCGTTCGCCGGCGAGCGTGCAAACCCGAGCCGCCGAGCCGCCGCCGCCAGTGGTGACGTCATCGCCGACGTCATCGGGGCCGTTCGCTGTGAGCCGGTCGTGGACCGTTCGATCTCGGCCGTCCGTTTTGGATCAAGTCGATCTCGGCCGTCCGTTCGCGTGAGCCGTCGCCCGTGCGCCCGGTCCACCAAAACCCTAGCCCGCTGACGCAATAATCCTCCTTTTCCTTTTCAAAAATAATTCATTATTGCGTCATAATTCAATTAAAATCAATTTAAGTGTTTTAATCCGATTTAATCTTTAAATGAATATTTGCGAATTTCTTTATTTAAATTTTAATTTAAAATGGATTTATTGCGTCAGCCGAGGGGAGGGGCGCGCGGACTGGTTCCACGGGGGTGGGGCCCACGCGGCAGCCCCACGGCCCACGGTGGACCGGGCGCACCCGGGCTCGCACCGGCCGGCGCCGTGGGTCCCACGCGTCAGCCGCACCTAAGGGCGCGGGCGGCTGACAGCCGGGCCCCACACGGCAGCCGCGGGGCGCGCCCAAAGGCGGCCACGCCGGCACAGCCGACGGGAGGCGGCGCGCCCGCGCCCCTATGGTCGCCGGCGGCGGCCATAGGCACGGCGGAGCGGCGGCCGAGAGAGGGGAGGGAAGGGGGAAACGAATCGGCGGTCCACGGCTCACCCCGGGTCGACGGCGACGACGGGAACGGCGACCGGAGCGGAGGAAGGCGGCGGCGCGGCTCGGGTGGACGGGATCGACGGTGCTCCGGCGGTCGGCGAGCAAAACGGAGGGGTGGACGAGGTCGCCGGGGATGCGGTGAAGCCGAAGGTGGCGACGCCGAGGCGGGAGGTGGTCCGGGGCGACAACGGCGGCGGACCGGAGCTCGGCGGTGACGGCGGAGAGAGAGAGCGACGGCGCGAGCTCGATTCCGACGGGGAGAGAGGGCGGCGAGTGGCGGAAACGGTGGAGGGAGGCACAGGGAGGGTTTATATAGGGTTAAGAGAGGGAGGGGGTGGCCGGCGAATTCCAGGTCACGGCGTCGGTTGTCTGCATAACTCTTCTGCCGAGACTGGGCCACCTTTAGATTATCCCGAATGGTTCTGACTTTAGCTTCAGCTTCTCTCAGGATATCAGTCCCGAACACTTGGCTTTCCTCAACTTGGTCCCACAATAGCGGTGTCCGGCATTTGCGTCCATACAACGCTTCATAGGGTGCCATTTGTATGCTGGCTTGATAGCCGTTATTGTAGGAGAACTCGGCATAGGGGAGACTCTTATCCCAGGTCTTCCCGAAATCTAGGACACATGCGTGAAGCATATCTTCTAGGATCTGATTTAGACGCTCGGTCTGTCCATCTGTCTGCGGGTGATACGCGGTGCTGAAATTTAATCGGGTACCCAGCTCTTCTTGGAGCTTCTTTCAAAAGTGAGAGGTGAATTGGCTTCCCCTATCAGATACGATTTTCTTGGGAACGCCATGGAGACTCACGATCCTAGCGAAGTAGAGCTCGGCTAGTTTGTTCCCTCCATAGGTGGTCTTCACAGGAATAAATCGAGCTACCTTGGTTAATCGATCCACAACTACCCATATAGAATCATATCCACCTTGGGATTTTGGAAGTCCGGTGATAAAATCCATCCCAATTTCATCCCATTTCCATTCCGGTACTTGGAGAGGTTGGAGAAGTCCGGCCGGTCGTTGGTGCTCTGCCTTGACACGCTGGCACACATCACAAAGGGCCACGAACTCTGCAATTTCCCGCTTCATACTAACCCACCAGTATTTCTCCTTCAAGTCTAAGTACATCTTCGTACTGCCAGGGTGGATGGAATAAGGACTTTCGTGAGCTTCCTGAAGTATCAGCTGTTTAAGTTCTCTGTTATCTGGAACGCATACCCGATTTCCGTTCCATAGGGTTCCGTGTTCATCCTCTGTGAAACCAGCGGCTTTACCCTGTTTCATATTCTTGAGGAGTCCATGCATGTCCGGGTCGTTCTTCTGAGCCTCACGGATTTGATCGAGCAAGGTGGGCTTGGCTTCCAACGCAGCCAAGAATCCACGACCCACTATGCTTAGATTCAGGGCTTCCATCTGTTGGTTAAGTTTGGGTGGAAAGCCACGGACGTTAAGAGTGTTGCAATGGCTCTTTCGACTTAGAGCGTCGGCGACCACGTTGGCCTTACCAGGATGATAGTGAATTCCCACATCATAATCCTTGATGAGTTCTAACCATCTCCTCTGCCGAAGATTCAGATCCGACTGGGTGAAGATGTATTTCAAACTCTTATGATCAGTATATATTTCACAGCGATTCACAATGAGATAGTGTCGCCAGATTTTTAGAGCATGAACCACCGCGGCTAACTCCAAATCATGGGTAGGGTAGTTGCCTTCATGAGGCCGTAGCTGGCGTGAGGCATAGGCCACCACATGACCGTCCTGCATGAGCACGCACCCCAATCCTTGGCGCGAAGCGTCACAATACACCATGAAGTCCTTGCGAGTATCCGGCAAGATTAACACTGGCGAGGAAACCAGCTTTTCTTTGAGAGTTTGGAACGCCTTCTCGCATTGCGGGCACCACACAAATTTCTCTTCTTTCTTCAACAACTGTGTCATGGGTCGAGCGATTTTGGAGAAGTTCTCGATGAACCTCCGGTAGTATCCTGCCAAACCTAAGAAACTGTGAATTTGAGTGACTGTCTTGGGTTGCTTCCAATCAGTGACGGCGGTGACTGTTTCGGGGTCCACAGCAACTCCTTTAGCAGATATCACGTGCCCTAAGAATTTGACTTCGGACAACCAGAACTCACACTTGCTAAGTTTGGCATACAATTGATGTTCCCGCAACTTTCCCAACACCAGACGGAGATGGTGCTGATGGTCTTCCTCTGATTGTGAGTATACCAGAATGTCATCAATGAAAACCACAACAAACTTATCCAAGTATTCCATGTACACTTTGTTCATTAAGTTCATGAAGAAGGCAGGAGCATTGGTTAAACCGAATGACATCACCGTGAATTCATACAGTCCGTATCGCGTGGTGAATGCGGTCTTCGGAATATCTTCTTCACGGATGCGCAACTGGTGATATCCGGAACGAAGATCAATCTTGGAGAATACCGTGGCACCTTTAAGCTGATCAAACAGATCATCGATCCGAGGAAGAGGGTACTTGTTTTTGATGGTGACTTCATTGAGAGCTCTGTAGTCAACGCACATCCTCTTCGTCTTGTCTTTCTTCTCCACAAAAATCACAGGAGCACCCCAGGGGGAAGTACTCGGACGTATATACCCCTTTTCTTTCAACTCTTCCAACTGTTTCTTAACTTTGGCTAGTTCATTTGCTGCCATACGGTAGGGTCGCTTGTACAGAGGAGTGGTTCCTGGAGCAAGATCTATCCGGAACTCAATCTCTCGCTTGGGTGGCATACCGGGTAGTTCTTCCGGAAACACGTCTCCGAATTCTCTGACGATGGGGATTTCTGACAGTCCTATCTGATGAAGTTCTGAGCTACTGACAGAGGTTGGGGGTGCAAAGAAAACAACCGGTTGTTCCGGCCCTCGGTACAGAGTGACAGTGCGTCTCACGCAATCCACTACTCCTTGGAATTGAGCCAACCAATTCATCCCAAGGATCACATCCAAGTTCTTGGTGTCTAGAAGAATCAGATCCGAGGGAAAAAGGAATCCCCTGAATTTCTATAGGGACGGCAGGACTATAATACTTTGCTGTCATAACCCCTCCAGGGGTGGTGATGAGGAGAGGGTTCCTAAGCCTTTCTACCCCCAACTGATTTCTCCCCACGAATGGCACAGATATAAACGAGTGGGAAGCTCCAGAGTCGAACAAAATGGTAGCAGGGATGGAATGAATGAGGAACGTACCAACGATGACGTCTGGAGTTGTCAGCACGTCCTCGGCCGTCACGTCGTTCACCCGACCCCGAATGACATCCTTACCACTGTTGCTGGAGCGGGGAGGCGCTTGGCCTTGCTGGCGCCGCGGTTTTGGGCATTTGTCCGCAAAGTGCCCCAGCTCGAAGCAGTTGAAGCACAGACGCTGCGGACCTTGAACGTCCTTGCGGCCTTGACCAGACTGCGCGGCTGGCGTAGGAGGACGGGGCGCACGGGTCCCTTGCTGGCTCTGCTGTTGCTGCGGCTGTGGGACGCGCACCACGAATTGAGGTCAGGGCGCGGAGCGTGGTTGCTGCTGCTGTTGTTGCTGCTGCAAGGAGGATCCCCCTGAATAGGGATTGGTGTAGCGGATCCTTTGGTTAGCTCCCTGTTGATTGCGGAAATTCGCCAAGCGGCGCTTGTGCGACTCCAGTTCCTTGTGCTTGGCTTCCAAGCGGATGCTCTTGTCCACCAGACGTTGGAAATCCGGATAGTCACCGGAGACTAGACGGACGGACAGCTCAGGATCCATTCCTGCCAAGAACTTCTCCTGCTTTTCCTCATCTTCCCGTACATCCTCCGGGGCGTACCGGGCCAGGTTGTTGAACTCATGCAAATACTCCATCACGGAGCGGTTCCCTTGCTTCAACTCTCGGAATTCCCTTTTCTCAAGGGCCATGACTCCGGCGGGCACATGGGTCCTTCGGAAAGCGGCGGTGAAGCGGGCCCAAGTAATAGGCTGCCCCTCTGGCTGCGTAGCCTGGAAATGGTCCCACCATAGAGATGCGGGCCCCTGCAGTTGGTGGGCGGCGAAGACGACTTTCTCCTCATCGCTGCACTGCACGGTGTCTAGCTTTTTCCCCACAGCATGCAACCAATCCAACGCATCCACGGGGTTGTTGGAGCTAGAGAAGGTAGGTGGACGGATGCGGAGGAACTCGGCGAGTTTAGAGTGTTGTGGGGGTGGTGGTGGAGCATTCTGTTGTGGCGGATTTTGGATGTGGTGGAGGAAAGCAGCCATCATGTTGGCCTGCTGGGCAAGGATTTGGGTGAGAATGGCGTTGGTGTCTGGTGGTGGTGGTGGAGGCGGAGGAGGAGGTGGAGGTGGGCTGCCATGGTTGTTGTGGTTGCTGCCCTCTGGTTGGTTGCCATCACCGATATTAGCACTTCTCCTGGTCGTCACCATCTGAAAACCCCACACAGAACCAGCAAACAGAGAGAGCTGACTATTAAAACTAACCACCCACGACTACCATAATTCTTGAATTTATTACTGCTATTAAATTGGTTCATTAAAGTTTAAGTTGCTTAAGCAAATAAAATAAAGACAGGCTCCGACACAGTTATACCACACACCGGCATAACCATGCCCCACACGACTCCAACAAGAAGACAAACGAGAAAGAACACACGCGCAAGCCTACTAACTGCTCGTCTACCGCTGCGACGGGCCAGGACGGAAGGTGAGCAACAGCGCATCCTCCGTGCTACCAACGCCGGAGGCTTCCCCCTCCTGAGGAACCACGGGCGCGGGCTTGGCACGAGGGGTCTCAACGAAGCAAGTACACGCCAGGGACTGACGAACAAGCTCGGGCCTGGAGGTGCTCTTGCGGGCGGTGATCTTCTGGCTGCGGCAGACGCGGCGGCGCTTGGGGCGACAGACCTCTCCCTAGGCGATCTTGAGCTGATGCAGTTGCGCCTCCACTGCGTCTAGGTCCTTTTTCAGCTGCAGATTCTCTTGACGCAGCTCCAGGATCTTCATGTTGTTCTCGACCATCCCACGGCGCACCATCTGATGGAAGTCGATACGAGCCGCGTCGTATGGCTCCACCATGCGCGCCAGGTGCATGATGGTAGCGTCATCCTCCGAGCTAGCATCCCGGAAGGTGGCGTAGTCGCGGGCTCCTCCGCGACGAGGGTGGTAGCGGTAGGGCGAGTGCTGCAACTCGTCCGGGTAACGCTGGTGAAGAGTGCCGATAGCGAGGAGAGCGGCGTTCTGGCAAGCGGCGGAAAAAGAATCTCCACCCGCGGTGACTGCCAACGAAGTCCTCTCGGGTGAGCCGGTGAGGATCACTGCAGTAACCTCCCAAGCAGCGTGGGGCTCTGCATCGTCACCCTCCTGCTCTGGGAGCGGCCTGCCCTGGTAGTCCACTCCATGCGGATACCCCAGGACAACGCACATGCCCCGCAGCTCCAAGACGAAACCAGTCAGGTCCAGACCACGACGGCTGATGCTGCCGGCCATCTACAAACAAAAACAAAAAGAGAAGCAACATTTAAATCTGGACCACGACGGCTGATGCTGCCGGCCATCTACAAACAAAAACAAAAAGAGAAGCAACATTTAAAAGTCAGATTTTGGCGATAAATGAAGCAGCAGGACAGAGAGAGACTAGAGGATTTTCACAAATAAGAAAGGATTTTTATTTTTGAAAATATTGCTAAGGCTTGGGATCTAAGGCTCGTACTAGGGTCAAGGGGGCTCTGATACCAACTTGTCACGACCGGAATTAACCCAACGGGCGTTCCTTACGTGCGTGTGTTATTCCTTGTCCCAGGAGGCAAGGTACACCAAGAGTTGATACATTTCAGAGTTTATCAAGCGGAAGCGTAAATAGATAATTTATTACATGGGCAGCGAAGGCCCAGCACACACAAAGACAAACGAGAAACAGCGGAAGACTAGGGCGACGACCACAGGCGCTTGACGGCAGGCACGAGCTAGACACCAAAGCCTTCATCTTCCAGAGACTCCTCTTCTGGGTTTGGGAAGAATTGAGCAAGACTGAGTACAACCACCGTACTCAACAAGACACACCCACAAGTGCATAATAAAT
Source organism: Oryza sativa Japonica Group (assembly GCF_034140825.1). Taxonomy (NCBI): domain Eukaryota; kingdom Viridiplantae; phylum Streptophyta; class Magnoliopsida; order Poales; family Poaceae; genus Oryza; species Oryza sativa. The sequence goes on along the minus strand of NC_089043.1, from coordinate 11,872,371 downwards.
GCAAGGGAGTACAAGGGAGTTGTAATATAAAGGGTTAGGGTTGCAGTAAACAGCATTTAAAGATACTTAGTTGCTCAAAGCTATTTTGTAAACACGATTCTAGAACTATACAATATTATTTATCAAGGCCGTGAACCCACACGAACCTGCCTTAACCCAAGGCCTACGATGATTCAGACCGAACCGGCAACCCGACCCTGGGTCCCAGCTCGTCCCAAGCCAACCCGGGCCAACCATTCCACATTTTAGTTGTTAAGCAGGTTTTAAGAATTAAAACACTAACTTGCGTACATTGCTCGGCTTGCCCATAACCGAGGGCGCGGCTATTCGAATAGATTATACTCTGATCAGAGGTGTACATCTTTACCCACAAGACACATCTTCCTCATGTGCAACCACGTGCCACATACCACCACGGTATACAGACGGAAGACGTGACATAGTTTCCAACCCATCCTAGCCATAGACAAGAGTACCGACCCAATCCCACCTACGGCCGGAACCCCCGGGACAGGTAGGCAGGACTGAGCCCCTAGCAGCAGGACACCGGCCCTGTGCCATGACATCTCGACTACCGCGCCGCAGCTCGTGTAGCCTTCATTTGCCCTGGAGATGTCCATCGACACCCGACTTCGTCCATCTCCATCCGTGTACTTTTGTTTATAACCAGACTGAGCCACAAACTAAGCCTTACCCACTAGACATGTGGAAGTACGGTAGTGCTTTGCAACAGAGGCCCGAAGACCGGTCCTTATATGGCCGAGGTGCTACTATCAAAACCATGCACCCCGAGCCCAGCCTAAAACCATTTTGGGGATTTTGAATAGAGGGGGCAGTGTGAATCCAATTCCACAATACTCCAACAATTCCAAAGTGTCCAGGTGATATGAATATCCCAAAGTCTAGAGTTGTAAAACCGCCTAATGTTACCTAATTAAATAGCGAAGAATCTACCTAAAATCATACTAGTGGTACCATGAGTAGAGTGTCCACTAGTTGGGGTTTTGTTTATTCTAGGGTGAACAAGGAAATAATAACAATAACAATAATAAGGTCATAACAAAGGTAAATAGGCATGGCTAGATAAAACAGTGATAACGCGGGAATTTAAATAAAGCGATAATGCAATAATTTAAAGCAACATAATTTTATAAACTGGGATTCAATATGTTCAAAGATGATGTGACTTGCCTTGCTCGCTTTCCCAAACGCCGGCTTCAACCTCCACGAAGAGCGGATCTTCCGAAGCTGCAGCGTCTACACGACCAACAGAAAAGAAAAGGCTTTTACTCTAATAAACTCCATATAACAAGCAGAACAAAGCATAAAAATGGGTTCTTGACTTCTTAAGGAAAAATTAGAGACTTGAACGGTCCAATTCCGAGTTCAAATGGCCAAGTTATGGCCATTTGAAGGTTATATGCTCTTTAAATGAATATTTGCGAATTTCTTCATTTAAATTTTAATTTAAAATGGATTTATTGCGTCAGCCGAGGGGAGGGGCGCGCGGACCGGGTCCACGGGGGTGGGGCCCACGTGGCAGCCCCACGGCCCACGGTGGACCGGGCGCACCCGGGCTCGCACCGGCCGGCGCCGTGGGTCCCACGCGTCAGCCGCACCTAAGGGCGCGGGCGGCTGACAGCCGGGCCCCACACGGCAGCCGCGGGGCGCGCCCGAAGGCGGCCACGCCGGCACAGCCGACGGGAGGCGGCGCGCCCGCGCCCCTATGGTCGCCGGCGGCGGCCATAGGCACGGCGGAGCGGCGGCCGAGAGAGGGGAGGGAAGGGGGAAACGAATCGGCGGTCCACGGCTCACCCCGGTTCGACGGCGACGACGGGAACGGCGACCGGAGCGGAGGAAGGCGGCGGCGCGGCTCGGGTGGACGAGGTCGCCGGGGATGCGGTGAAGCCGAAGGTGGCGACGCCGAGGCGGGAGGTGGTCCGGGGCGACGACGGCGGCGGACCGGAGCTCGGCGGTGACGGCGGAGAGAGAGAGCGACGGCGCGAGCTCGATTCCGACGGGGAGAGAGGGCGGCGAGTGGCGGAAACGGTGGAGGGAGGCACGGGGAGGGTTTATATAGGGTTAAGAAAGGGAGGGGGTGGCCGGAGGAGGGGGAAATGGGCGCGGGAGATCCGGCCGCCATTGATGGCGCCGGCGAGGTTAGGGGAGAGGTTTCCAAACGAATCCGAGGGAGAGAGGGAGGGAAAAATGGGGGGAAAGATGGAGGGAATCACGGGGAATATTTCCCCCCACTTTATTGCGCGCGTGGACGGCGGGAGGCGGCGGGATTTGCGGCGGCGGCGGCGCTAGGGCACGGGCGAGGCGGCGGGAGCGGCGGGAGGAAGGGGATGACGGGTGGGCCCCACCCGTCAGCGAGGGTGGCGGGCGGGCCCGCCCGTCAGCGGCGCGCGCTGGGGAGGCCGGATGGGCCGTGGGGGAGAGGAGAGAGAGGGAGAGAGATGGGCCGAGCCGGCCCAAGAGGGGGAGGGGGGAAAAGGACTTTTTAGGGTTTTTCTTTTTATAAAATCATTTTAACTTTGTTTATTTCTTCTTAATTATTATTTGTGCTCTGAAAATTCCACTAAAATTTATTTACGCATTTTAGGCTTTTAGGAAATATACAAAAATCCTCCAAGCCTTATTTGACTTTTAACTTTGCACATTTTAATTGTTGGAGGCTTTCACATGGATTTTAATTATTCTAGGCATAATTTTGAGGATGTATTTTAGAGTCATTTTGGGACGCGACACGTGGCATATAACACTATTTAATGACATCTAATAATCTAAGCGCCTCTCTTAATTACATTACTAAATACTACTCCAGAGTGCTGCAGCTGACATAGAGCAATCATGGAAATGATTATTAAACCCACACCATTGCATATCTCTGGTAAGCTAGCTACATAATAATATCGAGACAAGTACAAGCTAAAGTCTGCACTCGAATAATTATATAAATGAAGTAAGGGACCGAAACTATATAAATAAGAATATTTAATTAATGTGTAAAGTCTTACAAAAGATGGAAAATCTACTAGCCATACCCGAAATCTCCTAGAGACTTGAAGAACTGAAGAAACTATTCTACTCCTCCACTAGTGCTAGAACAACGTAAATAAACTAGAGAGCTCTTGGAATGATCCTTCTTGGTGTACTTTGGAATGGAGGGAGTGAAGTCCTTAAATATGCTGCCAAAGACGGTTATGGCAGCTGAAAATGTCAGAAATGCCCCGCAACTGTCATTGGGGAATGATCAGGAGTGTCCATGTGGAAGGCCAGGATGAGAGGCCGCAGTCAGGGTTCGGCGGAACCTGGGCTGGCCACTGCCCTCTAGCCTGCTGCTTCCTCCTGGGCCTCCTCTGATGACTCCTTAGCACAGTGATATAGTTGTTGGGCCCTTTTGCAGATGTTTAATATAGTTTATAGGCCCATCCAGCCACAAGTCTGCCACTTGACGGACGCCGATTGATTGTTCGGTTATTTTCCATCTATTCTCCTCCATTTATGTGAAGATCTATGTATTCAAAATTCCTAGTACAAGTGGAGATAGATTATTTCTAATAAAATGTGCATTGCAAGTATCTCCTTTATTCTGGATAAATTGACGGTCGAAATTGGTCTATAACATCTGTCAACACCTATACATGCCCCTTATGGTCTATTTATAGGCTCAGGACTGGATCACGTAACCTTAGGATTTCTATGCTCAAGGGAATTTACATGACTACCCATGTGATAGGGACATATACATGGGTAAGGAATAAGTTCACCGAAGGTCCCTCAACATAACAGTGAAATTTTTTAAGGTCCCTTAACCCCAAAACCAGAAATGGATGCACCTAAACTCACACAAACCGTGCATAAAAGGTCCGAAGGTAGTATATATGGGTGGTTTCGCTGACGTGGCATCCTAGTCAGCAAAAAAAATTAAAAAATTTACATGGGCCCACATGTCAGCTGCACATATTTTTTCTTCTCTTTTCTTCTCCTCTCTTCTCTTTTCTCTCTTCTCTTCTTCAGGGCAATGGCGGGTGGAGAGACGATGGGCATGCGCAGATGCAGGCGGTGGGCGAGCGCTGTGGCGGAGCATGGCGACAGAGCAGCGAAGCGGTGGCAGGCTGCGGCGGAGTAGACGGCGGGCGAGCGCCGCGGCAGAACGCAGCGGCAGAGCAGCGAAGCGGCGCCGGGCTGCGGGCAGAGCCGACAGCGGGCGAGGCGGTGGAGGAGGCGGCGCTGGGCAGGGGTGCCTGGGGTGGCAGAGTCGAGGGCGGAGTCGTCAGAGTCGATGTGGGAGAAGAGGGCGTGGGAGATGGCGATGTCCGATGTGGACGTGGAAGAGGAGGGAGAGCGGGAGGACGAAGGCGGCGGCAATGCGGGCGAAGAGCGGCAAGTGGGCGCACATGATGGACGCTGCATCCCGGTAGATCCCCACCACGCCCAGGAACTAGAGCACTGTCACACCCTGAAAATTCAAAATATATAAATTGTTGTTTAAATGGAATTTTTAGAATTTATTTTAAAAGCCTAGAAGGGAAGATCTAATTTTTAATTAATAAATTCCAATATAAAATGGGGCCAGACAAAATTTCATTAAATACTTTGCTTAATTCTATAATTCCTAGATTTTTCTGGGATTTATTTGAGCTAAGGAAGTATTTTAAATAAATGGAATTGCATTTCATGAATAATTTAAATTGAAAAAGGTTTTAAAAAGTCTCTTTTGGTTTTGGGCCGAAAGTCGGCCCAAAACCGCTCTCTCTCTCCTCGGCCCAGTCCGGCCCAGTCCGCCGCCGCGCGTGCGCGCGTCCGCCCGCTGACAGGTGGGGCCCACCTGTCAGGGTCGTCGTCAACCTCCGGCCGCCGCCGCTCGAAACCCTAGTTTCGCGCCGCCGCCGTTCCCTTCCAAATTCGATCGATCCTTTCCGTTTCCGGCCGAATTGATAGAGGGGAAACAATCTCCGGGATCTCCTCTACCTTTTCTCTTTTGGAAACATCGGCTAATTCGTTTTGGAAATCGTTGGAATCGAGTTCGAATCGGATTCGTCTCTCTCCTCCGAACCCTAAACCTTCCTTCTCGTCGCCAGCCGCCGTGGGCCTTCGCCGTCGCCTCCGAGCCCCTTTAAAAGGTTCCCCGGTGTCTCCTCTACCCGTCGCCACCTTCGCCTTCGCCTCTCGTCGCCGGAAGAGCTCTAGCGCCGTGCAACCTAGCGCCGCCGTCGTAGCCGTCGCTCCAGCCGTGCGCCGCCGCCGTCTCGGTCGTCGTCATCGCTCGGGAAGGCCACCGTCGTGATCGCCAAGTCGCCGCCGTTCTCGTCCGCTCCTTCGCCGCCGTCGACCCGAAGTTTGCCGCCGCTTCTTCCTCGTCGCCGTCGCCGTCCGTTGATCTTCCGCCGCTCTTTTGGTCACCGGTGAGTTCGCCGCGTCGCGCTCTACCCGTTGGTGCCTTCCGTTCGCGCCGCCGTGCCGTCGTTCACCGGCGAGCGTGCAAGCCCGAGCCGCCGAGCCGCCACCGCCGGTGGTGACGTCATCGCCGACGTCATCGGGGCTGTTCGCTGTGAGCCGGTCGTGGACCGTTCGATCTCGGCCGTCCGTTTTGGATCAAGTCGATCTCGGCCGTCCGTTCGCGTGAGCCGTCGCCCGTGCGCCCGGTCCACCGAAACCCTAGCCCGCTGACACAATAATCCTCCTTTTCCTTTTCAAAAATAATTCATTATTGCGTCATAATTCAATTAAAATCAATTTAAGTGTTTTAATCCGATTTAATCTTCAAAAATTCATAACTAATTCATCTTAGCTCCGATTTAGTTGGTTCAAGTCTCTAATTTTTTCTAAAATTGAGATCTACATGTTAAAAATATCCACATGTACTGTTCAAGCTTGTTTATGTGCTGTTTTGGTGATTTTCCTTCTTTTTGTTTAGATTCCGTCGTTTCCGGACAGTCCGTTTTCGCAGGAGAAGAGTTTGAAGAGTTCCAAGGCCAGCAAGGCAAGTCACACAGATCCCAAACAACCCTTTGAGCATGTTGATCCTATTTAAAGCTATTGTTTCTATTCAAATATTGCATTTATTTTCGAATGTCATTGGGTGGAATTAACCTATTGTTTGTTATAGCCCTTTTGTTCTTGATTACCTTATTCCTTGATACCTTGGGTTATTGTAACTTGACTAGTTGAGCTCTACATGTTGGTTCAACTAGATGTATTAGATATAATTGCTTAGCCCTGCTTAGAAACATTAGCACACTATTGGGATAACTTATGAATCACTATAATTTAATGATGGCTTAATGATAGTTCACGATGGTCAATCGTGATTTGTTAATTAATTATTTGTCAACTAAAACCTGATAATGGTGGGTTGTGAGCACATGGTTTTGATGGTCGTGCTCATGACAATTAAGGACCGGTTCACGAGTTTCGGTTGTGAAACATTAACCGTGCCAACCACAAGCCAGCGTGGGCAACGGCTTTATCTTTTGTATAGCATGGTTCATTGCGGGGCACCAGACTGAGAAGTGGCGGAGATAAGCCCACGGGGGTCGCTGGGGAGTCCATGCCTTGATTTTAAGGGGGTGATTATGATCCAGGAAGGTGCGCTGCAGTGGATTGTGTTATGCAAGGGGTATTGTCACAACTCCTTTCCGAGGTACCGTGGTGGTATTGAGGCACGTGGTGACATGATGTGGGGTTGTGTCTTGTGGGTACAGTGGTACACCTCTGATCAGAGTAAAACTATTCGAATAGCCATGCCCGCGGTTATGGGCGGGTCTAACAATGTCTTTCGTGATTAGTCTCACCCTTCTCATCATAATAAAAGGTGCTTTAATTGGTAATAATTTGATTAGCTCCTAGTTTGGAATGGTATATTCCTGGTTTGGAGATAGAACTATGCAGCCGGGATGGTTGTTCAGAATGGTTGGGCCTATACAACAGGGTATGTTGTATAGCGTTGGATTAATATTGTTTAATTACTTAACTGTTTTATTAAATTCTCAAATGTTTGCTAAATGCTGCTTTTGCAAATGAAACCCTACTTTCATTTGTCTTTAGATGCCGCGCTTCAAGCCTGAGTACTTGTTTGGTGTTGAGGGATTTGTCCAAGAGTTGCGTACAATGTCCTTTGTCATTGGATTTGGGACTGCCCCTTTTTATGCCCAGATTTCTCATGATCGTCATGAAGAGAAGTGCCGAGTCAAAGTCACCTTGAACAGTAATAGTGAAGATATCCCCTCAGTGATGTTCGAAGCTGGAGGAAGAAACTACATCCATGCATGTCAGGAGGTGGCAAGGATCGCCATAGGAGAGCTCCGCGATCGCTATAGTGATCAGTTGGCCGACACGGAGTATCGCTATCATCCTCGTCAACCCCAGGGAAGTGACCGTGGCAGCTACCTTGAGACTGAAGGAATTGAGAATGATGCTACCACAAGGCATTTGGTTGAGATGCTGTGGGCTATGGATGAAACCCGTGCGGAGACTGTGTTAGCGGCTCAAGATCGTGAAGACCGGAATCGTGGTAAGATTTACAAGCTAGAAGACAAGGTGGATCGTTTGGAGAAGGAGCTAGCTACGTTGAAGGGAGAAGCACCGCCGCAGAAGGCCAGGATTCGTCTCACCGCAAGGAAGAGAGCTCTATTTGTCCCTTGCTATCAATTGGCGCCAAAGGTTCGTGTGGTGGAGAAAGAAGTTGCCCCAACCCTAGCAGATCCTTCGGTCATCATCATAAGTGACGATGAAAAAGAAGAATCCAAGCGCAACCATTCCAAGATTGAGTGGGTAGCAACTCAAGATGATGAAGACGAGCCGAACGAGCCTTCAATTGACCTCCGATGCTCGGAAGAACTAGAGTGCCATGTCTAACCGTTGTCTTAGATCGTTGTGTTAGTTTGCTTGTTTTAAGTTTGCTTGTGGGTGTCTCGCATGTGATTTACATCAGTGGTGGGATGTAAGTGCATGTGTTTGTTTGTTTTTGAGTGTTAGGAAGTTGGTGAGTTTGGTGGTGTGAGAGTCTTCAGTTTGTAATAATGAAACTCAGTTAAGATCAATAAAAGTTAAAGTAATTCCCTGTCCAAAGTAGTTTCCCCCGGTTTCTCTTCTTGTGCCCTGTCTATGCCAGATGGTGAACACTCGCAGCAACGGGAATGGCCCCAGTTACAATAACAATGGAGAGAATCCCACTCTTGCTCAAGTTCTTGCTCAACAGACTCAGCTTATGAACATGATGATGTAACAACTTCAGAACCAGCAAAACCAAGGAAATAACCATGCACCTCCCCAAAACAAGTTAGCAGAATTTCTTCGTGTGAGGCCGCCTATTTTCTCTAGTACCACTAATCCTGTTGAAGCTGGTGATTGGCTGCATACCATAGAGAAGAAGTTGGATTTGCTTCAGTGCACTGATCAGGAGAAGGTCTCATTTGCATCACACCAGTTACATGGCCCTGCCTCTGAATGGTGGGATCACTTCCGCCTGAATAGGACTACTGCTGAACCTATCACTTGGCTTGAATTCACCGCTGCTTTCCGGAAGACGCATATACCAACGGGAGTGGTGTCTCTCAAGAAGAAGGAGTTCAGGTCGCTCACCCAGGGATCTCGCTCTGTTACGGAGTATTTGCACGAGTTCAATCGTTTGGCTCGTTATGCTCCGGAAGATGTGCGCAATGATGAAGAGCGTCAGGAGAAGTTCTTGGAAGGACTTAATGATGAGCTTTCTTACCCACTCATGACTGGAGATTATCATGATTTCCAGAAGTTAGTGGATAAGGCTATTCGTCAGGAAGACAAGTACAATCGCATGGAGCAGAAGAAACGCCGGATTGCTCAATTCAAGACACAACAGGGGAATAATTAGAAGCCGCGTCTTACTTTAGGACCCCAGTCCATGCCACAGGGAGGTTCTTCGTCTGTTGTTCGTCCGCAGCGTCAGTTCTTCAACAACAATACTGGCAACAACATTCGTAATCAAGCTCCACGTCCTGTTGCAGCTCCAACACAGCAACAACCTGCCAAGAGGGAGCAAGGCAGCAAGCCCGTGGTGTGTTTCAACTGTGGAGACCCAGGACATTATGCTGACAAGTGCCCGAGGCCTCGACGTGTGAAGGTTGTCCCTACCCAGAGCAACTCTACCGTACCAGCATCAAAGGCTCGTGTCAATCATGTCGCTGCTGCAGAAGCTCAAGATGCTCCAGATGTGATTTCTGGCCAATCTTATCCTGCTAGAATCCAAAGACCTTGATGTCATCCTAGGGATGGACTGGTTAGCCAGACATAAAGGTGTGATAGACTGTGCTAACAGAAAAGTAACTCTCACCAGCAATGATGGTCGAGTTGTGACTGTTCATGCATTGTCTTCTGAGTCTTTAAGGTCAAGACTGAACCAAATAACTTTGGAAGAGATTCCTATAGTCCGGGAGTATCCCGATATGTTCCCCGATGATTTACCTGGTATGCCGCCTAAAAGGGATATAGAGTTCAGAATAGATTTGGTACCAGGAACAACTCCGATCCATAAGAGACCTTATAGAATGGCAGCCAATGAGTTGGCAGAAGTCAAGAGGCAAGTAGATGATTTGCTTCAGAAAGGATACATCAGACCAAGTTCATCTCCATGGGGAGCTCCGGTTATTTTTGTGGAAAAGAAAGACTATACCCAGAGGATGTGTGTGGACTATCGTGCCCTAAATGATGTGACTATCAAGAATAAGTATCCGCTACCCAGAATTGATGATTTGTTTGATCAGCTTAAAGGTGCCACCGTTTTCTCCAAGATAGATCTTCGATCAGGATATCACCAGTTGAGAATCAAAGAGGAAGATATACCTAAGACAGCTTTTACCACTAGGTATGGGTTGTTCGAATGTACTGTTATGTCTTTTGGACTTACCAATGCCCCTGCTTTCTTCATGAACTTGATGAATAAAGTGTTTATGGAATACCTAGACAAGTTCGTGGTGGTCTTTATTGATAACATTCTTATCTACTCCCGAACCAGAGAAGAGCATGAAGAACATCTTTGCCTTGCACTAGAGAAGCTACGAGAACATCAACTGTATGCTAAGTTTAGCAAGTATGAATTTTGGTTGTCTGAAGTGAAGTTCCTTGGTCACGTCATCTCAGCCGGAGGAGTTGCCGTTGATCCTAGTAATGTGGAATCCGTAACCAACTGGAAACAACCAAAGACAGTTTCAGAGATTCGCAGTTTCTTAGGCCTCGCAGGATATTACCGGAGGTTTATAGAGAATTTTTCCAAGATTGCTAAGCCCATGACACGACTGCTTCAGAAAGATGTGAAGTACAAGTGGCCGGAAGAATGTGAGCAGAGTTTTCAAGAGTTGAAGAATCGCTTGATATCAGCTCCTATTTTGATTTTACCTGATCCAAAGAAGGGTTTCCAAGTGTATTGCGATGCATCCAAACTTGGGTTAGGTTGTGTTCTGATGCAAGATGGGAAGGTGGTTGCCTATGCATCTCGTCAGTTACGTCCGCATGAGAAGAACTACCCTACTCATGATCTTGAATTAGCTGCAGTAGTTCATGCGTTGAAAATTTGGCGTCATTATCTTTTCGGTACTCGTACAGAGGTGTATACCGATCACAAGAGTTTAAAGTATATCTTTACTCAGCCGGATCTGAACATGAGACAAAGGAGATGGTTGGAATTAATTAAGGATTATGACATGGGAATTCATTATCACCCAGGAAAGGGTAATGTTGTAGCAGACGCTCTTAGCAGGAAAGGCTATTGCAATGCTACGAAAGGACGACAATTGCCTTTGGAGTTATGCAAGGAATTTGAAAGATTAAATTTGGGAATTGTCAGTAGAGGTTTCGTTGCAGCCTTAGAAGCGAAGCCCACTCTAATTGATCAAGTTAGAGAAGCCCAAATTAATGATCCTGATATTCAAGAAATCAAGAAGAATATGAGAAGAGGAAAAGCTATCAGTTTCTTGGAAGATGAGCAAGGAACTGTATGGTTGGGTGAGAGAATCTGCGTCCCCGACAACAAAGATTTAAAAGATGCAATTCTGAAAGAAGCTCATGATACTTTATACTCCATTCACCCTGGTAGTACCAAAATGTACCAGGATCTCAAGGAAAGATTTTGGTGGGCAAGTATGAAGCGTGAAATCGCAGAATACGTAGCAGTATGTGATGTTTGTCAGCGAGTCAAGGCAGAACATCAGAAACCTGCCGGTTTGCTGCAGCCTTTGAAGATTCCTGAATGGAAGTGGGAAGAAATCGGTATGGATTTTATCACTGGTTTACCCAGAACGTCATCAGGCCATGACTCTATTTGGGTAATAGTCGACAGACTTACCAAAGTGGCACATTTCATTCCGGTAAAGACAACTTATTCCGGAAGTCGCTTAGCGGAATTGTATATGGCAAGGATTGTGTGTTTGCATGGCGTCCCTAAGAAAATAGTGTCTGATCGAGGCAGTCAATTTACTTCAAATTTTTGGAAGAAGCTTCAGGAAGAGATGGGTTCTAAGCTGAACTTTAGTACTGCTTATCATCCGCAGACAGACGGACAAACCGAAAGGGTGAATCAAATTTTGGAAGACATGTTGAGAGCTTGTGCTTTAGACTTCGGTGGAAGTTGGGATAAGAATCTACCTTATGCAGAATTTTCGTACAATAACAATTATCAAGCTAGTCTTCAGATGGCTCCTTACGAAGCACTGTATGGTCGGAAGTGTCGCACTCTGCTTTTGTGGGATCAAACGGGAGATCGTCAGGTTTTCGGGACGGATATCCTAAGGGAATCAGAAGAAAAGGTAAAGGTCATTCAAGAAAGATTGCGAGTGGCTCAGTCTCGTCATAAGAGTTATGCCGACAATCGCCGCAGAGATCTAAGTTTTGAAGAAGGAGATTATGTGTATCTTCGTGTCACGCCTCTTCGAGGAGTTCATCGTTTCCACACCAAAGGAAAATTGGCACCGCGTTTTGTGGGACCTTATAAGATTGTCAGTAGAAGAGGAGAGGTTGCTTATCAGTTGGAGTTACCTCAATCTTTGGCAGGAGTCCATAATGTGTTCCATGTGTCGCAACTGAAAAAGTGTTTAAGGGTACCTACCGAAGAAGCTAATCTTGAACAGATAGAAGTCCAAGAGGATCTGACCTATGTTGAGAAACCAATCCGTATCTTGGAAATAGATGAGAGAAGAACCAGAAATCGAGTTATCCGCTTTTGCAAAGTCCAATGGAGTAATCACTCGGAAGAAGAATCAACTTGGGAACGAGAAGATGAATTGAAGTCAGCTCATCCGTATCTGTTCGCCAGTTCTTCCGAATCTCGAGGACGAGATTCTGTTTAAGGGGGGTAGGTTTGTCACACCCTGAAAATTCAAAATATATAAATTGTTGTTTAAATGGAATTTTTAGAATTTATTTTAAATGCCTAGAAGGGAAGATCTAATTTTTAATTAATAAATTCCAATATAAAATGGGGCCAGATAAAATTTCATTAAATACTTTGCTTAATTCTATAATTCCTAGATTTTTCTGGGATTTATTTGAGCTAAGGAAGTATTTTTAATAAATGGAATTGCATTTCATGAATAATTTAAATTGAAAAAGGTTTTAAAAAGTCTCTTTTGGCTTTGGGCCGAAAGTTGGCCCAAAACCGCTCTCTCTCTCCTCGGCCCAGTCCGGCCCAGTCCGCCGCCGCGCGCGCGCGCGTCCGCCCGCTGACAGGTGGGGCCCACCTGTCAGGGTCGTCGTCAACCTCCGGCCGCCGCCGCTCGAAACCCTAGTTTCGCGCCGCCGCCGTTCCCTTCCAAGTTCGATCGATCCTTTCCGTTTTCGGCCGAATTGATAGAGGGGAAACAATCTCCGGGATCTCCTCTACCTTTTCTCTTTTGGAAACATCGGCTAATTCGTTTTGGAAATCGTTGGAATCGAGTTCGAATCGGATTCGTCTCTCTCCTCCGAACCCTAAACCTTCCTTCTCGTCGCCAGCCGCCGTGGGCCTTCGCCGTCGACTCCGAGCCCCTTTAAAAGGTTCCCCGGTGTCTCCTCTACCCGTCGCCACCTTCGCCTTCGCCTCTCGTCGCCGGAAGAGCTCTAGCGCCGTGCAACCTAGCGCCGCCGTCGTAGCCGTCGCTCCAGCCGTGCACCGCCGCCGTCTCGGTCGTCGTCATCGCTCGGGAAGGCTACCGTCGTGATCGCCAAGTCGCCGCCGTTCTCGTCCGCTCCTTCGCCGCCGCCGAAGACCGCCGGAGCACCGTCGCCGCCGTCGACCCGAAGTTTGCCACCGCTTCCTCCTTGTCGCCGTCGCCGTCCGTTGATCTTCCGCCGCTCTTTTGGTCACCGGTGAGTTCGCCGCGTCGCGCTCTACCCGTTGGTGCCTTCCGTTCGCGCCGCCGTGCCGTCGTTCGCCGGCGAGCATGCAAGCCCGAGCCGCCGAGCCGCCGCCGCCGGTGGTGACGTCATCGCCGACGTCATCAGGGCCGGTCGTGGACCGTTCGATCTCGGCCGTCCGTTTTGGATCAAGTCGATCTCGGCCGTCCGTTCGCGTGAGCCGTCGCCCGTGCGCCCGGTCCACCGAAACCCTAGCCCGCTGACGCAATAATCTTCCTTTTCCTTTTCAAAAATAATTCATTATTGCGTCATAATTCAATTAAAATCAATTTAAGTGTTTTAATCCGATTTAATCTTCAAAAATTCATAACTAATTCATCTTAGCTCCGATTTAGTTGGTTCAAGTCTCTAATTTTTTCTAAAATTGAGATCTACATGTTAAAAATATCCACATGTACTGTTCAAGCTTATTTATGTGCTGTTTTGGTGATTTTGCTTCTTTATGTTTACATTCTGTCGTTTCCGGAGAGTCCGTTTTCGCCGGAGAAGAGTTTGAAGAGTTCCAAAGGCCAGCAAGGCAAGTCACACAGATCCTAAACAACCCTTTGAGCATGTTGATCCTATTTAAATCTATTGTTTCTATTCAAATATTGCATTTATTTTCGAATGTCATTGGGTGGAATTAACCTATTGTTTGTTATAGCCCTTTTATTCTTGATTACCTTATTCCTTGATACCTTGGGTTATTATAACTTGACTAGTTGAGCTCTACATGTTGGTTCAACTAGATGTATTAGATATAATTGCTTAGCCCTGCTTAGAAACATTAGTACACTATTGGGATAACTTATGAATCACTATAATTTAATGATGGCTTAATGATAGTTCACGATGGTCAATCGTGATTTGTTAATTAATTATTTTCCAACTAAAACCTGATAATGGTGGGTTGTGAGCACATGGTTTTGATGGTCGTGCTCATGACAATTAAGGACCGGTTCACGAGTTTCGGTTGTGAAACATTAACCGTGCCAACCACAAGCCAGCGTGGGCAACGGCTTTATCTTTTGTATAGCATGGTTCATTGCGGGGCACCAGACTGAGAAGTGGCGGAGATAAGCCCACGGGGGTCGCTGGGGAGTCCATGCCTTGTTTTTAAGGGGGTGATTATGATCCAGGAAGGTGCGCTGCAGTGGATTGTGTTATGCAAGGGGTATAGTCACAACTCCTTTCCGAGGTACCGTGGTGGTATTGAGGCACGTGGTGACATGATGTGGGGTTGTGTCTTGTGGGTACAGTGGTACACCTCTGATCAGAGTAAAACTATTCGAATAGCCGTGCCCGCGGTTATGGGCGGGTCTAACAATGTTTTTTGTGATTAGTCTCACCCTTCTCATCATAATAAAAGGTGCTTTAATTGGTAATAATTTGATTAGCTCCTGGTTTGGAATGGTATATTCCTGGTTTGGAGATAGAACTGTGCAGCCGGGATGGTTGTTCAGAATGGTTGGGCCTATACAACAGGGTATGTTGTATAGCGTTGGATTAATATTATTTAATTACTTAACTGTTTTATTAAATTCTCAAATATTTGCTAAATGCTGCTTTTGCAAATGAAACCCTACTATGCCATCCTTTGTTATCCTGTGCACTTGCATATTTGCTGCGTGGCTTGCTGAGTATGTCATATACTCACCTTGCAATCATTCATCAGAGGAGAGTTCTACAGTGAAGCTGATGGTGTGGAGGATTAGGTGTAGCCTTGGTCAAGCTGCCTGTGGAGTGGAGCCGTCTGCGCCGTTTATCTTATTTTCCGCTGCGTAGATCTTTATTGATTGAGAGGAACTATCTACCTCTGTAATGACATTTTATACGCTTATTAATTAGAGTAATAATTGTTCTCTATTATCAATTTGTTATTTTGTGCCTCGGCTGATTCCTGGACGAGGGTTCACACACATGTAAGCGTTTGGAATTTTGGATAGAAATTCCGGGCGTGACAAGCACCACCGGCTCGCACTCCATTGGATTCTTCGATTGAGGATTGGATTTGATTTGGATTCCTCGTCCGCTACGCTGTCTGTAGCTTATTAATTTGGTAGGTAGCTAACGAAACGAGATGAGATGAGCTTGACATCGGATTCGGGATTGGGGAATTTTGGAGTAGTCGTATGTAAGCAATTGGTTGGGGATGCGAGGTCTCGAACACGACGGCGTCGGTCGAGTGCGTGGTCTGCCTCAGCGCCGTCGACGAGGGGGACATGTGGCTCTTGTCCCACGCCTCGTGCCAGGTCTGCCACGGGAAGGCCGCGCGCATATCGGTGACGCGCGACGTAGTTGTGCCAGCCTCCTCGCCGCCGTCCGCTCCGCCTGTAGCCCGACGCCGCTTCGCTGCTCTGCCGCCATGCTCCGCCGCGGCGCTCGCCCGCCGTCGGCTCCGCCCGCAGCCCGCCACCGCTTCGTTGCTCTGTCGCCACGCTCCGCCGCGGCGCTCGCCCGCCGCCGGCATCCGCGCGTGCCCATCGTCTCTCCTCCTGCCGCTGGCCTGAAGAAGAGAAGAGAGAAGAGAGAAAAGAGAAGAAAAAAATGTGCAGCTGACATGTGGGCCCATGTAATTTTTTAAATGTTTTGCTGACTAGGATGCCATGTCAGCGAAACCACTCATATATACTGCCTTGGGACCTTTTATGCACGGTTTGTGTGTGTTTAGGGGTATACATTTCTGGTTTTGGGGTTAAAGGATCTTAAAAAATCTCGCTGTTAAGTTGAGGGACCTTCGGTGAACTTATTCCCATGGGGAATTACAGGCAATTAGGCCACTCATTCTTGGGCCGCCTAATGGGCTTCACCGAAGGGTCTGTCCACCCTGGGTGCCAATTAGTTCACATATTTCGCGAAGATCCCTTGCTTCACCCTTGATCTTGCGCTTCGCCTTCGGCTTCGCACTTCGCCCTTGGCTTCGCTCGGGATATTGACGATGTGTTTCAGCGGGCTCAGTCAAAGGCCCTCGTGTCATTCCTCTAACAATTTATGTTGTATAAAAGAGTAAAATAAATGTGAACTATAACTAACCTACTAACAAGGAGTAAATATATTGCTTCTGAATTTTGAATCATGACAAGCATATATGAAAACAAATGCATATATCAAAGCATTTAGCAGGCGCACACAACATCATCAAACAACATCAATTAGCAGCTAGGAACATCATTTAGTAGCAGCTAGCAGCAGCACCAAGCTTCAGTATTAGGGAATCTAAATACATGTGAATCCTTATTCTGTCAAAGTGGTTCTCCAAAGAAAAATTCGACTCCAATGGTGCTGACATTGTGAAAGATTCAAAAGGAGAGGTCATCTGCTCAAACCAAGATTCCAAATGCATCACATTTCAACCGATCGAGGCCTATGTGGGATAGAGAAGACAACTGGGGGCTCATCCGGGACGGTTGTGGGAACGGCGCTGCATCCAATGATCAAGTGGCCACCATGTTCATGCCACATGGGGACCATTAGGAAAAGAAAACATGGCATTCATATATATCAATGACAATGATCTGCTTTGCAGTGTCATGCCTAAAAAGTGTGCATTCAAAATTTCCAATAGGGAACAATTTCTGCTTTTGAGACTGGTACAGATTTATTCCCACCCTTTTGATATTTAAAATTTGTTGTCAGTTTTCGTATGTCGAATGTGAGTACTCCAGTAGAGAGTGCATTGCACATTCGTACTCGACTGTCAGGGCATGCACAGTCGACATACCAACCCACCAGAACGATTGGAACGGAGAAATTTAGTACACATGCAATTAGACCATAGGACCCTTTGTCATTATTATAAACATTCAAAAAATGTTTTCAAGTAGTGCTGACACTGGTGCGCGAATATAAATTTTGACCAGATCACGCTGTCCATTATATAATAAAATATGAGCTTATTTCCCAGTGCACTGGGAAGGTGTAATAGCCTCGGAACTGGGCATTTTAATCATATCAAAGAAGAATTATTTATAAGCCCACATGTTAGAAAAACTAACTGCCTTAGTTGTGTTATTAGTAACTTTGTACAGGCATACAGTATGGCACATTTCATTAGGCGAAAATCTGTCAGGGCATTCTAAATACTCAATTTATTTGTCGTTCGAGCAAATACACACTAAATTACTAGGTATATGGCTAATTACATCGCTATATCCTCATTAATTTACATCCTAGCTAGAAGCTGATGTAATATCTCAATACGGATTATAAAAATGAAGTTATTACGTAGTAGCAAAATGAATTTGATGCTATATGTAATTATAAAGCTAATTACATATATAGTACCTTTATTTTTTCCGTAGGACCTTTGAGCAACTATAACAGCTAGCTAAAACTCGACAAGTATGTGAAAGAGAGAGACAAAATAAAAAAAGAGTAAATTTCACTTTGGTCTAGTTCTTTTGATCCAAGTTTCACAAAGAATCAGGGCTAACACAAAGTTTTCACTTAACACCATATGTTTTTACATTTGATTGCACTTTGGAAGCAATTTGAACTGGCCCATCTACACAAGCAGGCAGAACTGCAGCTGCTAGCCATCTTCTTGCCTTTGTTCTGCGCTGTCGTCGCCTCGGCCAAAGCCAAGCCACAGCCATCGCCAAGGCTATGGTACCACAACCCAGCCACCACATCACGTCCTTGTTGGAACAATGACCTAGCTACCACCATCAACATCTCTTTGTCTGGATCCAATGTCTCCACGTCCGCGACCCATTCAAGCCCGTCGCCGATCTCTTTGTTCTGTGACCGGTGACCTCAACAATCTCCAAGCACATTCTTGTCGTTCGAGATCATTGCTTCTCCCACTTGCCGCACCTTCTCGGCTGCTCTTCTCCCCGCATATGCTCAGCTGTTATGCACGTGCAGAGCTCACCCACATCCTTGTTGCTTGGCGGTGGCCAGATCAGCATTGCCGGTGCCGAAGAAGAGAGGGTGTTGCCTGCTAACGTGGATGGGCCACAGCCAACATCCTATCCCAAATCACCAACCCCTAGTCCAAAGTGCAACCTAGTGCAAAATTATATGGTGTTAAGTGAAAACCTAATGTTAGGCCTGGTCTATTGTGAAACTCTGGTAAAAAGAACTGGTCCAAAGCGAAATTCTCATAAAAAAAAACCTGGTCTTCACATGCTCCAAGAAAATTGTATTACATATATAGATGAGCAAAATAGAGAGGTAATTAACCTTATAAATAAACTATTGTACATCTTATATTAGGTCAAACATAAGCTTATAGCTAATAGTTGGTTCTAGTATTAAAACTTATGCTATTTATTTAAGCAATGTTGATGTTAAAAGTTTTTTGGAAAAAAATGGTACTACTTTTGATGACATGACACAAACAAGCTGGCCTGTGTAAGCTACAACGAACGCGACATGCCCGGCACACGGATCTAAATAAAATGGAATTGGCGCCTTATTACAATTTACAGAACCCGGATAAAAATTAAGTACTCCCAATGTTAACTACTCTTAATGGAGTGAAAGGAGAGAAAAATAAACCTAACAAAAGGCGGGTAGTTCGATATTTAAGGTTTGCCAGCTCCACATGTAGATGTTATGGTCGGCGCTTGAAGGACTTGACTGCATAGATTGCCTGTATAAGTTCACAGACAAATCCAACCATGGCAGCCACCAGCACCGTCAGCACGAACGGATTGCTCAAGTAGCGGTGGTAGAGCTGCGCTATCCACCTAATCACGCGGGTCTTGTACATACGTTCGAGGCCCTTCCTCGTGTCGAGCAGGTAGTTGTGGCTGCGCTCGTCGGCCGGGTTGATGGTGATGCCGACGCAGAGCTCGCCGAGCATCCTGGCGACGTCGCCGTCGCTGGCCAGGAGGCTCACGATGATCCCCTTCTTGGCGAGGAGCGCGACGTCGCTCGCCGTGCCGGCTAGCTGCGACAGGAAGTAGCAGTAGGCCGTGACCTGGCTCCCCAGGCTCGGGTTGTGCTGCTCCAGCATCATCAGGTTCCGGAGGACCGTGGACGTGTTCATGTCCACCATGAGCGGCGGGATGCTCAGCCGCAGCGTCAGCGGATGGAACTTCACGTCCAGAACGGAGCGGGCGCCGCCGCCGTCGACGAACCAGCGCCACGCGCCGCTGCTGGCGCCGTGGCGGAGGTGGCGTTTCATGAAGATCACGCCGGTGGCATGGTAGAACGTCGCTGCGCGCCACCGGTACAAGGTGGGGGCGGCTGCCGTAGCTGATCTCCGGCCGGTGTCGACGACGTCGACCGGCAGCCGAACAGCATCGCCGGTAGGAATAGGATCGTCCTGTGGGACGAAGTGCTTGTGCAGCATGTGATGCAGGTGCCAGATCTCGCGGGGCACTTGGTTCCTAATGGAGTATCCGAAATGTTTGAGAAGTGCCTGGACTTGGACGGCCAACGTCTCATCGAGCTCCCTCGCCATCACCCCCGGCGTGGTTCTACATTCACGGAGCACCCCGTAGATGGCGCGGAGGACACAGAAGGGTATCTGGTTATCCAGGCGGTAGAACACGTCGCGCACCAATTCCATGTTCTGCATCGCGCTTCCAGTACCATGTTGCTGCTGCTGGCTCGTCCCCGCACCGTTGGCCCTGACGGGTAAGAGGTCATGGAGCACGAACTTGCCAAGGATGTAGCATCCGTCGAGGAGCAGCATCTGCACGAAACCCGCAGTACGTCTCATGGCATCGCAAGGCACCTGCTCCATGTAATAATGCTCCTTCGCAACGCTTTCGAGGGCAGTGACCGCATCCACTAATCTCCTCAGCACGGCAGCCTTGTGCTGCTCGTCCACCAGGATCAGAATGCCGTAGAGCATCACCTTCTTCTCCTGCTCCATCAGGTGGTAGAAGGGATTGTGGTGGTTGGGGCCGATGCACACCGCAGCCGGCCTCTGCGGAGGGCATAATAACGGAATCTTACACTCGGGTCGGTTGCTCCCTGTCCTGCTTCTCTCCCAGCAGGCCGTCAAGTTGGTGAGCAGAGTTTCAATGCAAATTTCTGCTTGGCCTTCTGCTGAATAATGTTTACAGTCAGTGTTGCAAGCATTCAAAAAACTAAGGGATATCTGCCGTACTAGCAGACTTAGGTTTGCATGATGACGATGTAGCATAGCTAAAAAAAAAACACTGTTCATACGCGGCAGGAAGAAATTAATTAGAGAGTAATTAAATTGTGTCGCCGGTATACAAACTTATGAAGTGACTGTATTTTAGTACATAAACTTTTAAATTGCTTATTATGATGTGCAAACTTGTCTAGTATGTAGTGCGAAATAGTTCAAATCGATATATTTGTGACTAATCATGTTGAGTTAGTCTGATATATAATTTCGTGCACAAACGATCAAGGGCATGACAAATGTCGTGTTTGTAAATGGGTAACAATTATTTCTTCTATTATTTTGTATATATTCACCTTTAATATGTATAATTAACATGACTTTTATATATTTGATTGAACATATGTGTATTTAGGTAACCTCATCTTGACATGAAAGCCTATATAACAATCCTAATCAGTATTCAACTTAGTGAAATTAGTTATGATGTATTATTTTGGGTTTGGATTGTACACACTAGACAGGTTTATGCATCAAAATAAGTGATTTACTTGTTTACGTACTAAATCGCACCCACCTCGCAAGTTCATATGCCAGCGGTGTAATTATTGAATTAATTAAAAGACCACAAAGCAAGCTGAGGAAATAAAAGTACAGATATATTGTTCACACTAAATTCAGCATCGCCAAACAATATAACAAAATTGTCACTTGCAAATTGCAATCTACTGCAAATCTGTGACAGCTATATTAGGTTGTTCTTTCTATACGACTGAGGGGGGCCTTGATACATATTTAAATGTATATAACTATATAATTAAACACGTTAATACTGTTTTTAATTGAACAACTATAACTTGACATTATCCGAAAAAATGTACTCCATCCGTCCCAAAATATAACAAATTGTACACTTTACAATTTATCTTAAAACGAAACAATTTTTCCATCAGCATTCTCTTCCTAACTAATCACACCTTCCAACATTCAATATCCCTACCTATCTCCAGGTTTCAACAAATGTCAACCTTCCTCTATTAAATATTCCTACTTTCTTAATAACTGTATCTAACTTTAAAAATTCTTATATTCTGGGATTGAGATAGTAGATTTCACGTTCACTATTTGGTTCATATTGGATCATCAAGTGCAATATGGAAACAATTAAAAAAATCGCCTGATTGATTACTAGAAATTAATTGTCTTTTAGCGTTTATGAATGATAATTGTAGCCCATATCATATTAACAGAATGGTTTTCCTACCGTACCGAGTAAGAAACAAGTCTATCCTATATATATCCTAATCCGTTGGCTTAGTCTGATTTTTTAACTTTTAGCTTTACCCTGAATCAAATTTTAAAATTTAAAGTAAGTAATTAATGGCTCAGAAATGTTGCATGGACATAATAAAACTTTAAGCATTATGAAGAATAGAAGGAAGAAAGACCCATGAAATACAGAAAAAAAATAGAGGACATTTGAGAATAGATTACAACAGTGCTCTTCTAAATTGAAATTATATGCGTCTTGTAGCATGCTATATATTGGCTATATATTGGACGGCCGGAGCGTAGATCTAGGTTTTGGGGCCGGATACGTCAGAGTTTCAGGCGACTGATAATTTATACAGAACACAACAGAATCATGTTTATGTTCAAAACTATTCTGAAACTGTTGCACAGTAAAATCAATATGACCCCAGTGACCATTAATTAATTACATAGATACAAATGCACTGAAGAAACAAGCCGTAATAACTATTCTGAAACTGTTACAGTAAAATTAAATTAATTAATATATGCTTCCCAGTCGACATTTCTCTTAGCAAATTACGTTTTCCGGATCCCAGTGACCATTAATTACATAGATATATATGCACTGCAGAAACAAGCCGTAAATGTGACGGACGTATACATAGATTACATCGTACGTACGTGCTTAATTACTTACCTGCAAGCTCCATATCGGTTGTCTCCTGGTGGCTATCCATAAGCTCGTTTCTCTGTATGCTATGCGTGTCTAGCTTGCTTCTGTCTTGCTCGGTAGAATTCTGCACCACTCACACACACACACATATATATATATATATATATATATATATATATATATATATATATATATATATATATATAGTCTAAGTGACAGCCACCACGATTCAAAAATATCACATCACATGCGAATATGCGATATATCGAGCACGCTACATATATACAATGTAAAGTGTAATCGAAACCAGTGAAAGTGAAGTAATTAAAGTTCGTGCAGCAACCACGCAATAAAGGTGTCCAAGGCACGTACTGGCCGGCCGTATTGGGGATTTTCTTGACCTGCAGGCGGGCCCAATCAAGGCAGTCGTTGGATGGGGTAAGTAGTCGGTTACAGTTTAGAACTTGGAGTTGTAATAGGTATTAGGACTAGAGTATGAGTCGGACTCTATCCCAGGATCGTCTCTCATAAATAGAGGGGCGTGCCTATTGTAACTGCATGGCGACTTAGCATAGCGAGAGGGAGCGGCTGCCAGCGGCGACCGGCCGTGAGTTGTTGTAACTCTGATACGCTGTATATGCCGGACCGGGGAGGAGCGCCCGTAATCAGTGCCCCAGAGATGTAGGCTACGGCTGAACTCCATTACCAAATATCGTGTCTCGGTGTAGTCATCGTTTTGGATCTCCTATGGTGTTTTCTTCCGCGTTTAGCTACCGATGTCGATTTCGGGGCTGGTTTTATAACAAGTGGTATCAGAGCCTGCGGGAGGTCCATGGTAGAGGCGCGATGGAGGTGCCCCACACTGCGTAGCTTGCTTGTAATGTCCAGGAAGGGGCATTGGCGCAAGGTGGAGCACGGCGGCGATCAACGAAGTCTTGATCGGTGGATCGAACACTTCTGGAGGCGACCGGAACCGTTGATGGCCGCTTTCAATAGGGAGATGACCAGACGTGGTGCTCGGGTTGATGGCCGCGGAAGCGATTGGCGAATCAATCGGTGGATCGGACACTTCAGGCGGGTGGCTCGAACTTTCCAGTGAGCTACTCTCGACAGGGAGACGTGCGGCCGCATGCTCGGGTTGATTGAAGCTAGAGGCGATCAGCGTTCTCGATCGGTGGATTCGAATACTCTGGGCGGGGTGGTCTGGGCCTTTCGATGAGCTGCGTTCGACAGGGAGATGGCTAGACGTAGCGCTCGGGTCGTTCGATGGCTGGAATACGGCATACGACTTGTCGGCTTCGACTCGTGACTTGATTGATGGTGTTCAATCGGAAGTAGGAGCGGGTGGTTTCTACGTGCTGTTTTTTGATGTGCTGACGATGTGGTGCGTGATGGATTGCTATTGTGGCGGCGCACATACGATAAGCGGCGGAATCAGGAAGACGGGCAGCCAATACAGACCGTCATTGCTCTATTTAATCGTGTTAGCACAGCAATATGCATTGGATGCAACTGACCGGCGGTGTTCATCGCCGGCGAGGTTCAGCGGGATGCCGGGAGGCTGCGCTAGAGGTCGTACGGGTGCGTGAAGGCTGAGGAGGTCACGGGAGGTGGCGATGTGCATGTGTTGGTGTCAAAGTCGTTACCATGTAACGTGACCAAAGCCCAGCTAGTAGGGAGGTTCGGTTTTTTTACCGAGATTGCGCAGGTCTTGATCTGGGTGTGTCATGGATGGAGTCGGCCTAGGACTCGTCTCTGTTTTGGCACAGAAGAGCAGATCGAGGGGAAACCATGTCGGGCACGGAACGGGAATCGGAGGAGGACAACGATTCGTTCTGCAATCGGACTCTATTTTTCCCAAAATAAAAGCAGCAGAGGACCACGGGATTGCATCACAAAGCAATCGGAACAAATCACCTAGCAGAGGGCGAGATTCGTACCCAATTTTCGCAGAGGTGGAGGTGCTTTGGGCAGCGAGGTCCCAGGTGCGGCAGGAGGCCCATTACAAGGTTTTCGGGCTAATGCCACAAAATTTTGGGCAACGACGTGATTTTCGTTGCAATACATAGGGGTTATTGCTACCGAAGTCTAATTTAGTTGCGATGGGGGGGCATATTACCACTAATTATGTAGTGTTGCGATTCTAATTTTTTTGTTGCAATAACTAGGAAGTATCGCAACGAATAAATCTGCGTTGTAATTAGGGTGATGATATTGCCACGCTTTATGTTATTGTTGCAATAGTTATCCATGTCGCAACGAATTTAGAGCGTTGTTATAAGGTTCATGTATATAGCAACGCAAAACTACTTTGTTGCAAATGAGTCTATAGGTATTGCAACGCAAACCTAAATTGTTGCGAATTAGTCTATAGGTATTGCAATGCAAACATGAATCGTTGCAATCATTCTTTGATATTGCAACAAACACCGAAAATCGTTGCAACTAACAAGGTTCTCTCGCAACAATATTTCGTCATTGCTATAGTTTAACGAATCGTTGCAATAGGTGAGATTGGTGGTGCCACTTGCAGATTGTTCATGGGCCCTTGTATTGTTAAACTTTAAGTTGTCTTGCATCATTATTGTGGCCCGGGCCAGGGGTCATGAATTACGTAATTAAGTCGGCCGGCCAACTAGCTGGGCTGAATCGTTGAAAAAAACAGGTATGATTAACCCTACCCTTAGCAATCGATAGATAGATAACCCTGATCAGACTAGCTAGCGCCGGTGACCCTAGTATATCTTGCACAATCGCCGGCGACACCGAAGCACTCGACGCTGGCGAGACCACACCCTGTCCCTGTCTCCCAACTCGATATCTCGACGCCGTCCGAATCGATCAATATATTTATATATATTCAGGTACCTCTTCGATCACGAGTGCAATGAAAACTGTTGATTCTTTTTTTCTATATATCTATGTAATTAAAATTTGGTTTATTTCATTGCATACTATCCCTTAGGCAAATTTGGTAACGGATTTTCTCACTTGGAATATGGCATGTGATGATGATCATAGTTGGATGCTATTGTCTCAGTCAGATGATGCGTGGCAAGTTGGATTCGAGAAATTCATTGAACATACATTTGAAGGTACCTATCCAGGAGAGACTGCGGCCTGTCCATGTACTAGGTGTTGTTGCATGGCGTACGGAACGAAAATTGAGGTTCAACAACACTTGCTTGGTAGAGGGTTTGATAAGGATTTCATAAAACAGAAACGTTCTGTTAGTAAACCTATGGTTGTGGATGATCGGGAGATTAGTGAAGCCGAAGTTGATGATGTCGGCTCTGTCGATAATTTGCTTTCTTCGCTAATTAGTGGTGCTATACACGGGGATATCAGAGATAATAATATTAAGGTGCCAAATGAGTCAGCAATTTTTTCAGTTTATGGAAGAAGCTCGGAAAGAATTATACCCAGGGTGCAAGGAGGCTACAAAGGTATCTTTCATTGTTAGGCTATTTCAGATTAAGTGCATGTACGGTATCAGCAACAATGCCATGGAGCAAATACTTCACTTATTCTGTCTTTTGCTCCATGAGGGATATTGTGTCCCAAATACTTTGGATAAAGTTCGTAAGGTAGTCCGAGATCTTGGGTTGGACTACCAAAAGATTCATGCTTGTGTCAATGATTGTGTGTTATTTCGTGGAGAGTATGATAAGATGAACACATGTCCAACATGTGGGGAGAGTAGGTGGAAAAATATAGATTCTGGAGAACTCGGGGA
Organism: Oryza sativa Japonica Group; assembly: GCF_034140825.1. Lineage (NCBI taxonomy): Eukaryota > Viridiplantae > Streptophyta > Magnoliopsida > Poales > Poaceae > Oryza > Oryza sativa. Next base: position 11,846,310 of record NC_089043.1, on the reverse strand, counting down.
AGGAAGTGGTATTGGAGGAGCAAAGAAAAAGGTCCTTCGTCCTCGTAAAATACTTCGGTATTTTCCACTTATTCCTCGACTTCAGAGATTATATATGAATGAGACCACATCGACATATATGCGTTGGCACAAGGAAGAATTGGTTGATGATGGGAAAGTGCGGCACCCAGCAAACTCATTAGCATGGAAGCACGTAAATGAAAAGTTCAGGGATCGGTTTGCATCTGATCCACGCAATGTTAGGCTTGGACTTGCATCAGACGGATTCAATCCATTTGGGATGTTGAATGTGACTTACACTACATGGCCGGTGATCCTAATTCCTTATAATCTGCCTCCTTGGTTGTGCTTGAAACAATCTTATTGGATGATATCGATTCTGATACCTGGGCCTAGATCTCCAGGGATGAACATTGACGTATATTTGCAGCCGCTGATCGATGAGCTTAAACAGCTATGCACTGAAGGAGTTGAAACATGGGATGCCAAGGTGAAAAAGAATTTTACGCTACGTGCAATTCTGCTCTGGACAATAAATAATTTTCCTGCGTATGCCATGTTATCAGGTTGGAGCACAAAAGGCAAGTTTGTGTGTCCTTATTGTCACAAGGATACTGAATACTTGTGGTTAAAATACGGCAAGAAGCACTGCTATATGGGCCATCGCCGCTTTTTGGCTTCAAACCACAGGTGGCGAAAGAACAAGGTTAGCTTCAATAACAAGGGTGAATTGAAAATACTAGATGGCACAACTGGAGGAAGAAGAGTATTTTTTTTATCTTCCTTAGTGGGAATCATTGCTTATACGCCACAATCTAGATGTGATGCATATTAAGAAGAACATATGTGAGAGCTTGCTAGGTACTTTGCTTGATGTAACAGGTAAATCTAAGGACAGTGAGAAGGCTCGACTTGATTTGCAAGAATTGGGTATTAGGAAGGATCAACATCTATTGGTCCATAAAGGAAAATACACTTTGCCAGTAGCCTTGTACACGTTAAGTCCAAGTCAGACGGAAATTCTGTGTAGATTTCTACAACATGTCAAGATGCCAGATGGTTATGCCTCAAATATCAGGAGATGTGTTGATGAAAATGGTTGGAAGGTTAGTAGACTTAAAAGCCATGACTACCATGTTTTATTACAAAAACTTTTACCGTTGGTGGTACGCCATATTTTGCCTGAAGATGTTGTGATCCCATTGATCGAGCTCAGCAGGTTTTTTAATGAAGTATGTTCAAAGGAGCTTGAGGTGACTGAAATTGAAAAACTATGCAATTCAATTGGAGAGACCCTTTGTCGGCTTGAGATGATATTCCCTCCATCATTTTTTGATATTATGATGCACTTACCAGTTCATATTGCTTCGGAGGCTAGAATTGGAGGCCCTATTTGTTATAGATAGATGTATCCTGTTGAGAGGTACCTACGTACCCTTAAAGGCTATGTGAGGAACAAAGCGTGCCCAGAAGGATCAATAGCAGAGGGATATATATCGGAGGAGTGCCTTACTTTCTGTGCTCGGTTCTTTGAAGATGTTAGTACAAAGGTGAATAGGCCAGAACGTCAAGAAAATAGCCAAGTCAGTGCACCACCTGCTGGTCTAAGTATTTTTGGGAGCATGCTGTACAGTAAGAACAAATTTCATATCGAGACTGCATCTTATTCAGACTTGCATAGAATGAGGCACTACATAATATCCAACTGTGATGAGGCCATGCCATGGGTAAAGTAAGATATATTTATGCCTGTTATGAATGCAGAGTGACAAAATAACTCATCATTCTGCTAATCTTTTCATTTTTATTGCAGTGAGCATATAGAGGAATTGAAAAAAACCAACAGGGGAAATGTTGATAAAAGGCACAAGGAACAATTTGTATCATGGTTTGAGCGTAAAGTGAGTGTTTTTTTTGTATCAATTTCATCAAACTAATTGAAAATGTGACTGATCATACGTTCGAAGTTTTTCTGAGTGCAGATGAACATTCTTCATGCAGATGGAAAAATAGATCAAGATATATATTGTCTATCTCGTGGTCCAGATCATCGAGTTCGTGTAGCTAACAGGTGCTCCATCAATGGATTTCTGTTCCGCACAACCAATGTGGAGAAAAACCTAACCACACAAAACAGTGGTGTTGTTGTTCAGGGCGAAGGCATGGACTGGTATGGAGTGATTAAAAAGATCATCACCCTCAATTTTCCCAATGACAAAGAAGTCTTGTTGTTTGAGTGCGACTGGTTTGATGTTCCGGGAGCAACCACGAACTAATCCAGAGGGTACAATAAAGATCAATATGGAATTATTGATATTGACACCACTCGATTTCGCTTTAAAGACGAGCCTTATATACTGGCGTCACAAGCTTAGCAGGTGTGTTATGTGAAATGCACAAAGAAAAATAATTGAAGCTGTGTTCTCAGAATGAAACCTCGGAACCTATTTGCCATGCCTGAAGGGGAAGACGGTGATAATAATGTTGACCATGCTGATGTTGACTCACTTGTCGTAGGAGTGGATCAGATGAATGTACAATACCGACCTGACGATTTCACAAACTGGAGAAGATCTGACATTAAAGGCATTAGTGGTGATGCTACTGTAATTGAGGAGGCGCGTGCTGCATCCATGCCTGAACCTGATGACGATGACATACCTGACGAAGAAGACGAATCCGATGACACCTACATTGCTGATGGAGTTGTTGCTCCAGTCGAATCCCATGGAGGAGACGACGACGATGATTTTTTTGTGTAATGTTGGGTTGGATTCTTGCATTGCAGGATATAATAAAAATAATTCAATGGATATATGTTTTAATTACAACATTTACATTTCGAAATCTAACTATAGCACTGTTCCAGCAAATTTTTTTTAATAAAATGTTTGTGAGCATTGATCAATTCATAAAACTTAACTCGTCTGCAACGATCATCAACTGCAATCATCCAAACAAAGCCCCAGTCAACATTTATCATCATCATGCAAGAACAATCAGTTGTGCTAAATGATCAGCAACAATGCAACATCACTCGTAACTTCAATTCATCACAATACTAGACAATACATCCATTAGCAGACAAAAAATATATACCACAAAAGGAAATGTTTAACACTAAGTGCATTCAGTTCATACCAGACAAGACATCCATTAGCAGACAAGAAATACATACCACAAAAGGAAATGTTTAACACCAGGCATTTAGTTCATAAAGATTATCCAAATGTCAACAAATTACATCCAAAGATATAATTACATCAAACTTTAATTCTTCATACTAAGTAATATAACGAAGCAGTCCCCAAAGTCACTTCTTGAATTCCTACTTCGTCTTCCGCTTGAGAGCAACCCCAAGCTCCTTGACGTTAACACGCAGCTGACATTTGATAAAAAGGGGATCAATTATCATTTGGAATTCATGGAATATATATATAATACCTAAGAGAATGATCATCACCTCCTTGTAAGATAGAACCTCCCCCTCGAGATCCTTGTCGTCGTCGTCAGTCTTCCAAACATATTTTCATATGTGGATATATGAACTCATAAAGGTATTCATTATCCTTCATTTAACAGCAAAGCAGGGTCTCAATAAAAAAGATATAAATGCATCCCATAACACATCCTATCTTACAATAAAGTTATCCCCCACTAACTCCTTAAGCTTAACATGCAAAGATGCCACATCATCATCCACTAACAATCATCACATTTAAACATCATGCAAACATGCTATATCTTTATAGTTTTTATAATTTAAGAGCTTTTCAAATACAAACATGTTAAATTATCATCCAACATAATTCACATAATGTTTCAATGTATATCTTTATTATGTTTTATGATACCCTATATACTTATATAGTTCATCCTCACTTAGTTAGTGCTTAAATGATTAATCTATGGTCCAAATTATCTTTCTCCTTTTTTCCTCTAATTAAATTGTATCACATCAATTGTTTTTAGGCTTTAGATGATTAATCTACAATCCAAACTATCTCCCTACTTTTCTTCTTCCATAAAGTCATACCACCTTACTTTTTACATTTGAATCACCATTCTACAATTTAAGTTTAAATTATCATAAATCACATTAATTTACTTAATCTGATGTTATCTAGCTATCTTACACGCTATTTTTTTTATCATACTAAATTCCCGCAGCAATGCGCGGGGTTTCACCTAGTTAAATTCATAACAATTAACTTGTATGCATTGATCATCAATCATCCATGAAAATAAACTTTTCAACACTGATCATGGATATTCACTCATCCATGAAATAGAATGTACTTGTGCAGATTGATGAGCGACATCACACATTGAAACAATAATTACTTGTTGACATACTCTAAACCATAATAAGAAATAGATGACTGAACATTATCTAGGGCGATGAGTGCTTGATATGACTAACCTTGTTGATGCGGGCCACATCTGCAATGTCGTCCTTGTCGTCGTCATCGACATCGACATCGGCCGGCGTCACCTTCGCCTTGGTGGATGACGACCCAGGCGTGGACGAGATGCGGCGAGTGAAACCCAGTGGTGGTGAGTTGGGCGAATACCAGCGTGTGGACGCCGACCCCGGCGTGGTCGAGGGGAAGCGAGGTATGGTTGCCGCCATCGTCGCCCTGGTCGACGGGCGGCGGGTGGACGCGGTCGCCGACCCCTTGGTGTTCAAGGGGAAGCGAGGAAGGGTCGACCCCTTTGGGAACCGGTCTCACTTACCTATGGGGCCACCGAGGTGTGGGACCTACTGCTCCTAATATCTTTAGGTTTCTTTCCTACTTACAGTTGATTTCTTGAATATATTCTTATGTTGTATTTTGAGTCATACCATAAACATTTAATTCCTTTTTTGAGTCCCAATCAGGTGGTTCTTTTTTTGGTTCTCTTAAATTCGGTGAACTTAATTCTTATTAATAGGACATATGGTAAATGCGTGTCTCACTTTAGGCGGGCAGCAAGTTTACAAGTTACACTGAATTTCTGCAATTTTACAATCCCACATAATATAATTACAAATTTTCAATCAATGAATTTGCATGTTACAATGTATTTCATTGCCAGTTCAATTACACCAAAATCTCTCAAAACTTACCCCAATATGAACATATCAGTAGTGTAACCCCTCCTGGTAAGTTCATATTATCCACAACGCTAATAAAAATGAAATCAACCATGAATATGCATTTCTGATCAACATCACACATGAAATAACCCACACTTAAGGACCATAAATATATTTGGTTGCATCAAATTAGCATAATATAAATGCAGTACTGAACATATAGTTTCGATAATAGGCCTTATAGCACCAATTGCATAGTGCTGAATAGTACTAAGCATTAAGTTTGTATCGAAAATAAACTTTAAAGCCCTATAGAGAGTCAGGGCAAAAAGGGCTACGTAGAGCCTGAATACTTCAGAGGATATATCTATTCATCATCAGAATCTAAGACTATTACCTTGCTGACATCCTCAGGAAGCACATCACTTACATCGACATCCACATTTTGGATATCTTCAGCAGAGTTTGGGGAAGCAGGCTGAATGGAATTCTTCATATCATCAGAATGGGCAGTGAGAGGCTCAGGTTGAACTCCAGACCTCTTCTTGGGTGATTCTTGGTTCAAGTCAGACTTCTCTCCCTGGGCAGAGGAGCTTGGGAACATTCTCAAGTTACCACTGCCATGAAGAAGTTTGGCCCTGGGCCTTTTGACCACCTCTGTCTGCTTAGCATCAACCCGTCGACACTTTGCAGGCCTTACAAAAACCACCTGATCTTTACTTGAATCAAAAGCCAAATGCCACACTTCTAGGTATCTGTACAGGTAGACAAGGCTTGAAACCAAGCCACCAGTGATGTTCTATAGGTTGTTTTAGCAGTGGTGGATTACAGCTTATGATGAGAGGCAAGAATACATTTTCAGACATAAATATGCACACTTCTGATGGAAGACACTTGAAAGGGAAGCAAGGCACTGGGGTCTAGTAAGTGATTATCTGCAGATTATTTTGGACCAACTGAATTTCAGGACCCATGTAGTTCACTGAAGCTGTGTCCTACATAGAGAAATCACCAATAGTTGCAGAGTCATGTTGCATCTCTTCATGAACATCTGCTTGCTGATGATGCTGGATTGGTTCAATCTGAACTTCCAAAGCATTGTTCTCATCCTGCTGTAGTTCAATCTGGACTTGTAGAGCATTGTTTTGAATCTGAATTTGTTCAATCTGCATTTGCAGATCTTGAGTCTCCTACCACGTAGGTGGCAAGTTTTCATCCATAGGGAACACATCAGTAAATTCCCCATTCAAAACAAAGGTCTGCAGAGTCCAAGATTCCCCATAACCCCCCTTGTTAGCTGGGTTTTCCATTACAATTTTCCTTGGGATAGCACTAGGATCAGAGTACAAGCACCTAGCTAGAACCCTTCCCAGGACCCGATCACGATGATCCCAGCAAACAAGTTTGCCAAAAGTGTTTACTACCCTTTCAATGTCGGATTCATTTCTAAAATCAAGGGGGATACCAAGAATCATGATCCAACCATCCCTACTGAATGGACAGTTACGCCTATTATCCAGATTATCAGGACACACAAACCGAGCATTAAAATCACCATTGTTCAAGACCATGGGGTCTCCAGCAAGCAAAGCATCTGTACGCACTTCTGAAGTAAGGTGGACTAGGCAGAGCGCAAGAGGGAACCTGATAGTTCTTACCACTTGAAAGTGGTACTGATGATTGATGATGTGAACAACCTGATGGATTAGGTCCTGGATGCTCTCTTCTGGAGGCTGTGGTTCCACCAGCACCGCCACGAAATCTTCGTGACGCTTCGTGGGATGGTTTTGAATAGTAACATCCGCTCTTGAGGCACGGGACAAATGTTCCTCAATCTGTAGGCCAGGTGGGAGAAAGTATTGTGGGTAGTGAAGTTCCTCAGGAAGGTCCACCATGATCAATTCGCCAGCAATGGAGGTGTCTAGGGTTGTGGTTGGTGAGGATGAAGGGCTGGAGGAAGAAGATGGAGTAGTTCTGGCGTTGAGGGCTATGAGGGCATGAGCTTCGCTGAGAGAGAAGGAAACATAAATCGGAGATTAGGAAGGAGTAGATTTGGCCACCCAGCGCCTCTTCGCCTGGCGGTTTGAACAGTGCTGGGCCGAACGTGTCAACCTTAGTACTACATATTTTCTTCTATCAGAATATATTTTTCCTTGCAATTTCCATTCCTTCCATCATGTTCCTTTTAATTAAGTTTATATATGGAATATGTGTAACACCCCAGGTAACCACGTACCTAGAGTGCCACACAAAAAAACACTCAAACCACTAAATTCCAGAATTATTAGAAATTTCGGCAGAGTCTCCCATGTAAATACGGACATCCACGACAGGCAATTATAAGTTAAACTAATAAAAATATCATTCCCACAATACGATCTATCCTTATAATCCATGGGGAAGAAACTATTAGAAATCTAAAAGATTATTACAAGACCAAACCAGAATATAATTTAAGTGTCATTATGGACCTAAGAAATATAGTTTGATAGTGTGCAAGTAATGTGTATATAAGGGTACTACTTCCCGCCCGTGCATGTCGGTCTCAATACGTACCTAAAACCAAATAAAACACAAGAGTGAGTATAAAAATACTCAGCAAGTACAATATGGAACTAGAAAACACATATACACAACATTGGCAATAAAGCATGAACAGAAGGCATTCTTTCTTTGATCGGAAACATATTTTCAAACACCAAGTCAAAGAAGATAGTACTTCCCATCCCGGGCAGGCATGAATTGAAATAGTAGTTTCCATCCCGCACAATAGTGAATACATCCTACCATTTGCCGGCAAAACCGAGTAAGCGTGATCAGCGCTTACCCACAGGAACTTGAATAAAGAACCAAATTGCACTCCCATGACTACGCATGGTACTTGAATAATTGAAACCAGTATCAAAGAACCAAATTGAAACACATCCATCATGGCAAGCAGGGAACTTGAATTATTTAAGCAGAACCAGAATCTAGAATATTAAAACAAGAATAACATCGTACACATAAAATCAACTTGAAATCTAAATGGCGTGAACAATAATATGAACATAAGCAGTTACTTATCACGTTGAAATATATCAGAAATAAATAGATAGAGTAAACAATCCATGAATCACACAATTAATTCGTCATGCACTTGCCTCCAATAAAGGGTTGGTATCATGCACGATTTGAAGGACCACCACCTAATCACAAACAAAACCTCAGCAAACACATTCAAACATGCATATAAAACATTGAAAAAGGTGAACCTACTGCCCCATCCCATCACAACGCAATAACAAGGAACGCCGCTTGGACTATAAACAAGACTGCTGCTTCAAACCTTTATATCTTGAAATATGAAAAGGCTATGACCGCAAATAAATACATTTTGGAAATCTACGGAACAATTTCTACAACTCTTATGTGGAAATCATATTTTTATTCTACCATTTAAATGGTCTAATTTGCGCTTGAAAGCAGGCTTCAGAATCTGTCTGGAATTTCAAACTGTCCACACTAAAACAACAATAACTAGAGTTCTACTCGCCCAATCAGGGTGTACTTTACTAATATGGAAATCTAAGAAAAACCTCTACAACTTTGCCTATAGGCGGCCTGGCTGATTCCACTGTTTAACCCGTCCAAAAACAGTTCAATCTACTACTATCCAGATTATGACATAAAAACAACAGTTATACTCAAAAATTCATATCGCCTAAACCACTTGAGATAAATTAATTCGCTTTGGTCAGAAGATAGATACAAATATTATCTACAACTTCTTAGTCATACACTTTCGTAGAAAATATCATTTAGACCTCCGAATCTTCGAAAAACTGAAACACTGTAAATCTAACAACGTGCAGAACAGCCAATTCGAACCACAACAAACAAAAGTCCATCTCTAACCTTCATTATCCACGAATTAAACCACTAAAGCCATGCTAGAACACCTGATACAACAAGGGGATAAGCCTCACCTAGGGTTTCTTTAGAGAACTCGTGAGGAGACAATAGGGGAGACTCTGATCTAACCCCTCCTTTTACTCCCCTCCTCCTCCTTGTTCCGTTTTTTTACTTCGCTTCTTGATCAAAGCTATGAAGGTGGAGATCTAGGGAGAGCAATTTGCTATAGAGGGGAGAGATGCGAACACAAGAGAAGGGGAGGAAGGAGGCGTCGGCCAGGGAGAGGGGTGGCAGCACCATAAGGGGAGGTGGGATTTGGTTCCCCTCTCTCTAGGTTTTAAGGGAGAACTAATGGGCTGGGTTTATGGGCCTTCTCATGTTGGCCCACTTCAAAAGGTATTTTCTTTTATTTATTTCTGTTAACATCTTTATTTTAAACAAGTCAACCCAAACTAAGAAACCTAAGTATCTTTTAATATATGGGGTATTACATTTTGAGTGTTTTTTTGTGTGGCACTCTAGGTACGTGGTTACCTGGGGTGTTACAGTTGGTATCAAAGTGGGCGGAAGGTCCATGGGAAGTAAATATGACAACTTAAAATATTGATCATGTTTTCCTTAGGATGGGAAAAATAAAAGTAAAATTTGAGTTAGATTTAAACTAATAAAATTTGACACACAGGTGCACAATAGGATGGGATTGGGTCATTCTTTGCATCGCACTTCTGATTTATTTTATTGATTACTGATCTCTAATTGTATTTGTGATTTCTGGAGTTATGCTGTTACTAGATATATATGCTCTTCTATCAATAAGACATGATTGTATATTAAGTAAAGCTAGGGGATATAAAAAAAAATATTCAGTTTTGATTCGTTGGTGCGGTGTATAGTGTGGAGATTAACGTTTGCGCATAACTATATTCGAAAAGCTATTAGGTAGAACAACATGGGGCTGCAATAATGAGTTATACTTGAGTTGTGTGAGTGTACATGATAAAGTTTTAGTTTCCCTAGACCTTAGTTAAACTAGTTTGATTATGGCTCTAACTTGTGTTAGTCTCTTTAATAGAAGTAATTAACGTTGTATCCTATAAGACTTAATGATCCTTTCAAAATAGGTAACTTTTCTTCCGTATAGGAAATGCAAAGTGGTTAGAGGAGGAGACTTTTACTCTTTATCTTTTTTCCCAATGCCAAGTGAGGTTATCCGAGTGTGAGTGTTAGGTTGTGATACATCTATCACTGTACCGAGTTAATAGTTTGGGTATGGGATGGATTGGCCCCCAAGCCATCTACTCATTCTATTCTTTTCTTACAGTGGTGTGATGTGTCTATGTGTTATGCGTGATGCACCAAGGTAGTAATGTCTTCACCCGAAAAGCAAAGAAAAAAAAAGTAAGAAAAAAAAAGGATGTTCCATTTTTCAGACTTGAGATTCAAGGGCGATATGGCTTATTAGTTTCTTTTTGTGAGTTCTATTATGTGACTATGGTTGAGGTAATGAAAAAAAAACTTTCTCATTCGTGGTACACGTTCTGAAATAATTCCAAAAGAAAAACATTTGACTTTGCATTCATCACTTGGTGACAAATATTCTCCTGATTTCTAATTTTGTTTTTTACTTTCAGAAAGGAATTAACACTAAAAATGTATTTTAGTTTCACTTTTGGGGCTTTCATTCGCTTGGTTGTTCAAACATAAGTGTTGTGTGATTGCTTTGTACTGATAAATTATAAATTATTGATATGCACAATACTATTTGAAAATACTAATTTAAATCTTGTTATGGAGAACTTGTATTAAATCTGAATTTCTTTACCAAGTGATTTATTTTCATTACATAGCTCAGAACTGTGTGCAGTATTGATACTCTTGGATTGAAGTTCACACTTATTTGATTATTAATCTTTATTTGCATTTTTTATAGAATAGCTTCCGGATTCGCAGTTTGAGGTGACAAACAAACTCCAAGACTTCGATTTTTGGTTCATGAGTTTATGGTAAAAAAATATTTCCTTTTTGTTTTTTTTTAAAAAAAATCAAGTCGAAGAGGATGCTTCCTTCTACGCATTTTCTTCAAAAAAAGTGGTTTCATACTCGGTCCATGTTCTAAATATTTCCATTGTCTTTACGTGTGATTTTTGAATTTATTACAGATAGTCATTATCCTGATCTCAGATTTCTTAAGAAAACCGTGTTTGAGACTAAATATTCATTTTTTAATGTTGTTTGTTTTTGTTGCTTGACCTTCCATATTCGATTATTTCTTTTCAATTACACGCACCGAACGATTTTTTTTATTGAGTGGATTTAATTCATTTACTTTGGAATCTTTGAGTTTCTTAGAAAATTCAAGATCTATTGATGTTTAGAGCAGTTTTTGAGGATAATGCTTTCGTTCTAGTTACTCAGAAAGTTCATTCTAAGTGGAAGAAGTGTGGCCTATGGTCCTTGAGATTGACTTCGTAGATATTGTTTGTTACCTCTGAATAATTTGCAATCAAAGATAGACTTTTAGTTGTTGAAGGAGAGCAACATACTAATAAGATGTGATGGGTGTGAGTGTTTATTTCTTTAAATTTTAAGTTAAAATCTTGTATTGCATTCCCGATTCCCTTGAGCGTAAAGGTTGTTTTCACAATTTGTTCCATTGCTTCGTAGTAAGATTCTTCATGATGTGTTCCAATAATTTTTGAATATGTCCCAATTGGGGTGTTTTAGTAGGTGCATTGCGCTTCTTTGACAAGCCAATATTCCCATCTAGTAGGTCTGAGTAGGTTTATGAGCTGTTTTTGAATTGTTGTCTACAATACTTTCTTATGCTAGTTAATTATTACCTACCATACCTAGACGCAAGCAGTGTTGCGAATATAAGAGATGTCCTCGAAATTGCTTGAGAGTCCTAACTACTTTATATTTATTTTTTGTGTATTCCTTTCCTTCTTACAGTTTCTCAAGCTCTACAGTGGGCGAATTCAAGGGCAAATTCGATTGAACGGGGAGGAATGTAATACCCGTATATTAAAAGATACTTAGGTTTTTTAGTTTGGGTTGACTTGTTTAAAATAAAGATGTTAACAGAAATAAATAAAAAAAATACCTTTTGAAGTGGGCCAACATGAGAAGGCCCATATACCCAGCCCATTAGTTCTCCCCTAAAACCTAGAGAGAGGGGAACCGAATCCCACCTCCCCTTATGGTGCCGCCACCCCTCTCCCTGGCCGACGCCTCCTTCCTCCCCTTCTCTTATGTTCACATCTCTCCCCTCTACAGCAAATTGCTCTCTCTAGATCTCCACCTTCATAGCTTTGATCAAGAAGCGAAGTAGAAAAACGGAACGAGGAGGAGGAGTGGAGTAGAAGGAGGGGTTAGATCAGAGTCTCCCCTATTGTCTCCTCACGAGTTCTCTAAAGAAACCCTAGGTGAGGCTTATCCCTTTGTTATATCAGGTGTTCTAGCATGGCTTTAGTGGTTTAATTTGTGGATAATGAAGGTTAGAGATGGAGTTTTGTTTGTTGTGGTTCAAATTGGCTGTTCTACACGTTGGCAGATTTACAGTGTTTCAGTTTTTCGAAGATTCGGTGGTCTAAATGATATTTTCTACGAAAGTGTATAACTAGTAAGTTGTAGATAATATCTGTATCTATCTTCTGACCCAAGGGAATTAATTTATCTCAAGTGGTTTAGGCGATATGAATTTTTGAGTATAACTGTTGTTTTTATGTCATAATCTGGATAGTAGTAGATTGAACTGTATAACGGGTTAAACAGTGGAATCAGCCATGCTGCCTATAGGCAAAGTTGTAGAGGTTCTTCTTAGCTTTCCATATTGGTAAAGTACACCCTGATTGGGCGAGTAGAAGTCTAGTTATGGTTGTTTTAGTGTGGATAGTTTGAAATTCTGGACAGATTCTGAAGCCTGATTTCAAGCGCAAATTAGACCATTTAAATGGTAGAATAAAAGTATGATTTCCACATAAGAGTTGTAGGAATAGTTATGTAGATTTCCAAATTGTATTTATTTGCGGTCATAGCCTTTTCATATTTCAAGATATAAAGGTTTGAAGCAGCATTCTTGTTTATAGTCCAAGCGGCGTTCCTTGTTATTGCGTTGTAATGGGATGGGCCAGTAGGTTCACCTTTTTCAATGTTTTATATGCATGTTTGAATGTGTTTGCTGAGGTTTTGTTTGTGATTAGGTGGTGGTCCTTCAAATCGTGCATGATACCAACCCTTCATTGGAGGCAAGTGCATGACGAACTAATTGTGTGATTCATGGATTGTTTACTCTATCTATTTATTTCTGATATATTTCAACGTGATAAGTAACTGCTTATGTTCATATTATTGTTCACGCCATTTAGATTTCAATTTGATTTTATGTGTACGATGTTATTCTTGTTTTAATATTCTAGATTCTGGTTCTGCTTAAATAATTCAAGTTCCCTGCTTGCCATGATGGATGTGTTTCAATTTGGTTCTTTGATTCCGGTTTCAATTATTCAAGTATCATGCGTAGTCATGGGAGTGCAATTTGGTTCTTTATTCAAGTTCCTGTGGGTAAGCGCTGATCACGCTTACTCGGCTTTGCCGGCAAATGCTAGGATGTATTCACTATTGTCCGGGACGGAAACTACTATTTCAATTCATGCCTGCCCGGGATGGGAACTACTATCTTCTTTGACTTGGTGTTTGAAAATGTGTTTCCTATCAAAGAAAGAAAGCCTTCTGTTCATGTTTTATTGCCAATGTTGTGTATATGTGTTTTCTAGTTCTATATTGTACTTGCTGAGTATTTTTATACTCACTCTTGTGTTTTATTTGGTTCTAGGTACACACTGAGACCAACATGCACGGGCGGGAAGTAGTACCCTTATATACACATTACTTGCACACTATCAAACTATATTGCTTAGGTCCATAATGACACTTAAAATATATCCTGGTTTGGTCTTGTAATAATCTTTTAGATTTCTAATAGTTTCTTCCCCATGGATTATAAGGATAGATCGTATTGTGGGAATGATATTTTTATTAGTTTAACTTATAATTGCCTGTCGTGGATGTCCGTATTTACAGGGGAGACTGCCAAAATTTCTAATAATTCTGGAAGTTAGTGGCTTGAGTGTTTTTTTGTGTGGCACTCTAGGTACGTGCTTACCTGGGGTGTTACGATATGTGCATGTATTGTGTTCATTACATATATAAGGTTATAGTGTTTATTTGTCTATCGTAATAATCTGTCCTTAATTTCTTACAAATACAATTTTTATGGGACGGAGGCAGTATTTTCCAATCGTATTAATGTATGTAATTATACATATTAATAGTTTCAATTAATGTATATATCTATTTCGAGTAGCCTCTCGAGTTAGTTTGAACGAGCGACTCTCTTCTAACGTCAGAGAACTAGGACTACACGTCGACTACAGACAAGCTGTACTCATGTTGGCTATCATTCGAAGGTCAGAGAACTAGGATTATATATGTAAATTACTTTGTTGGGGGTGACTAAATTACTTCTAATACATAATGCTCCGAGTCAATTAAAAGTTTAGTATATTGCAGCACAAACTCTAAGACACAATGTGTGTATGACAATTGGGACCATATATTAAAAGTGTAGTATATGCTTATAGATAACTATTGTATGAATTGGCTATTAAATTGACTACAGGTGATTTAGAGCTAGTAGTTGGCTATAACATTAAACTTGCTCTTAATTCACATGATGTGTTGATTCAAATTGCATCATATTATAGCAATTTTAATATTCAACTACTGACTCTAAAACATGTATAATCAATTTAATAGCCAATTCATACTACACAATGAATACCTGGTCACAACTGACATGCTTGCTACGAATATGCAGCTTGCTACATCCTTTATGGTCAAACAATCGTGATCACATAGTTCAACTTATTTATGGTCAAACATCTAGTGAAATAAATTTTAAAGCTTCAAAATCACCAACAAAATAACAATTGAAGGATATGTCCGTACGTACTAAATTTTGTCCTACTAAACTCTTATTACTAACACTACGTGTCACGCTGTGAGTACATATAGATTTTCTATAACTTCCATATACTTATATCAAATTGTGGAGATCATTGTTTGTCATATACTTATATCAAATTGTTGAGATCATTGTTTGTAAGAGTTTTGTAAAATAAATTTGGTATGTGTAGAAGTGATCTTTTTTGAAAGATCAATTTGCATAGTATGTTTTAGTTGTTGGCACGTTCCCTACAAAAAATGTCGGGCGATAATGAAATTTGTTTCACATCACGCCACATATTTGGTTACTTAGTTCATTGAACCGCCCTTAATTAACTAACTCGGCCCGCAAACATCACACATAATCCCGCGACAAGTGTGTTATTCGGTGATGAAACAGGAGAATGTGAAAGGAGACGATATGGAGAGGCGGTTGTTAATTAGTTTCGCTGAGAGAAAAGGAAACATAATTTGTACTGTAGTACTGTATTTGGGGAGGAGTAGAATAATTAATTAAGGTTTGTATTATTAGAACTAAGCTGGAGTAGTTCGTGGAACTTATTACACATTAATTATGCATTAAGGGGGGGGGCAAAATGGTGTTCGCAGTCATTTACTTATTGGGGTGACTCATAAGTGGGTCCCACCGATTTGGTTCGGGATCCTTTTACGTTGAAAGTCACGTAAATTGTCACTTACATGTGGGCCGGATAATCTCTTGGGCCACTTATCAGTGACTAGACGCCATTCAGATAAAAGCAGAAGATTCTGACATCACTTGTTTGCATTCATTTTGTAGTAGTATACCAGAACTGGAGTACTCCCTATGACCCAAGATAGTGTACTCACTCAACCTACTCCACATTTTCCCAACATAACTGGAGTACTATTTATGGGTCAGTTCCGAAGCAAAAACCTTTTTCCACATTTGTCAGGGTTACGGGTTAGGTATACCCCTTACCCCTCGATATGCGCCACATATCGACATGGCATACCTGCGCATACACGGACATTATCTGCATACACTAAGGAAATTCTCCACAGTGTTTGAGTCCTACTCGGACAAGACAGGGTCGTCAATGTATCGTGTAGGGTCCGATGTCTCCGAGTTCTACTTGGAGACCACCTGATCTGCTATATAAAAGGGACCCCCTGGGAGGACCTAAGGCATCGAATCTTACAGCCAACACAACCCCCACAGACTACGGAGTCGGAGCGTGCATGAGCCAAGTCGCCGGGAGATCTAGTCGAACCAACTCGATTACGATCTCGCCGGTTTCATCGAGTTCCATCGTACCCTTTGTAACCTGTGGTTTTCCATCATATAATCCCATATCAACTGGATTAGGACTATTACCTATCAAGGGGCCTGAACCAATATAATCCTCGTCTTTTGTTTGATCGATGTCGTATTACGTAGATCCTTGTACCAACGTACCCCAATACCCTCTATATCCGGTCTACGGGTATCACCCGTCGACAGTGGCGCGCTAGGTAGGGGAACTTGGTACTCAAGGTTCCCCGTCGACGTCAGCCCTGGGGATTTATTGCGCAATAATTAATTAAGGCCTTCTCTTTATTAGTAAAAACACAGATTATCTTCTAAAATTCATAAGTAATTCATCCGAGCTCCGTTTAAGTCCATTCAAGTCTCAGTAAATCAAAAAAAATGCAAAGAATCCATTAAAAATGATTTTGTTCTCTGTTTCAGTAGTCTTATAGCATGTTTTGCTTGTGTGCTTCGTTTGTCGCGTAGATTTCGGTCGTTTCGTCGATTCGCGGTTTCTCGAAGACGTTGCTGTGGTCTCATCAGTGTGAGAGCAAGGCAAGTCATGCATTACAATTGATCATATTATACCCAATTTACAAATATCCCGCATTTCTATTAAATGTTGCAGTCTTTTACCATGTCATGTGGGATGGGTCATATTACTCAGCCATTTATTGTTTACCTTATGCCATTGATAACTTGGGTATCAAAATGACTAGATGTTGGTTTAGAAAAATGCTTAGCCATGCCTAGCTCAATTAGTACACAAATGGTGATCACATTATTACATAGACTTTGTCTATTAGCATAGCTTTGGATTGGTACCACCGCAATGGTGTTAATTAATTAAAATATACTGAATGGTGGGTTGTGGATGCATGGTTTTGCTGGTCGCACCCATGGCAGTTAAGGACAGGTTAACGGGAAACCCTGGGAGACTTACCGTGCTTACCACAAGCGGGAGTGGGTAACTGCTTGATCTAAAGTATAGCTCAACCCTTTCCTAGGCACCGGTGGCGAGGGTGGGCGTGATGGAGTTGGGTCGGCCAGGGTGTCCGGTTGTCCAGCTGCCGGATTCACCGCGGCACACGAGGGGACTGCCCACTGCCTGTTGAGGGTGGGGGTGAAACCTTAGCGTGGTGTGGATGGTTAGGGGATGGTTATCCGGAGGGTCTTGTCACGATTTCCCCCTTTGCAGTATCATGGTGATACTTCGGGGCATGGCGACATGTGTGGAATCGTGTCTCGTGGGTACAGTTGTACACCTCTGGCCAGAGTAAAACTATTCGAATAGCCGTGCCCGCGGTTATGGGCAATCAACTAGATTCACCGTGATTAGTCTCACCCCTAGTTTAGCTTAATGAACTAGTGTAGTTCAGGTGGTTGGTTGGGCCTGTTGCAACGTGGTGTAGCGTTGGACGGTGATTGGATAATATTGCTTAATTACTACAATTGTTTTACTGCTTTCAACTACTGCTTTTAAATGCCTGCTTTATTGCAAATGACTCCTTTAGCCTCCTTTGGTTATATCCTGCATCATACCTCCTATTCCAGTATGACTTGCTGAGTATAGTGGGTAGTACTCAGTCTTGCTCTCTTTTCCCCCACACCAGAGCTGAAGATCTTCCTAGTGGGAGCTGTCCTGTTGAAGTTGGTTTCGTCGCTACTGTCAAGGATTGCCTGTGGAGTAGAGTCGCCCCGCTGCTGAAGTCAAGTTTCCAAGTTTAGCTCGTTTAATCTTTTCCACTGCATTTGTAATCTTTTATATTTTTGTAAGACGTGGATCTGTATGTCAACCATTATCGTTTGTGTACCCTGGACAGGGGTTTAATGCACATTCAGCTTAGAAATTCTGGTTCGTGAATTTCTGGGCGTGACAAGGAGAGACATCAGAAGGAGATGGTGAAGGATGGTGTGCTCCCTGCAAAAGATATCATCAGCTGGTGATCAGCTTGCGACGACACATTCCTGACGCCAAACAGATGAGAAATCATGGTATTCACTCCCTTCTTCTATAGAGGGTTTGATCTTCCAACATGTGAGTTCTTTGTGAAATTTTTGTAATTTGGTCCTTTTGAAAAACTTATTTTACAAATAGTCTCCTGAAAAAACTTATCCCAGAAATGGTTCTTTTTAGAGCGCCAAATTAAGTCGCTGGCGCCATGGTCCAATTGGATAGCGCCAGAGATGCTAGAGCCATCCCCCTGCCACCGTAGCACGAGGCGATAGTTTGGCACTGACATGGCAGGAGGACGCTATTCGAATAATTTTACTATGATTAGAGGTGTACATTTTTACCCATAAGACACAATACTTGACTTCATGTCAGCCATGCATCGCGATACCTCAAAGGTACCCGAAAAGTCAAGATCGTGTCAAGACTATCCATCTAGCTCAACCCAAAACAAAAGGACCCGGTAAGGTTTCACCGCCCGCTGGTCCTCGAAAAGGTAAAGGTTGCCGGATCTCCCAGGACGAGACAAGTCCCCTCGTGCGCCAGGTCAAAGTCAGCCTCCCCTGGCCCCAGACCTATCATACCGATGGCCTTTATTTTGAGATGATCTAGACTTCTAGTCAGGCCTTACCCATTATACTTGTGGTTGCACTGCTATGCTTTGCAACAGAGGCCCGAAGACTGAGTCCTTATAGTGGCCGAGGTACTTCTAGTAAAACCATGCACCTCACGCCCCACCAAAAACAGGTTTAGAGAGTTTTGAATGAGATTCCATTATGTCCTGGCTCAACCAACCATCTAATCATTATTCTTACATATTTTAGTTTTACCTAGTCTAATTTATAAAAGAATATTAACTATTAAAGAAACAATCGTGAGCGTCATATAATTTATAAAAGCTATGCATATAAGTGAAACAACATAGTTTTTACAATAATGTGATTCAATATGTTCAAGAAATATTGTATGACTTGCCTTGCTCGAAGGGTCTTCTGACGACTTGATCTTCTGGATAGCAACACGAACAACAAAATATGGCTACAACTCTAAGAAAGAAACGATGACAACACATAATATGTTCTTTAAGTTATAACAAAAATTAAACAATTTAAACGGGTTAATTAGGAGCTCGTATGGCCAAGAAACGACCATCCGAATTTTAAATGCAATTAAAGTGGAATTTCTGAGTTGTTTTATTATTATTATTATTATACCGTTAAATTATGTGTATCGAAATATCACTCGAAAAAATAAATTATCGAGCACCTGGCAGCCTGGACTACCACGTGAGCTGCCCACGTGGAAAATCCACACGGCAACCAGATGGGGAGGACGAGGATAGGGCATGGAGGGAAGAGGTTCTCACCACGGGCATGGCACGGCGAGGAAACAACGGCGGCGACTGGCGTCGATGAACGAAAGAGGGGCAATGGAGACGAACGGGGTCGACGTCGAGGGGACAGCTTTGGCGATCTTTGGGCTTGACGAAGAGGCGGACACGATGGGCTTGGCGCTGTGGGCTTGACGATGGTGACAGCTGGGACTTCGTGTTGGCGGGAACGACGACCAGAGGAAGGCAACGGTGACGGGGCAACGTCCCTGGGGCCTTGGGGGCAACGAGGAGGCGTGGCCGAGGATGAAGACGATGAAATGACGCCGACAGCAGTGATGGCGCAGCGAGGCAATGCTCCGGCGAGGAGGGAGGCCTGCCGGAGGACGAGGATGAAGGTGATGTCACCACTGCTCACCAGCGAGGACGAGTTTCCGGCGGTCTCCAGGAGAAACGGAGGCGAGGCCGGGGGAGAGGAGGTTGCTGCGAAGCGGATGGTGCTGACTCCAGGCTCCGAGGAGGTCCCGACTGCCGGTGAGGGGCGGCCGGATTTGCGCGACGGCGGCGGCACGAGAAGAAGGCGGCGCGGCGGCCAGGGAGAGAGGAGAGGGAGGGCTGCGGTGTGTGGGGAGAGAGGAGGGGGTCGGGACTCCTTTTTGTAGTCCGGGGAGAAGGAGGGGAACGGCCGGGGAGCTCGCTGGCAGGTCATCAATGGTGGTGGTTCACCGGCGATTAAATTCGATGATTAAAGGCCAAATTAAGAGGGGAAAACGTGGGGGAATTGATGATAAGGAGGAGAGGAACCGATTTTTGGTATTCAATTTGGTGGAGAACAAGTGGGGAGGGAGATCGGCATGCCGGCGGCGCTTGACTTCGGTCGGGAGAGATGAACAGGCGGCGGCTGGAGGAAGACGACGATGCCTCCTCCCTAGCCGGCTGGGCCGCGCCCGAGCGAGGAGGGGAGGAGCTGGGCCGAGGCGGCCCAAGGGATAGTGGGAAGGAGGGTGGGCTGTCTTGTGGAAAAGGATGGGAATAAGTCCACATTGATTCCCTTAAAAGTGATACGAATCTAATCTATGATCCTCAACCGTAAAACCGGATAGGACGACTCCCTAAACTATCAAAACCAGTGCAATTTGACTCCCTAGCGGTTTTCGATGGTGGTTTTGCTGACGTGGCGGTATTGAGCTGGTATTCATCCCACCATGGCACTTACGTGGCATTAGAATTAAAAAAATATCGGTGGGACCCATTTGTCATTCACAAACACAAAAGGTTGTGGGCCCTACTGACATGTGGGGCCCACATGTCATCTCTCTCTTTCTCTTTTTCCTCCTCCCACTCCTCCCTTTTCTCTCCACATCTTGATCCCCTTTCTCTTCACCTCGTGACGCAGTCGGCAGGCAGGGGCATTCTCGCGCCGGCGGTATCCATCTGGAGATGGTCGGCGGGGAGGGGCACCGTCGTCATCCGGGAGGGGCACTGGCGGCGTCGATCCGGAGCCAGTTGGCTTGGAGAGGCGTCGACGGTGAGCGCCGCCGAGGCCGAGGGCGGGGGGCTTCATGAAACCCCGCGGCGGCAGCGGTGGGCGCGGGACGTCGACGGCGAAGGCTCTCTATGAGCGGGAGAGGAACTCGGCGAGTCGAGTGGTGGCCCCGGTGGTGTGCGGCGACCTCGGTGGCGCGGGTGGGGAGGGAGGAGGTGGAGGAGTGCGGAGGCGGGTCGAGAGGCGGCTCCGGCGGTGTTCGACAACCCTGGAGCGGAGACTGGTCTCGCCGGTCGCTGCGACGCTTCCATCGGGCGTCAGGCGCCGCCGCTGGTCCCGCCGGTTGCGGCGACGTTTCCACCCAGCGCCAAGCTTTGTCCCGCTGCCGTCGCTGCCACCACCGATCACCGACTCGCGCTCCGTCACTGCCGTCTGCTGGCGCCACCTCCCTAGAGCCCCCTCGCTGAGCTCCATCCTGTCGCTACCTCCTAGAGCCCCTAGAGCATGGCCTGCTGGCATCTGCTACTTGCCGTCGTCGTCCTGATGGAGCTCCCGCAAGCGTGGGGTGGCACGCCGATGGCTCCCTCGAGCTCTGGCTCGTCTCCCTCGACGCCGCCGCCCTCCTGCCCGCCACCGCCACTCCGCTGCCGTGCTGGCCCCCGCTCGCCGAACTGCCGAAGAGGGGGAAAGAGAGATAAGGGGGAGAGAGAGGGAGGAGGAAGAAGGGATAGACCCACATGTCAGTGGGCCCCACAAAATTTTCCTCTGTGTGAATGACAATTGGGTACCAAATGTATATTTTTAATTCTAATGCTACCTAAGCGCCACGTCAA
Organism: Oryza sativa Japonica Group; assembly: GCF_034140825.1. Taxonomy (NCBI): domain Eukaryota; kingdom Viridiplantae; phylum Streptophyta; class Magnoliopsida; order Poales; family Poaceae; genus Oryza; species Oryza sativa. Next base: position 11,824,457 of record NC_089043.1, on the reverse strand, counting down.
TGGTAGACCAGGTCAACACTGCCACATAGACGCGCCATGTCAGCGAAACCGCTCTTCAAAACCGCCGAGGGAGTCAAATTGCACCGGTTTTAATAGTTCGGGGAGTCATCCTATCTAGTTTTGCGGTTGAGGGTCACGGATTAGATTCGGGTCACTTTTAAGGGAGTCAAAGTGAACTTATTCCAAAAGGATGGGCCGGAAGAGAGGAGGTCGGCCCGAGAGGGAAGAGGGCGAGAGAGGACAAGAGGACTTCGCCCACGGGCTGAGGGAGAGGAAGACTTTGGGCCGAAAATGGCCCAAAGAGAAGAGAATTATTTTTAGTTTTTTCATTTTTAATTTACTCTGAAATTGGTTTTTTGTTGCATTTAAATTATTTCTTGTTCTCTGAAAGGTGATGGAGGCGGATACGACGAGATATTAAAATTGAAGAGATATTTTAGAGCAAGGAGAATTTAAGAAAAATACTCCAAGCCAATTCGAATTTTTCTTGGATGTATTTTAGTGTTTGGGATTTTTTTAGACTTTTAATAATTTCTATTACTCCTTTAGAAAGTTATTTTTAATTTGGAATGGATTTATCAGGGCGTAACACTATAGGTGCCAGTTCTTTGGGAGAGACACATTGGTGCCGCTATTACATAAAAACCGGCACCAAAGAACCTCCCACCAAACGGTCAAAAAAAAATATAGGTGGCGGCTGTTCACTGAAAACTAGCTTCTATGAAATAGGTTTCGGCACCTATTACCTTGGTGACGTGTCTTGGCTCGAGATGACGAGCCGGCACCTATTACCTTGTGGCGTGGCTCGAGTTTGGTTATAGGTGCTGAGTTTTCATATAACTTTTTCATACAATGTCAAATGAATGTAAACTTTATACCAAATTTGTATAGCTCAACGAGATGTACAAATTTGTAGTTGATAACTTTTTGATTTAAGGTCGTTTGGATGTTCAAAAATGTGATATGTCTCAGACCTATTTGCATAAGTGAATATTCAAAATTTGTAAACGATCTCGGATGGAGACAACATATATAAAAGTTGTAGATCTAGATGAGATCTACAATTTTGTGGTTGAAAAAAAAATCATTTGAGCTCATCTATGATGTTAAATATGGATTATAAGTTCGGATAACAGTAGTCTTATAGGAATAGCATTTGTTTCCAATACAACAAGTGCTTTGGATGGAGAGGGAGATTTGGAGTTTGAATCTTACTGGAGGCATAATTATGAATATGGGTTGAAAAAATCATGGGACTTGTTGGTGGAAGTGAAGTGTGACCGTTTATGTACCAAATAAAAATCCAAATATTTTTTCGGGTTTTTTAGCACCTACAAAAATTAAAAACGGGTAAACCCCTATAGGTGCCTGTAGTGTTACATAGGTGCCAATTCAAAATTAGAACCGGTTCGAAAGTAAGTGTCGGTTCGAGGACCGGTACGAATAACCTTGGTTTACTGCTACAAAAGTGATTTCTGTAGTGAAATTAAGTTATGGTCCATTTGCCCCTTAATTTTTGCAAACGGACCATAACTAACGGCGTCTGTAAAAATCGATGGTCATTTTTGCATTTGGCCCCTTAAGTGGCCCGTATGGAAAAATCGATTTTCCCATACGGGCCTCTTAAGAGGCCATGCAAAAATAAGCTTTTGCATGCGGCTCACTTAAGCGCCCCCATGGAAAATTCGATTTTTTCATACGGGCCACTTAAGGAGTCGTATGTAAAAATAAAATTTGAAAAAATTTAAAATTAGTGTATCTCAGTCATATGAACTCCAAATTAGATGATTCTTTTTTCTAAATATTTTTAAAATCATGCTCTATCATGTTATTGTGTTCTTACTGCTATTATTTTGGCCATTTTTTTCTTGTGACTTTGTTTTATCAATTAAAATTTTGAATTTCAAAACATCAAATAAAACCACCGTGGATTGGGTCGAGGGAGTTAATTCGTCCGGTTTGCATAGTTGGGGGTGAAGAATATCCGGTTTTGTGGTTCAGGGGGGGTAATTCAGACGACCGTGATAGTTCGAGGGGTAATTCGTACTTTTTCCTTAGTTTTATAGAAAGAAGATATTAGCTCCACAAATGACCAAAAGAGCATGGGGATGAGAATAGTTGTGGATGGAAGAGGCCAGGCAGACTGGCAGAGATATTAATAGCCGTGAAAGTAAATGGACGAATTAAATTTTCCAACTGATCTGCTTCCCATTGCTTAGGGATTGTGCTGTAGTTTACCTACCAAAGCTGAAGGGATAACAATGTGGACTGAACTATTTGGATTGCTTTTCTTTAATTGCTCTACTCGGTTGGAAGCAATAAAATCTGGACAACCAATATTGATCGAATGGCTAAAAATAATTCTGATGACGTGGCTGCACCAATGTTGGTGTAACACCCCAGGTAATCACGTACCTAGAGTGCCACACCAAAATACACTTAAACCACAAACTCCTAAAATTTATTAGAAATTTCGGTAAAGTCTCCCTTATAAATATGGACATACACGACATACATTAATAAATTAAACTAATAATAATATCCTTCCCACAGTGCTATCCATCTATATAATCCGTGGGAAGAAACTAATAGATATCTAAAAGATTATTACAAGACCATCGCAGAATATAGTTTAAGTGCCATTATAGACCTAAGCAATATAGTTTGATAGTATGCAAGTAAATGTGTATATAAGGGTGCTACTTTCCATCCACGCATGTCAATCTCAATATGTACCTAAAACCAAATATACACAACTGTGAGTACGGTAATACTCAGCAAGTACAATACGAAACTAGAAAACACATATGCACGTCATTGGCAATAAAGCATGAATATAAATCTTTCTTTCTTTGATAAGAAACACTTTTTCAAACACCAAGTCAAAGAAAATAGTAATTCTCATCCCGGGCAGACATGAATTGAAATATTAGTTTCCATCCCGGACAATTGTGAATACATCCTAGCATTGCCGGCAAAACCGAGTAAGCGTGATCAGCGCTTACCCATAGGAACATGAATAAAAAACCAGATAGCACATCCATGACTCGCATGGCACTTGAATAATTGAAACCGAGAAAAAAGACCAAATCGAAACCATATTGCACATCTATATTAAGCATGAAACTTGAATTTATTTAACCACAACTAGAATCCGAAATATTGAAACAAGAATAACATCGTAAACATAAGATAAAGTTGAAATCTAAATGGCGTTAACAATAATCTGAACATAAGCAGTTACATATTACATAGAAATGTATCGGAAATGAAAAAATAGAACAAACAATCCATGAATCACACATCTAATTAATTAGTTCATCATGCACTTGCCTTTAACCTTAACGGTAACCCGACGTAACACTCTCCACATCGGATCTCTTCACACCTATAGAGCAAAACTATGAATAAACCACTATATTCAACTAATGATACTTACAAGGGGTATTTACTAAAATCGACACCTAGAACATATAAACTTGTTACCGATTTGTATAAAATAACCTATAGCAGTTCTATTACTGTTTTATGCGTAACATGCAAACCGTCTAACGGAATTTGGTAAATAATACAACTTTGATCATCTAGACAAAATTGTCTACAACTTTCATGTTAGGCGAAGCCTATGTAAGTCCCCAGATTAAGGAAAACGAATTGCTGTACTCGTTTCCGGACCCGGTCAGTAGTATTGTTTCTGTTGATTCTCCCAAACTATTTATCAAAATCGAGTGAAACTAGCGCCGTTAGAAAGATATCGACGATGACTATAAACTTTATTTAGTACAACTAACCTGAATCCCGATGGTTTAATACCAGATTTGAAAATACTGTTGTCAGCCCATAATCAGCAACTAAGAAAACACTCCGCCGACGATTTAATCGATTCGCACATGAAAATTGAATTTCTATGGACTAAGAGGAGTTACCCTTGCAGAGGAGAAAAAAAATTGGGATCAATTTGTGAAAACCCTAGAAAACCCCCAACTTTGCCTCTCTTATTTTTTTTCTCCTTCTTTTCCCCTATTGTTTTCCTCTGCCTTCAGAACCTCCTCCTCCTCCTCTTTGTTCGTTTTAGGGACAGCAGCAGCAAGGCACAGCACGCACAGGTATCAGCAGCAACACCAGCACAGATCAATTGGTGGCAGCAGCAGGGAAAACAGCAGCAGCACTCACCAAGGAGAAGAGCAGATGGATTCACTTGGTGACGAAGGACAACGACGGCTGAACCAGCGGCGGCGGCGCAGAGGCAGCGCCGGCTGTGGCAAGAGCAGCAGCAGAGTTGTGGCGGCTACGGCTGCAGGAGCGATCCCTCTTTTTTTTTTCTTTTTTTTTCGTTTTTTTGGTTGGTTATATAGAGAGAGGTTAAAGAAAATCGAACGGCCCACATTAATTCGATCATCGGAAATACCTGGGACTCCGATTACTACAAACTTATAGTCTATTTTGTACTACTCGGAGAGCTCTATACATCCACGGTTCCTGATCGCCTATTCGAACAACGGTTTAAAAGTTAAAATTTTACACGTTTGTTCTAATTTTTTACATAATGGAAATGGATTACATCTCCGGCTTGTCATAAGACACACAGCCATAAGTTTAATACTAAAAAATGTAAGGTAAAAGTAAATCAAAATAAGAAATAAGGTGATGGGAAAAATCCCCAACTCCCCTTTATTATTGACTAACATTAAACCACATAAAAATTTTTTAGCTAACAATTCTAATGGAACTACGCCATCCATAGTGGAATAAGAGACCCTCGGCTACCGATTCCAAGAGTGTAGCACTATTGCGCATAGTATCCTGCTCCTCCTGTGGCAGCGTCGTAGACCAAAAGTGGAGCTAGTAGGAAGACATGAAGATATGCAGGGTTAGATAATTGTTTACCATTAAAAACTTTATCATTACGACAACACCAAATTGACTAACATATAGCACTAGCTCCAATTAGAATCATCTTCTTAATGCACCTAGATACCCCTCTAAGCCAATTACCGAAAATGTATTCGGCGTTATGGGGTGGGGGATATTAAAAGCAAAAAACACACATCTCGAAACAAACTGAGCGACATGATACTCAAAGAAAAGATGTTGGATTGTCTCTTGTGCATAGCAGAAAGAACAATGTTTGTCTCCCCCCCCCATTTTCTTTTAGCTAGGTTATCTTTCGTTAGAATTACTTTATTGTGAAGAAACCACAAAAAGACCTTGATCTTTAGTGGAATTTTTAAGTCCCACAGAATTCTCTTTTTGATCTGAATATTATAATTCATGATCGCGGTATACATAGATTTGACGGAAAATTGACAATTCTTATGGAGCGACCATACAAAGCAGTCCTTTTCATTTGACAGAGTTATATTAGCTAGCCTAAGGATCAAATCGTTCCACTCGATTAGCTTTTGGCCAACAATAGCTCTCTTAAAGGTATTTAGCGGCGTTGTGCTCATGACCTCTACCACAGTAGACTGCTTCTTTCGAGCCACATTATATAATATAGGGTATTGATCTTTGAAAGCACGCGATCCTAACCACGTGTCTTCCCAAAATCTTATGTTTGTCCCATTGCCACATCTAAACGAACCAAACCTAAGAAATTGGTCTTTGACTTTCATTAAACCGGCCCATAACTGAGAAATACTTATCTTGCTGGACATACGAGAAAGAGGTTTATCCTTTAAGTATTTATTTCGCAAAAGGTCTTGCCATAGGCCTTCACCATTAAACAACTGGAAAAGCCAATTGCTTAATAAGCAGCTATTTTTTATATGAAGGTTATGGACACCTAGTCCACCTTGATCTTTTGGTCGGCATATGTTTTCCCACTTAGTTAGTCAGTATTTTCTTTTCCGGTCATCATTACTCCAAAAAAAACGTGACCTAAAGTAATCCAATCTTTGAAGCACACCTCATGGAATTTCAAAGAAGGATAACATAAACAAGGGAAGGCTTGAAAGAACTGTGTTTAGAAGGGTCAATCTCCCACCGTATGACATGTTTTTGCCTTTCCATGTGTTGAGTTTCCTCTCAAATCTATCTTCAACTCCTTTCCAATCAACATTTCGGAGTTTCCGATAATGAATAGGAATACCAAGATATCTAAACAGGAAAGATCCAGAATTACAACCAAATAGTTGTCTATATTAATCCTCCACTTCCTTGGCTTTCCCAAAGCAAAAAATCTCACTTTTATGAAAGTTTATTTTTAGCCCTGATAGTTGTTCGAACACACATAGGATGGATTTCATATTTTTGGCATGTTCAAGGTCATGATCTAGAAAAATTATTGTATCATCAGCATATTGTAGAATGGACAAACCATTGTCCACTAAATGTGGAATGACTCTTCTAATTTGACCATCGCCTTTAGCTCTCTCAATGAGAACCGCTAACATATTAACCACAATATTGAAAAGTATAGGTGACATTGGATCCCCTTGTCGCAGGCCTTTGTGCGTTTGAAAATTATTACCCAAGTCATCATTGACTTTTATACGGACACTTTCTCCTTCAACCATTTTAGAAATCCAATGACACCACTGCTGAGAAAATCCCTTCATGCGTAGTGTTTGTTGGAGGAATTGCCATTTGACTTTATAATAAGCCTTTTCAAAATCAATTTTGAAAATAACCCCATCCATATTTTTCTTGTGCAACTCATGAATAGTCTCATTTAAAATCACCACCCCTTCCATTATATTTCTACCGGGTAAAAAATCCGTTTGGGTTGGGTGAATGACTTTGTGAGCCACCGATGTAATCCTATTAGTGGCAAATTGGCCTATACTGTTGGATTTGTTTTGCATCGGCTCTTTTGGGTAATAAAACAATAATTCCAAAGATCATCCTTGATGACCTCCCAAAAATCTTGATAGAACTCTACAGGAAAAGCATCTGGACCCGGGGCCGAATTATGTTCCATTTCAAAAACTGCTTGTTTGACTTCCTTTTCTAAAAATTCAGCAGTAAAGATGTCATTTTCAAGGTTTGATACTTGTGGGATATCCTGAATCTGTTCCTCCATCAAAGAAACATGATTCACTTCCGTTGGGCCAAATAAACCTTTATAATAATTGGTGATGTACTCTTTGAGATTTTTATCACCGGTTATTATAGCTCCATCCTGCTCCACTTGAAAGATCATTTGTTTACGATGCTTACCATTGGCTAAAAGATGATAGTATTTTGTATTACTATCTCCCTCGAGCAAGTGTTTAGCTTTGGATCGTTGGTACCAATATAGCTCTTCCTCCCGTAGCAGCTTTGCCAAGTCATTTTTGGCTTGCTTCAAAGAAGCTAATTCTGCTGTTGAGAGAACTGAAAATTCAGCTTTTTTGTCTAGCACATCAATGAAAGCCAAAAGGTTTAATTTTTCCTTCTTGTATGCACCACTTGTACTTCGTGCCCAACCTCATAAATGTTGTCTCAAGTGGGCAATCCTATGATTCCAATGCTCCATGGGGGTGTTCCCCTTATTTATGTTGTGCCATTCTTTAGTGACCATTTCATAGAAACCGTCCCGTTGAAGCCAACCCAATTCAAAGCGGAAGAGAGGTTGGTTTCCAAAATGGGCATGTGAACTAGATCTAAGTATAATAGGTGAATGATCTGAAATGGTGCGTGGTAGTGCTTTACATGTTACCAAAGAGAATTTTTGTTCCCATTCAGTGTTCATTAACACTCTATCCAACTTCTCATAAGTTGGATTTTCAAGGTTATTTGCCCAGGTGAATTGCCTCCCCGATAGATCAATTTCTCTCAAATTAAGACTATCGATCACTGCATTAAAAAGAAAAGGCCAACGGGGATCAAAGGGATTATTATTCTTTTCTTCTTGCGACATGATGATATTGAAGTCTCCTCCTACCAAAAGGGGTTGAGACTCATTACTGCAAGTATGCGCTAATTCTGTTAAGAACTGTTCTTTTAAATCGGGTTGCACAGCACCATATACTGCCATTAGAACCCATTTAAAACCATCTTCTTTATTTCTAAGTAGAAATTTCACATAGAAATCTCCCTCTGAAATTGAACCGATATCAAAAACGGCTAAATTAACCCCTAAAAGAATGCCCCCCGACCTCCCAACAGGAGGTTTCTCATGCCATAAAAAATCTTTTCCAACACATAGGTTTCTAAGATTTGCGGGAGTGAATGACTGTTTTCTGGTCTCAAGGATAGCAATAAAATCCAAGTGATGTTCCTTAACACACTCAGAGATAAATCTAAATTTAGCTGGATCACCGAAACCACAACTATTCCAAAAAATTCCTTTCATTTTTTATGTTTGTTGCGTTTCATTTTTGGCTTAGCCAAAGGTGGACATACCACTTTATTTTTGGCATTTGTCAAAATTTTCTTTCTTTGAGGTGCGCTGCATGAATCAAAAGACTCGTCAGCGCTACCCTCACTCTCTTCTTGCCAATCACTACATAAGTACTGGATAGAAGATAATTTTAAAAGCTCATCCTTGTCATTATCTACATTACTAGAAGAACCATTGTAAACAGAAGAACTAGCATGTAGAACTACAAATCTATCAACTTCAGAAATTTTTGTACCATAAATAGACTCATCTACTTCTATGTCATTTCTACCTAGGGAAACTCCTAGCTTAGAAATATTTGCAAGTAGAATTTTGTTAGACAAAGATAGAATTGAACTTGTAGGGTCGAATTTGTTACCTGCTACCACTTCGAGGTTATGAATCTTTTTTAGAAACTCTGCTCGGTTTGCCACCGGTGCATCCACGTTTGCCATTGCCTTCTGTCGTTCACTTTGACGTGTTGGTGTAGGATCAATCAGTCGACGAGGGCGCCGTTTAGCTTCTTGAGAGGGATGCTTCCCACCTGCTTCTGCTTGTACCTTTGCTTCAGCGATGATGGTGCGTGCTGCTTAAAGTGTATACCCCGAAATACACTAATTCGAAACTCAGGGTATTACAATTGGAGATCAAATGTATACTTACATAGGATAAGTTATAGATATCAAATTTGAACTTGCATGTTTGTCATGAGACGTATCACATACTAATCTATATTATCGGACTTTTTTTTATAATTATTTAGGTAATATGCGAGAAACGAGGGGATATCCACTCATGAAAAAAACACTTTCCCATGCTTATACTGGTCATCATAACCAGTCTGAAATTAAGGAAAGGTTGAGAATAGAACAATTAAAAAATCCCTCCTAACTCAACTCTAAATTAAGTAGTAAAAAGTCCACGTCCTATGAGCCAAGAAGCAACTAAGCAAGTTCCTAGTCTGTTACAAACATGAGCCGGGGTCGACCTACCCACTTTAAGCACAAGTTTAGCGTAGCTTACGGCCTGTTCACTTTGATACCATTTTCAACCATACCATTTTTGGTAAAGTTGCCAAAAAAAGTCTATGTTTAATTTGTTGCTAAATTTAGTCAATACATAAGAAATCCTGTCAAAATTTTAACAATATTGCCATCTTGCTAAAATTTTGGTATTGCCAAAACTTGGTAAGGTTTATTTTGGCTACAATCTGAATAGGCCCTTATTAATTTCACCGTGTTATTAAAAAATATTTCACATGGTTCACCCTTGATAAAATTTGTTTGAAAAAAAATGTTCCGGATGTTTGACAATAAGAGAAAAATGTTTCAGCGCTCAAGTATAATTGTTTCATCTAAATACACCATTCAAAAGTATCGATTGCAATAAAAAAATCAATGCGTGCAACATTGAATCAAAACGGAATAAAACATCTTAATATAATAATTAATATAATAAAGTGCAACAAAAATACAAATGAGATGCAACATCACCAAAATTTCCATGAAAACCCACCTCTAACTTGTTCACTTCCAACCATCGAAACCAAGCGACTGGTAGAGAGACAAGCGAGATATATAATGACGTAGAAGAGAATGAAGGCATGCAGAGACTTCAGATGGGTGACCCCGCTAGGGCCAGCCACATTGGCATCCAGTCCAGCGTCTCCTTCGCCTCGCACTGCTCTACCGCCTGTTGGCGATAGCAAAAACTCCGATCAAACACCTTGCGGGCAGACTGTTCACGTCCGGCACGACAAGAACTGCAGCGGCAACAACGAACAGAGCAGCAAAACAGAGCAGACGAGAAGTTTCAGAGAACGAATTCTTGCGAGAATGTATGGGGCAATTTTCTGGGGTTTTTCTCATTCAACTGAATGTAAACCTTACAACTGAAATAAAGAGCTAAGACAACTACTTATACTCAACAAACAAATTTGGAATCCGAGGCTAAAATCGCGCCATCCCACGATCCGCTTTTTCTGAACTCCACGCACACACGCACGCCACTCCCAGCGCTCGACTCGGTCACGATCAACTGATTCGCGACTTATTTGCATCTCTAACAAACTCCTGCTAGACTAATTCGTCCTCCCGATCAGCTCCGAGAGAATCGGCTTGCATTGGGCCACAGCTGAAATAAATCAACACCGCCGGCAGAGTGCTAGCACCTCATCCTGTCCTCCCTTTCGCCTCAGCATCCCCCGCCGTCACCAGCAGTGTCATCGGCGTCGGGCGTCCTCCTTCCTCTTCTGTTGCCCCGTCGCCACCCGCGTAGCCGCCGGCAACCTCCTCCCTCTTCACATCTCGGTGGGCGTGGCGATGATGGTGATGCCATCCTGTGCTTCCTATGAGCGCAAAAAAAACGATGAGCTGAAAATAAGAGGATAAGGTTGTAGGATATGGATTGAATCGACTGTGAACCTCACCTTAATTATATGACCATCCGACGTTTGGTCTTGCATCGAACGCTCGGTCAAGATGTATGTCCCTTACAATAGTAGCTCTTCATGGTATAGATGGCCTGGAGAAGAAGGCAGACTAACCCAAGCGTGGCGGCAAGAAGCGCGACCACCAGCATCGGGTTGCGATGCGGCAGTGTCACGCAGTTCCTAGTGTGTTGCACCATGAGGCGGCTGTTGTAGATTCGCTCGAGATCATTCCTCTCCTTGTGCAGGTAGTTGTGTTTGGGCTCGTCCATGCCGATGGTGATGCCGACGCAGAGGCCGGCGAACATCACGGCGACGTCGCTGTCGCTGGGCAGGAGGTGCACGATGATCCCCTTCCTCGCGAGCAGCGCGACGTCGCCGGGCGTTCCGGCGAGCTGCGAGAGGAAGACGCAGTACGCCGTGACGTGGCTGCCGAGCTGGTCTGGGTTGTGCTGCTCCAGCATCATCAGGTTTCGCAGGAGGGCGTACGTGTTCGTGTCCACCACAAGCGACGGCACGCGCAGCGTGGCGCCGTCGAGCTTCACGTCCAGGATGCAGCTGGAGCCATCGAACTTCCTGAACCGCACGCCAGCGGCGTCGTACTGCGTCGCTGGGCGCCAGCGGTAGAAACCGGGCGTGGATGCGCAGCTGACGACGACATGCGCAGCGGCGCCCTTGGTAGGCTTCTCGCTGCCCCACTCGGCGGTGGGCTGGAGGCGCGTGTGCAGCAAGTGAAGCAAGTGCCAGGGGCTCGCGTGAACATCGAGTGCGTGCACCCTGGAGTAGCTCAGGTTCTCGAGCAGATCCCCGACGTGGGTTACCAACACGTCGGCGACCGCCGTGCACGAGCGGATGATCTTACCATGGAGCACCTTGTGGATCTCGTCGAGGACACAGAAGGGTATCTGGTTATCCAGGCGGTAGAACACGTCGCGCACCAATTCCATGTTCTGCATCGCACTCCCGTTCTGCGCCCCGTCGTCTGAAGTGCTGGGGCAGCAGGAGTGAGGCAGCACGAACTTGCCAAGGATGTAGCACCCGTCGATTACCAGCATCTGCACGAACTCCGAACTGCTCATGCTCTCGGCGCGGTCGAGGTAATGGTCCCTTGCTTCGTTTTCGAGGGCTTTGATCGCGTCCATTAATCTGGTCAGCACTGCAGCCTTGTGTTGCTCGTCCACCTGGGTCAATATGCTGTAGAGCATCGCCTTCTTCTCCTCCTCCATCTGGCGGTAGAAGGGATTGTGGTGGTTAGGGCCGATGCACATCGCAGCCGGCCTGTCTCTCTGATCAAGCGACGGAATCTTGCATCCCGATCGGCTCTTCGCTCCCTCGGCACGCTGCCAGCAGATCGTCACATCCTTTACCAGAGATTCGATGTCAATTGTCATTTTATCATTTCCTGAAATTTTCATCCAGTAGTCAGGGTGCGATCATTATATATGCTACAAGAATCTATTATTTTCATAACGGCCAAACACCGCCAAGGATAACACAAAACCGTGAAGGAATTATATTTCGATGACCAATCGTAAAGTGAAAACCATCAAATCTAGTGCATCAGGGAAATCCAGATTTTTTGGGTGCTAACCGTGAGCGAAAATTTTCTTGGCTGACTGTAGTGACAGAACTACGGTTTGCTAGACGATGCGTGCAATATAGTTCACGAAATAGACTTGTATAAACAAGTCTATCTATTATATTATCTACTTGAAAGTCCATTACACATCCCATTTATACTCCTAAACCATCACGTGGTATCCTACGAAGACTCATGAACCGTCACATAACATTCTAATAAATTAGATATAATTTTTAAAAGTTATAAGATGAAAACAACATATATTTTAATTAAGTAGACCCATTATTTACACCCACTAAAATAATAAAAATACACCTCGCAAACCTAGCCCCACCCAAACCCTATACGTGGATGTATTGTACGTACATAACGTACGCCCCACTCCCTCAATCCCATCCTCATCTTTTCCTCCAATTATCTCTCCTATTTTCATACTATATTAATAAATTAGAAATCAAAATTTGTGTAAAAGTATTAAACAACTATAACATATAAATCTTGATCCGTTTATGTCTTTAAATTAGTTGAGATTAAATTTATAATTAAAGAATCCATATTAACTAGAATTAGACTTTGAAAAGAAATATATCAGTTTTGGTTATATTTTCTAACTTTTGTATACTATTTAAAAATCTGTAAAGATTATAAATTATTGATGTAGATTTTATCATTTTACATAATTAACATCACAATAATCACATTAGATCTCGAATGATAAAAGTAAAATGGATTCATTATTACAACCATCATATATCATATCAATTATAAAGGAAAAAAACTCGACCTCCCAAACCTACCCCACCTGGGCTCTATACGTGGACATACATATATGTAGCTAACATAAGTGAAAATTTAAAAAAATATATATAGACCATATCACTGTATATCCATTATCAGTTCACAAATATGCACAATTAAATTAGATCGACAATAACAAGTAGCTCATATGCTGGCATTTTGGTTATGAAAAGTCATTTAAAAATAATGATATGGACTATATGATCATAAGAATATGCTTAAAATGTGGGGACTATTCTATTCGGTGATTCGGCGCATAAAGAAGTAACCTAAAGTATCCGAAGTATAGGCCATTTGTTTTGTCCTCTTTGATTTCCATTAAAATCACATGGTATATGAGTATTTCATACTAATTAATTAGGGAAAATGATATTAAACTTATATATGAAATAATAATAGACGTTATCAAAATAAGAATCGACCTAACTAAATTGTACTTAATCGACGGTGCCTAACATTTATAAATGTTCCACATATACTTAATTCAAAAGTAAGATATGCTAAATATTAAGAACAGTTCGGATATATAAAGCATACCTAATACTTTGGGTTAGGCTCAACGGGACCCACCATCACTACTGGAGAAACCATCCTTCGTAGGTTGGCCAAAAACCATAATTGTCCCGATTGCTCAAAAACCGTGACTAAAAACCATTTTTCATCCCGGATCAAAATGTTACCAACCGGGACTAAAGATCATTATTAGTCACGGTTCAATAAATGGTAGACGGTGTCAGACCTCTCTACTATCTTTAGTCCCGGTTGGTAACACCGGATGGGAGGTCGGCCGACGACGGCCGGGCGCGGGGCAGCGGCCTCACCCTCCCATCTGCCAAATCTGGCTAGAGGGGAGGCGGCGGGAAGGGTGGCTGACCGGTGGCAGGATGGGAGGCCGGCCAGTGGCCGGGTGGCACGATGTGGGTTTTGATCTGTTTAAGTTTTTCTTGATTTTTTTTATGATTTGTGGATGTTGTTGATTTGTGAATGTATATATGAATGTGTTTGTGAATATTTCTGTGAATAAATTTGTGATGATGTGATGTGAACAAATTTGTGATGTTGTGAATGAATTTGTGATGATCTGAGTGAATGAATTTGTGATGTTGTGGATGAATTTGTGATATTTGTGGATGAATCAATATGAAAGGAGGAAAAGAAGAGAAAAAACCAAGGAGGAAAAAAGAAAAAAAAACATTTGTCCCGGTTGGTAACACCAACCGGGACTAAAGATGGTTGATCTTTAGTCTCGATTGGTGTTAACAACCAGGACTAAAGATGCATCTTTACTCCCGGGTATTTCAACCGGGACTAAAGACCATGGCTAAAGGGGATTGCAAGCCGGGATTAAAAAGGGTTTTCACAGCAGTACATATACTAAGTTTTACAAAGAATCATAGCTTAAATATGAAAGGTGTTCCGTATAAGGAAAGAGAACCGGAGTCCTACTTGGAAATGACAAGGACTACTTGATCGTATCCATACTCGGTTCCCTAGTTCTACTTGGACACAGGGGCACCGAGGGTATAAATACAAGAGCCTATAGGAGGAGAGGGGAGAGGTTAGTACAAACGGAAATACATATCTAGATAAGCCCTATCTGGATGTACAAAGGCCAACTTGAAGGATCTAGAGCTACCTCCAATCTCGCTGAGTTCATGTTCGAGGAATAAGACTACACAAGCTGTTGACTACGTCTAAGAGGTCCATGCCGCCAAACCGACAAAGACTAGATTACATTATCCCACATATTGTAGTCACATGATACTGATATATAAAAGCAACACCGGCTTCAGCCAATAGGAGTAGGGCTACTACCTGTCAATTAAGGGGCCAAAAGTGTCAATCCTGGTTCTAACGATCCCCATACTCTACAAATACCATAGGCGGGTATAGCCCTGCCAACAGTGGCACACCAGGTGGGGGACTTGGTTCTTCAAGGTTTTGACAAGATGGGTTCAAATGATGGATCCTATGACAAAAAAAAACTCTTCGATGACTTCAGACCTAGGAAATATGACCCGAGCAAAGTGTGTTTCCCTCCAAATCGGAACCATCCCCATCTTGATCAAGACATTGCCGCAGTGGATCTTTCGACGGTGGATACTTCGATAACATTGGATCATAAGACCTGACTTGACCGGAACCATCGTCATCCAACAATTTGATCTATCAAGATCAACAACACATCAAGATGTTGCTGCCATGGAGAACAATGATTCATATTGTCGACCATGAAACCTCAGCCTGGACCGACTACTTTCGCACCGACGTCATTGCACAAATTTGACTGGACCAATCTGGTCGACTACATGATCGATGTGTTTTCGTCAGCCTAGTTCAATCAAAATCAGACCGAAGAACTATACCCGATGTTAGTTAGCCAGATTCCTACTTGGGTACATCTACGTACACGACATATTTTTCCGACACATTGACACATCTGTCCATGTATGGTCATATAAAAGAGGATGATCAACTACATACATTAGTATACAACGTGACACACATGTCATCCAAAGTAATTACCAAGATTAAATTTTAAGTTAATCTGCTAATTCCGTAGATATATCGATCCCACATATATTTACACAAGTACCCGATATTGTCTATTTTATATTACCTTCTAGAAAATATTTTAGAAATAATCGGACATTCTTGTAGGCAACTTTCGATTACACGCCTCATTGCCGAGATCGTTCTTGAATAAATACGGAGTTGTTGGACCAAACCTATTAGCAACGACCAACGGCCTATCTCACATCTAATACCGGTCAAGCGTGGTCTACATGTGAAAATGTTGCTAGCTACAATCTCCTCGCGAACGTTGTCGACTTGATCACCTAACATGATTGTGAAGGGATGTCCCATATGCTTGTAAGTCAAATATGTCAAGTAATACTGGCCACATGAGATGCACAAGTAATAATAGACCCAAGCGCTAAACACCTCGACAAGTGGTCGAGGTATGACTACAACTGATCTTCGACCAGCAGAGTACCGATCCTCCCACCACGTCTACGAATGGTCGAGGTATGACTACACACCTGGTCCTCGACTAGCGTAGTAGCGATCCTCCGAACACATCAATGAGTGGTCGAGGTACGACTACACACTTGGTCCTTGACTAGCGTGGTAGAGATCCACCCAATACATCTACGAGTGGTCGAAGTATGACTACACATGGTCCTCGACTATTATAGTGGCGATCCTCCCACCAAGTCTACGTGTAGTTGAGGTTCGATTATACACCTTGTCCTCGACCAGCGTAGTAACAAACGAGTGGTCGAGGTATGACTACACTCCTGATCCTCGACCAGCATGGTAGGGATCCTCCCACGTCTACGAGTGGTCGAGGTATGACTACATACCCGGTCCTCGACCAACGTGGTAGCGATCCTTCCAACACATCATAGGAGTGGTCAAGCTACAACTTACAGACCTGGTCCTCAACTAGTATCGTAGCGATCCTCCCACCACATCTACGAGTAGTCGAGGTACAACTACACACATGGTCCTCGACCAGTGTAGTAGCGATCGATCCTCCCACCACCTCTACGAGTGGGCGAGGTACAACTACCCACTTGGTCCTCGACCAGCATACTGGCGATCCTCCGACCACATCTACAACCGGGCGAGGTGCGACTATACATCTAGTCCTTGACCAACATAGTAGCGATCCTCTCACCACCTCTGCGATTGTTTAGTATATCCACTCGGTTCTCGCTCAACTAGTGTGTGTAGTGATTCTTCCATCCCCATCATTTATCTATGTAAGTTTTCTTCTTTTTCTTATATCGCTACTGGTTGGAGTCGTTTTTTATTGTCCTATTACGTTACGTCTATGTAATTGCAGGGTCTTAGAACCTTGGCCGGGGACACTTAGTACTATTGGATTAGTTAGATGCCATGGGTTACGCGGTCGAGAACGCTAGTCCAATCATTTGCGTTAAGGTCAGAGAGCATTGTCAGTGTTATGGATAAGGCATACCTAATACTTTTTCGTTAGGCTTGGCGGGGCCCACCATATACCAAGTCTTATACAAAATCATGCCTTGTATACAGAAGTTGTTCCATTTAAGGGAGGAGAACCAAAGTCCTACATGGGCACGATAAGTACTACATGGATCATATCCATACTTGGTTCCATAGTTCTACTTGGACAAGGGGGCACTGAGGGTATAAATATAAGGCTCCCTATGAGAAGAGGGGAGAGGTCAGTACAGATGGCAATATGGATAGATTTAGACAAACCCAATCTGAAGTCACAAAGGCCAACAAGGGAGATCTAGAGCGACCTCCAATCTCAATGAGTTCAAGTTCGAGAAAGAAGACTACACTAGCTATCGACTACGTGTAAGAACTCCATGCCGCCAAACTGACAGGGACTAGATTACATCATTCCGAATATTGTACTCATGTGAGAATGACATATAAAAGCCATACTGGCTTCACTCAGCAGGAGTAGGGCGCTATTACTTGTTAGTTAAGGGGCCCGCACCTTTATAAAAATCCATGTTTCCCGTCTCTCTGCCTCAATCTCACATACACCCTGATTCTCGCGATCCTCATACTCTATAAATACTGTAGGCAGGTATAGCCACATCGACTCACCTTTTACAAATGATAGTTTCATAGTAATCAACTCCCTTATTGCATCACAATATTTTCTCATTAATTCAAGATTGAACCGTTCCATGTAATTTTAGTTTAGAATTCATATGTTGCAAGGGTAATTCGAGGAATGTCATAACCGACTCCCAAAGCAGCCCTAAATATTTTTTTGACAAAAATAGAATCACAATAGAGTACAAGAAATATTTCAAGGAAAAGTCACCCACACATAAACATTAATGATAAAAATAAATTTCCAGCGCATGTGCGCGGACTACTATGGAGGATATGGATACCGGGTACCCACATGGGCTACATATATGACTACAAATAAGAGGTGGGCTGGATCCATGTATTATCCAAGTTTTCTTATATCCTAACGCAGGGTTTAGAGCCACGGTTGATTACTACTATGTATAGATTATGAGACTCAAACTGTATTCGGCTAAGTTTTCCTCTTTGGAACCCTATCCCTCCAAGGACATAACCACAATTAGATTATCGGATGAACACAACACTCAGTGAATACAATCCTCAAACTGGAGTGGGATATTACCTCTCGTCGAGAGTACTTGAACCTGTTTAAATCCTTTTTTTTTACATCCATCGACTTTTAGGTCTTTTGCGCTACTAGGACGCTAGGTTCGATAGGAACGGCCCAGCCCCGCTCCCCACAATCTCCCCCAGGCCCTATCCACAGCTCCGGCCCCGCAAAGGCAACCGGTGAAAAACGTCACTTGTGCGAGCCGCCACAACGGACCCATCAGGGGAGCAGGGCCCCGCATCACCCAGGTGCACATCCGGGATCGAGGTTTTCGCGGGTGGCGGCAAGACTTTGAGAGCGAATTAGCAATTGAAAGATAGTAGGGAGCACGAGGGTACCAAGAGCAGTAGCAGGCCCTTTGTCAATGGGGCACGAGGCAAGCAACAAGAAGAGGAGAGGGTAACAAGCAGCTGGCAGTGGAGTGGCGACGTGGTGGTGAAAATGATGGCAGGTGGTGCCAAGGCAGGGACGCAAGAGTGGGTAGAGCAGCAGCGGGGACACACGAACAGGTAGAGCAACAGTGTGGGCACCGCGCGACTCGCTCCATCGCTACTTGGCATGCGGTGGCGTGTGGTGTACTTGTGCGGAGAGATTTTGGGAAGTGATAAGGCTAGGGTTGTTGCATGGGCTAAGTGGGGTTTGTTTTCATAATTGAGGGGCCGTTACCATCTCTGATATCCTATCTTACTATAAAGTTATCCCCCACTAACTCCTTAAGCTTAACATGCAAAGATGCCACATCATCATTCACTAATTAACAAGATGCCACATCATCATCCACTAACAATCATCACATTTAAACATCATGCAAACATGCTATATCTTTATAGTTTTTATAATTTAAGAGCTTTTCAAATACAAATATGTTAAATTATCATCCAACATAATTCAATAATGTTTCAATGTATATCTTTATTATGTTTTATGATATCCTATATGCTTATATAGTTCATCCTTACTTAGTTAGTGCTTAAATGATTAATCTATGGTCCAAATTATCTTTCTCCTTTTTTCCTCTACCATATCAATTGTTTTTAGCCTTCAGATGATTAATCTACGGTCCAAACTATCTCCCTACTTTTCTTCTTCCATAAAGTCATACCACCTTTTATGTTTGAATCACCATTCTACATACTATTTAAATTTTAATTATCATAAACCACATTAATTTACTTAATTTGATGTTATCTAGCTATCTAACACGTTATTTTTTTATTGTTATCATACTAAATTCCTGCAACAATGCGCGGGGTTTCACCTAGTTACAAAATTCCAAGGCCCGCAGGTAGATGTCATAACCCATCCCTGCCCCAGCAACAAGTCAGGTCCTCGCCGTAGCAGCCCTATGGGTTGAGAATTCTTCCTGTCCTAGGCCCCGTACGAGTGGGTCCTTGGCAGGGCCGTGTTGAAACTCCTATTATGTGACTGTTGACGAAAAATCCGTGTTCGGCCTATGGCCCCAGATCTTTATTGGCGCAAACTACAAATTTTGGAGTTAACTGCGACTAGGCGCATGCCTCACCGTTGCGCAACATGCCATGTGGCGTGCGCAGAGAGGGGGGTGGGACGAAACGGCGCGCAGGAGATGACCCTTGCACAATTTTTTTCTAGTTTTTCCATTCGGTTTTTTCTTTTTTTTTCTCTTTTAGTTTTTCCGTTCCCTTTTTTTATGGTTTTTTATATGATTTTATATAGGTACGTATATATACTTTTTACGTACATATAAGTGTATAGGTGTATTTTTTTTATATGTACGTATATATAGTTATAAAAACTTTGTATACATATGACAAAAATATATGCATATAATTATAAGTTATATATATATAAGTATATATATATACATACGAAGTATACGTGTGTATATATAATAAATACATATAGAGGGACTAAAGGGGGCGCGTCGCAGAGCCCTGTGGTGTGTGCCCAGGCCCCCGGCAACGTCCCCAATGGGGAAATTACCGCATCTATATGCCATCCCTTTTATTATTGTCGATCGTTTAGAAAACATCGACAGGCAGCAATTACTCATTTAAACATTTTTCCAAACATAGTATAAATGTAACAACTCATATACACCCCTGCAGATTTTCCCTATAAATACACACAAGCGTGTCATATCCCAACGTATCTTAACATGATTGATAAAGTCACCACACGAATTAGGCTTTAATGTGAGCATTCGTACTGAGTCAGAGACCCTAACAAGGTGGGCAGGTTATGTCATCGCAAGAAACCTTGCGCTGAGCTACACTCAACTTGATGCTTAACCTTTTCCTATTATAGGAGTGACGGTATAAAAGCAAATTGCATTTTCTTTTTTCATCAGCACCTAACGGCTTACAGAGTAACAAGAACAAACAAATATCCCTTGGGTCTTACTAATATATATTTGGACCGTTTGGACGTGCAGGCGCAAGAAAAAAAATTGATGTCTAACATAACATGGCAAATTTTAGGATGGTCTCCATTGCTACTATAATTGATAACCCTGCATCTCGTGTTTATTACTAACAGTTTAATTAATGGCAATTGAACTAAGAAGGCTATAATTGTTCAATTAATTAAGAACGTGGAATGGCAAAACCGGAAAACTATATTGGGCGTCCGGTAGATGGCAATCTTGATTGAAACTACAGTGTGATCAATACGTCCAAGCGTTTTCCGTCTGCTGCTTGTTTTGAATTGCATAACTAATGATAGCTCTAAGGCCAGTCTAATCCCACCCAAAGAAATTTATACGGATTTCGGGTAAATATTAATTCTGTGCCTATTGAAATGTGGAATTAAGCCCCTCAATCCTCTACCAACGCTTTCTTTTAGGGATTAACCCAAACAAGACCTAAGTAAATTAGCTATTATATATACTGTTTTCTCTGCTTCACATTAGACATTTTTAGTTTTGAGTTGATTTATCCATGAATCTATGTATATGTTTTCATATATGTCTTCAGATTAATATGAACGTTAGTAAAACTAAACGAGAGATGAAGAGGCCAAAAAATTTTATAATATGGATCGAACAAGAAGGACTACAGGAGCATGACGGCGCTATGGAATACGCCGTCGACGACTTGGACGATGATGCTGGGCCCAATCGGTTCGATGGACCGTTATCTATCTATATACTAATAATTGAAATTACTAACCGATGATTAAATAGATTGTGATATATTATATAATAACAATATATACATCGTACAATATAACGTACGTGTGCTTAATTAATATTGTGGGCTTCTTGACTAGTCGCGCGCCATATTAGGCCATGTCGGATAGTTTGAGTATGTTGCAGAGCCAAGAAAGATACTCTATGGTCGCCACAAATGTAAACTAGACAGGCATTTTGAGAAATTTATATGTTCTATTAAAGGTATATTATTAATTCTTATTTTGTACACTCCAAATAAGATACAACTCTATACTTTGAATTACGAATTTCTTAATTATTTGTTCATTAAACAGTTATAATTGAGAGTAATACAAAGCAAATACAGCTTTCATATATATTACTAGTTCAGAATGTTTATATTATTAAATAATAGAAAAGCTATAATTGAGATCCGAATATAACTTGAAATTTAATTGTACGAATCTGAAAATATTAAATAAGAAAATCTAATTGAAAGTCCACATCAATTATAGTTGACACTTACTAATTCCTGATTTCTATAATATATTTAAAAAGAAATACTAAATTGATACTCCGAGTTGAGTACAGATCAGTACCTTTTTGTTTTGAGTTTTAAAATTTTCAAGTAAATAACTTTTAGAAGGTCACGAGAAAAATTTTAGGATACATTCTATCTTTGTAATTATTAATTTTGATTTTTGGTGCAATAAAGAAAATAAAAAAATTTGTCATGGGAACTTTAAGACAAAGTTACGTATAGCTCTGAACAAAACTAGAATCCAACGTATTCTCTCCGTCCAAAGAAAAAAACAACTCGTATTAGTATGTGAAACATCCTACTGCAATAAATCTAAATATGTCCAGATTCGTTATAAATGTGTCAGATCCTAATACTAATACTAGGTTGTTTTTTTTTTTTTTGACGGAAAGAGTATTCATCACCGCATGATAGATCACAGAATGCATGCCATACCTGATGAGTACTTCATTGTCTCCCTTCAGATACAAATCTCGATCGCTTCTGTGTACTGTACTACTGTTACTGTACTTTCGGTGTCTTGCTTATCTCGATGGAATTGTGCACGCCCTATATATAGTCTCATCAAGATAAGCTGAAGATATGATGGCTCAAATTCCCAGAGGATGTGCATGTGCTAAGAGCATCTACTCTTGTCTGATTTAAAACATCATAGTAAGAAGGGTGCGCTTGGTCGCGTCTGTAAAGGTAGATTCCTCATGCACATGCGCTAGTTAGCATAATTAGGTAGCTCGTTCCACGTACTGTCGCTGAGTGAGTACGTGACATTCCTGTTGAGCTGTACATGTGCTGTGATAGGATAACGCTAGAATACTCAACTGTTAGCTCCAAATCACCTATAGCCAATATAATAGCTAATTCATACAATAGTTGCTTACTATACTATTAATATTTGGTCCTATCTGTCATACACACGGTACGTTTTGGAGTCCATGTTGCAGCCGTTGCTCTTCTCTCTCTTTCTTTATCTCTTTAAAATATGTTTATAGCTGGCTTATAGTCTGCTATTGTACCTACTCTAAAATAATTTTAGATGTTTAAAAAAAGAAGTCCGAAAGCAGCGGATTGTTAAGGTGGTGTTTAGATCCAGGGACTTAACTTTAGTCCCTGTCTTTAGACACTAATTTAGGGTATTAAATATAGACTACTTACAAAACTAATTACATAAATGAAAGCTAATTCACGAGACAAATTTTTTAAACCTAATTAATCCATAATTAGAGAATGTTTACTGTAGCATCACATAGGCTAATCATGGATTAGTTAGGCTCAATAGATTCGTCTCGCGAATTAGTCCAAGATTATGGATGAGTTTTATTAATAGTCTACGTTTAATATTTATAATTAATATTCAAACATCCGATGTGATAGGGACTTAAACAGGGCCTTAGTCTTTTAACTTCACTGTACAGCTCGTGATCTAAGAAACTAATAGTGTGACGTGTCGAGCTGTAGATTAGGCTGTCAATGGTTGTTTCTAGGTGACAGTTTATTTAATGCTACGGACGTCATCGTAGTCATTAGGTTGGGACTGGCCTTATGAGCTAGACTTTTTTAACCGGCGAACACATTAATTTTTCTCCCTCCTATGTTAAATCACCTTATTTTTCACACGCACGCTTCTTAAATTTAGTAAACGTTACGTTTTCTCATAGGTTTTTTTATAGAAAAATTGCTTTCAAATATCATATTAGTCTATTCTTTTAAAAAAATAACAAATCATGATTAATTATGCGCTAATGAGTCTCTCCGTTTTACGTGCATAGGAGATTAGCTTTCAACACCATCTAACGAACACAGTCTAAAAGTATCAAGGCAAGTTCAACGGTTAAATTTGATTCCACCTAGTCTACCTACTGTATTGACTGGCCCTAAAATAAATTCACTATTCAATTAAAATAATAACTTCATAGTTTACATAAAAATAAATTTATTTTGATACGAATGTAATTGTTGTTAGATAGATCTCTCTCCCCTTGAGCCCAACGGCTCAAGGGGGCCTTGACCGCGCCTTGATCGGGGGCGCCCAGCCCAATGGCTGGTGGGCCCCCGTCACACTGCGCCATATAAAAGAGGGGTGGAGGCCGGCACGGCAGAGAGTACGAGATTCACCGCCGCCGCCAACTCCACCCTACAAACCCTAATCCGATCGAGAGGGGGCGCAGCCAGTGACGGGAAGCGCCACCGCCGCGCCACACCTCATCGCCGGGACATCTACGACCGTCACTCCCGCAGCCGTCATCGCCGTCGACCTCACCGGCGCCGCATCCACGACAACCGAGCGCCAACGACGACGATGGCCGGCACTTCTTCATCCTCCAACACCTCAACCGGTCGGTCTATCTAAACCCTCTCCCGTTTTCAATCTCTATAGTTCAAACATCAATCCCAAATAGAACTACCCGACTAGATCTAACCTAGGTGAACCTAGTGCAAAGTCTAACAATGGTATCAGAGCAACCCTAGTGATTAGATCGGTTCGGGAAAAGAAATCCAAAAAAAGAAAAGCACAAGATCCGCACGGATCAAAAGATCGAAACCCTAACCCTACCTTGTCGCCGGCCGTCGCCGGCAAAAGGGGGAGGGCAAAGGGCACCACCGAGGAGCCACTCGACGGCCGTGAGCGCACCCGCCGGTGCACGCGCGCACCGGCGAGGGAGCCCGCGGCGGCGCCGCCATCTCCGCCTTTTCGGCCGCCGCCATCTCTCTCTCTCACACGGTGGGGGTTAGAGACGGTGGGGGGAGCGGAGAAGAAGAGAAAAGAAAGGCGCGCCGGTCATGGCGCGGCGGCGCGAGGGCCGCCGGCGTCGGCGACGCCGCTCGGCGCGGCCGCGCGCCCACGAGAGAAGAGGAGCTAGGGTTTCCGGCGGCTGGGGGTCGGGTTTTGATCTCCCGATCTCCCCACCCGGCCGTCCGATCGAAGCCCTAGAAGATCGGACGGCTGGCGGCGGTCGGGCCAAAAACGGCCCAAGAGGGAGAGCGCGCGCGGCGTCTTTCCCGGCCCAGGCCCAGGTTGCGGCCTGGTGGGAGGGGGGAGCGCCCGCGCGCGCCAAAAAGGCCGCGGGCCGACCGGAAAAAGTCCGTATGAGGTCCCTCGGGGGGGGGCGAAAATGAATAAAAGAGAACAGTAGCAATTTTTCCATTTTATTTTGTCAATTTTTCATGCAAATTTCAATAGAATTTTGAATAGATTTTTGCATGTTTTACCTCTGTTTAAATTTGAACCAACGGGAGAATTTTCACAGAGAGAGAATTACAGAGATTTTGCTACTGTTCATATGATTTTATATAGTTTTCCGCTGCAAATAGATGAAATTGATGAAAATTAGTGTTTCTAAAATTAAATTTCGAACCAACGGGAGAATTTAATTTTAGGAACATTAATTATGTGCTATGATGTTGTAATTTTCTGACCAACGTTGTTAATTGCAATATTATAGTTATGGTTATATGTGTTATGTCTAATTCTGCCCAACGGTGATGTAGGCTTAATGCATAATATTTTAATGTTAATTTTGTTCTCACCGCACATGATTATTTCAGGTGGCTACTCCTTGATGGGTTGCATTAAAGATATTCCGACCCTAAAAGGAGATAACTACGCAGAATGGAAAAGAAAACTCGACCTTGCTTTTATCTTGGGAGAGGTGGACTGGGTGTTGACTACCCCATGTCCTATAGAACCTGCTGAACTTGTCAGAGGTGAAAATGAGTCAGATGCTGACTGGCAAAAGAGACAGAGGGACAATGCTCCTCTCGTCATGTCGTATGACATTGAACAAAAGAAATGGTCCTTAGCCAACAAGAAATGTTTGGCTGTGGTAAAGAATACGATTGAGCCTACCATATTGGGCTCGATCCCAGAGTGTGACGCTGTCTCAGAGTACCTTGAAAGAATAAAGAGTCAGTTTACTGGCTCTTCAAGGACTTATGCTACACAGCTGATCAAGCAGCTTGTGACAGAAAGGTACCATGGAGGTGGTGTTAGAGACCACATACTTAGAATGAGCAACATGGCTTCCAAGTTGAAGCCAATGGATTTGGTGTCGCGTCCCAAAACGACTCTAAAATACATCCTCAAAACTATGCATAGAATAAGTAAAATCCATGTGAAAGCCTCCAACAATTAAAATGTGCAAAGTTAAAAGTCGAATAAGGCTTGGAGGATTTTTGTATATTTCCTAAAAGCCTAAAATGCGTAAATAAATTTTAGTGGAATTTTCAGAGCACAAATAATAATTAAGAAGAAATAAACAAAGTTAAAAAGGTTTTATAAAAAGAAAAACCCTAAAAAGTTTCTTTTCCCTCCCCCTCTCCCTCTTGGGCCGGCTCGGCCCACCTCCCTCCCTCTCTCTCCTCTCCCCCGCGGCCCATCCGGCCCCCTCCCCGCGCGCGCGCGCCGCTGACGGGCGGGCCCGCCCGCCACCCTCGCTGACGGGTGGGGCCCACCCGTCATCCCCTACCTCGCGCCGCTCCCGCCGCCTCGCCCGTGCCCTAGCGCCGCCGCCGCCGCGAATCCCACCGCCTCCCGCCGTCCCCGCGCGCAATAAAGAGGGGGAAATCACTCCCCGTGATTCCCTCCCTCTTTCCCCCCACTTTTCCCTCTCTCTCTCCCTCGGATTCGTTTGGAAATACTCCCGCAAACTTCGCCGGCGCATCAATGGCGGCCGGATCTTCCGCGGCCGATTCCCCCTCATCCGGCCGCTCTCTCCCCCTCCCAACCCTATATAAACGCTCTCCGTGCCTCCCTCCTCCGTTTCCGCCACTCGCCGCTCTCTCTCCCCGTCGGAATCGAGCTCGCGCCGTCGTCCTCTCTCTCCGCCGTCGCCGCCGAGCTCCGGTCCGCCGCCGTCGTCGCCTCGGACCTTCTCCCGCTTCGGCATCGCCTCCTTCGGCTTCGCCGCGACCTCGCCGACCTCGTCCACCTCTCCGTTTCGCCCGCCGACCGCCGGAACGCCGCTGTCCCCGTCGACCCGAGCCGCGCCGCCGCCTTCCTCCGCTCCGGTAGCCGTTCCCGTCGTCGCCGTCGACCCGGGGTGAGCCGTGGACCGCCGTTTCGCTTCCCCCTTCCCTCCCCTCTCTCGGGCGCCGCTCCGCCGCGCCGGTGGTCGCCGGCGGCGACCATCGGGGCGCGGGTGCGCCGCCTCCCGTCGGCTGTGCCGGCGAGGCCGCCTTCGGGCGCGCCCCGCGGCTGCCATGTGGGGCCCGGCCGTCAGCCGCCCGCGCCCTCGGGTGCGGCTGACGCGTGGGACCCACGGCGCCGGCCGGCGTAAGCCGCGTGCACCCGATCCACCGTGGACCGAGAGCCTGCCGCGTGGGCCCCACTCCCGTGGACCCGGTCCGCGCGCTCCTCTCTCCCGGCTGACGCAATAAATCCGATTTTAAATCAAAATTTAAATGAAGAAATTCGTAAATATCCATTTAAAGAGCATATAAACTTCAAATGGCCATAACTTGGCCATTTGAACTCGGAATTGGACCGTTCAAGTCTCTAATTTTTCCTTAAGAAGTCAAGAACCCATTTTTGTGCTTTGTTTCTGCTTGTTATATGGAGTTTATTAGAGTAAAAGCCTTTTCTTTTCCGTTGGTCGTGTAGACGCTGCAGCTTCAGAAGATCCGCTCTTCGTGGAAGTTGAAGCCGACGTTTGGGAAAGCGAGCAAGGCAAGTCACATCATTTTTGAACATATTGAATCCCAGTTTGTAAAATTATGTTGATTTAACTTATTGCATTATCGCTTTATTTAAATTCCCGCGTTGTCACTGTTTTATTTAGCCATGCCTATTTACCTTTGTTACGACCTTATTATTATTGTTATTGTTATTATTACCTTGTTCGCCCTAGAATAAACAAAACCCCAACTAGTGGACACTCTACTCATGGTACCACTAGTATGATTTTAGGTAGATGCTTCGCTATTTAACTAGGTAATATTAGGTGGTTTTTCAACTCTAGACTTTGGGAATATTCATATCACCTGGACACTATGGAATGGTTTGGTTATTGTGGAATTGGCTTCACACCGCTCCTTCTATTCAAAATCCCCAAAAATGGTTTTAGGCTGGGCTCGGGGTGCATGGTTTTGATAGTAGCACCTCGGCCATATAAGGACCGGTCTTCGGGCCTCTGTTGCAAAGCACTACCGTACTTCCACATGTCTAGTGGGTAAGGCTTAGTTTGTGGCTCAGTCTAGTTATAAACAAAAGTACACGGATGGAGATGGACGAAGTCGGGGGTCGATGGATATCTCCAGGGCAAATGAAGGCTACACGAGCTGCGGCCCGGTAGTCGAGATGTCATGGCACAGGGCCGGTGTCCTGCTGCTAGGGGCTCAGTCCTGCCTGCCTGTCCCGGGGGTTCCGGCCGTAGGTGGGATTGGGTCGGTACTCTTGTCTATGGCTAGGATGGGTTGGAAACTATGTCACGTCTTTCGTCTGTATACCGTGGTGGTATGTGGCACGTGGTTACACGTGAGGAAGATGTGTCTTGTGTGTAAAGATGTACACCTCTGATCAGAGTATAACCTATTCGAATAGCCGCGCCCTCGGTTATGGGCAAGCCGAGCAATGTACCCAAGTTAGTGTTTTAATTCTTAAAACCTGCTTAACAACTAAAATATGGAATGGTTGGCCTGGGTTGGCTTGGGACGAGCTGGGACCCAGGGTCGGGTTGCCAGTTCGGTCTGAATCATCGTAGGCCTTGGGTTAAGGCAGGTTCGTGTGGGTTCACGGCCTTGATAAATAATATTGTATAGTACTAGAATCGTGTTTGCAAAATAGCCCTGAGCAACTAATGTCTTTAAATGCTGTTTACTGCAACCCTAACCCTCTATAGTATAACTCCTTTGTACTCCCTTGCATTTATTCTGCACTTGTGGGTGTGTCTTGTTGAGTACGGTGGTTGTACTCAGTCTTGCTCAATTTTTCCCAAACCCAGAAGAGGAGTTCCTGGAGGATGAAGGCTTTGGTGTCTAGCTCGTGCCTGCCGTCAAGTGCCTGTGGTCGTCGCCCTAGTCTTCCGCTGTTTCTCGTTTGTCTTTGTGTGTGCTGGGCCTTCGCTGCCCATGTAATAAATTAACTATTTACGCTTCCGCTTGTTAAACTCTGAATTGTATCAACTTTTGGTGTACCTTGCCTCCTGGGACAAGGATTAATGCACGCACGTAAGGAACGCCCGTTGGGTTATTTCCGGTCGTGACAAGTTGGTATCAGAGCCCCCTTGACCGTAGGATGAGCCGTAGATCCCAAGCCTTAGCAGTATTTTCGAAATAAAAATCCTCTGTTATTTGTGAAAACCCTCTAGTCTTTCTCTGTCTTGCTGCTTCATTTATCGCCAAAATCTGATTTTTTTTTTAAAATGTTGCTTCTCTTTTTGTTTTTGTTTGTAGATGGCCGGCAGCGTCACCCGTCGCGGTTTGGACATGACTGGTTTCGTCTTGGAGCTGCGGGGCATGTGCGTTGTCCTGGGGTATCCACATGGAGTGGACTACCAGGGCAGGCCGCTTCCGGAGCAGGAGGGTGACGATGGAGAGCCCCACGCTGCTTGGGAGGTCACTGCAGTGATCCTCGCTGGCTCTCCCGAGCGGACTTCGCTGGCAGTCACCGCGGGTGGAGATTCTTTCCCCGCCGCTAGCCAGAGCGCCGCTCTCCTCGCCATCGGCACTCTTCACCAGCGCTACCCGGACGAGTTGCAGCACTCGCCCTACCGCTACCACCCTCGCCGCGGAGGAGCCCGCGACTACGCCACCTTCCGGGATGCTAGCTCGGAGGATGACGCTACCATCGTGCACCTGGCGCGCATGGTGGAGGCGTACGACGCGGCTCGTATCGACTTCCATCAGATGGTGCGCCGTGGGATGGTCGAGAACAACTTGAAGATCCTGGAGCTGCGTCAGGAGAACCTGCAGCTCAAGAAGGACCTAGACGCGGTGGAGGCGCAGCTGCATCAGCTCAAGATCGCCCAGGGAGAGGTCTGCCGCCCCAAGCGTCGCCGCGTCTGCCGCAGCCAGAAGATCACCGCCCGCAAGAGCACCTCCAGGCCCGAGCTTGTTCGTCAGTCCCTGGCGTGGACTTGCTTCGTCGAGACCCCTCGTGCCGAGCCTGCGCCCGTGGTTCCCCAGGAGGGGGAAGCCTCCGGCGTTGGTAGCACGGAGGATGCGCTGTTGCTCACCTTCCGTCCTGGCCCGTCGCAGCGGTAGACGAGCAGTTAGTAGGCTTGCGCGTGTGTTCTTTCTCGTTTGTCTTCTTGTTGGAGTTGTGTGGGGCATGGTTTATGCCGGTGTGTGGCATAACTGTGTCGGAGCCTGTCTTTATTTTATTTGCCTAAGCAACTTGAACTTTAATGAACCAATTTAATAGCAGTAATAAATTCAAGAATTATGGTAGTCGTGGGTGGTTAGCTTTAATTGTCAGCTCTCTCTGTTTGCTGGTTCTGTGTGGGGTTTTCAGATGGTGATGACCAGGAGGAGTGCTAACACCGGTGATGGCAACCAGCCTGAAGGAAGCAACCACCACCACCAGGGCAGCCCACCTCCACCTCCTCCTCCGCCTCCACCACCACCACCAGATACCAACGCCATTCTCACCCAAATCCTCGCCCAGCAGGCCAACATGATGACTGCTTTCCTCCACCACCTCCAAAATCCGCCACAACATAATGCTCCACCACCACCCCCACAACACTCTAAACTCGCCGAGTTCCTCCGCATCCGCCCACCTACCTTCTCTAGCTCCAATAACCCCGTGGATGCGTTGGATTGGTTGCATGCCGTGGGGAAAAAGCTAGACACTGTGCAGTGCAGCGATGAGGAGAAAGTCATCTTCGCCGCCCACCAGCTGCAGGGGCCCGCATCTCTATGGTGGGACCATTTCCAGGCTACGCAGCCAGAGGGGCAACCTATTACATGGGCCCGTTTCACCGCCGCTTTCCGGAGAACCCATGTGCCCGCCGGAGTCGTGGCCCTTAAGAAAAGGGAATTCCGAGAGTTGAAGCAAGGCAACCGCTCCGTGATGGAGTATTTGCATGAGTTCAACAACCTGGCCCGTTACGCCCCGGAGGATGTGCGGGAAGATGAGGAGAAGCAAGAGAAGTTCTTGGCAGGAATGGACCCTGAGCTGTCCGTCCGTCTAGTCTCCGGGGACTATCCGGATTTCCAACGTCTGGTGGACAAAAGCATCCGCTTGGAAGCCAAGCACAAGGAACTGGAGTCGCACAAGCGCCGCTTGGCGAATTTCCGCAATCAACAGGGTGCTAACCAAAGGATCCGCTACACCAATCCCTATCCAGGGGGATCTTCCTCGCAGCAGCAACAACAGCAGCAGCAACCTCGCTTCGCGCCTCGACCTCAATTCGTGGTGCGCGTCCCACAGCCGCAGCAGCAGCAGAATCAACAAGGGACTCGTGCGCCCCGTCCTCCTACGCCAACTGTGCAACCTGGTCAAGGCCGCAGGGACGCTCAAGGTCCGCAACGTCTGTGCTTCAACTGCTTCGAGCCCGGGCACTTTGCGGATAAATGCCCAAAGCTGAGGCGTCAGCAAGGCCAAGCGCCTTCCCGCTCCAACAACGGTGAGAAGGATGTCATTTGGGGTCGGGTGAACCACGTGACAGCCGAGGACGTGCTGACAACTCCAGACGTCATCGTCGGTACGTTCCTCATTCATTCCATCCCTGCTACCATTCTGTTCGACTCTGGAGCTTCCCACTCGTTTATATCTGTGCCATTCGTGGGGAGAAATCAGTTGGGGGTAGAAAGGCTTAGGAACCCTCTGCTCATCACCACCCCTGGAGGGGTTATGACAGCAAAGTACTATAGCCCTGCCGTCCCTATAGAAATTCAGGGGATTCCTTTTCCCTCGGATCTGATTCTGCTAGACACCAAGAACTTGGATGTGATCCTTGGGATGAATTGGTTGGCTCAATTCCAAGGAGTAGTGGATTGTGCGAGACGCACTGTCACTCTGTACCGAGGGCCGGAACAACCGGTTGTTTTCTTTGCACCCCCAACCTCTGTCAGTAGTTCCGAACTTCACCAGATAGAACTGTTAGAAATCCCCATCGTCAGGGAGTTCGGAGACGTGTTTCCGGAAGAACTACCCGGTATGCCGCCCAAACGAGAGATTGAGTTCCGGATAGATCTTGCTCCAGGAACCACTCCTCTGTACAAGCGACCCTACCGTACGGCAGCAAATGAACTGGCCGAAGTCAAGAAACAGTTGGAAGAGTTGAAAGAAAAGGGGTATATACGTCCGAGTACTTCCCCCTGGGGTGCTCCTGTGATTTTTGTGGAGAAGAAAGACAAGACGAAGAGGATGTGCGTTGACTACAGAGCTCTCAATGAAGTCACCATCAAAAACAAGTACCCTCTTCCCCGGATCAATGATCTGTTCGATTAGCTTAAAGGTGCTACTGTATTCTCCAAGATCGATCTTCGTTCCGGATATCACCAATTACGTATTCGTGAAGAAGACATTCCGAAGACCGCATTCACCACGCGATACGGACTGTATGAATTCACGGTGATGTCGTTCGGTTTAACCAATGCACCTGCCTTTTTCATGAACTTAATGAACAAAGTGTTCATGGAATACTTGGATAAGTTTGTTGTGGTTTTCATTGATGACATTCTGGTATACTCACAATCCGAGGAAGACCATCAGCACCATCTCCGTCTGGTATTGGGAAAGTTGCGGGAACATCAATTGTATGCCAAACTTAGCAAGTGTGAGTTCTGGTTGTCCGAAGTCAAATTCTTAGGGCACGTGATATCTGCTAAAGGAGTTGCTGTGGACCCCGAAACAGTGACCGCCGTCACTGATTGGAAGCAACCCAAGACAGTCACTCAAGTCCGCAGTTTCTTAGGTTTGGCAGGATACTACCGAAGGTTTATCGAGAACTTCTCCAAAATCGCTCGACCCATGACACAGTTGTTGAAGAAAGAAGAGAAATTTGTGTGGAGCCCGCAATGCGAGAAGGCGTTTAAAACTCTCAAAGAAAAGCTGGTTTCCTCGCCAGTGTTAATCTTGCCGGATACTCGCAAGGATTTCATGGTGTATTGTGACGCTTCGCGCTAAGGATTGGGGTGCGTGCTCATGCAGGATGGTCATGTGGTGGCCTACGCCTCACGCCAGCTACGGCCTCATGAAGGCAACTACCCTACCCATGATTTGGAGTTAGCTGCGGTGGTTCATGCTCTAAAAATCTGGCGGCACTATCTCATTGGGAATCGCTGTGAAATATATACTGATCATAAGAGTTTGAAATACATCTTCACTCAGTCCGACCTGAATCTTCGGCAAAGGAGATGGTTAGAACTCATCAAGGATTATGATGTGGGAATTCACTATCATCCTGGTAAGGCCAACGTGGTCGCCGACGCTCTAAGTCGAGAAAGCCATTGCAACACTCTTAACGTTCGTGGCATTCCACCCGAACTTAGTCAACAGATGGAAGCCCTGAACCTAAGCATAGTTGGTCGCGGATTCTTGGCTGCGTTGGAAGCCAAGCCTACCTTGCTCGATCAAATCCGCGAGGCTCAGAAGAACGATCCGGACATGCATGGACTCCTCAAGAATATGAAACAGGGTAAAGCCGCTGGTTTCACAGAGGATGAACACGGAACCCTATGGAACGGAAATCGAGTATGCGTTCCAGATAACAGAGAACTTAAACAGCTGATACTTCAGGAAGCTCACGAAAGTCCTTATTCCATCCACCCTGGCAGTACGAAGATGTACTTAGACTTGAAGGAGAAATACTGGTGGGTTAGTATGAAGCGGGAAATTGCAGAGTTCGTGGCCCTTTGTGATGTGTGCCAGCGTGTCAAGGCAGAGCACCAACGACCGGCCGGACTTCTCCAACCTCTCCAAGTACCTGAATGGAAATGGGATGAAATTGGGATGGATTTCATCACCGGACTTCCAAAGACCCAAGGTGGATATGATTCTATATGGGTAGTTGTGGATCGATTAACCAAGGTAGCTCGATTCATTCCTGTGAAGACCACCTATGGAGGGAACAAACTAGCCGAGCTCTACTTCGCTAGGATCGTGAGTCTCCATGGCGTTCCCAAGAAAATCGTATCTGACAGGGGAAGCCAATTCACCTCTCACTTTTGGAAGAAGCTCCAAGAAGAGCTGGGTACCCGATTAAACTTCAGCACCGCATACCACCCGCAGACAGATGGGCAGACCGAGCGTCTGAATCAGATCCTAGAAGATATGCTTCGCGCATGTGTCCTGGATTTCGGGAAGACCTGGGATAAGAGTCTCCCCTATGCCGAGTTCTCCTACAATAACAGCTATCAAGCCAGCATACAAATGGCACCTTATGAAGCGTTGTATGGGCGCAAATGCCGGACACCGCTCTTGTGGGATCAAGTTGGGGAAAGCCAAGTGTTCGGGACTGATATCCTGAGAGAAGCTGAAGCTAAAGTCAGAACCATTCGAGATAATCTAAAGGTGGCACAGTCCCGGTAGAAAAGTTATGCAGATAACCGTCGCCGTGACCTGGAATTCGCAGTGGACGATTTTGTATACCTTCGGGTCACGCCATTGCGGGGTGTACACAGGTTTCGGACAAAAGGGAAGCTCGCACCTCGGTATGTGGGTCCTTTCCGTATCGTTGCCCGACGCGGAGAAGTCGCTTACCAATTGGAGCTGCCCGCCTCCTTGGGCAACGTGCATGATGTGTTCCATGTGTCGCAACTCAAGAAATGCCTTCGAGTGCCATCCGAGCAGACTGACCCAGAGCAAATTGAAGTTCGCGAAGACTTGACCTACGTGGAGAGGCCAGTGAAAATCCTGGACACCATGGAGCGCAGGACCAGGAACCGGGTAATCCGTTTTTGCAAGGTCCAGTGGAGCAACCACGCCGAAGAAGAAGCTACCTGGGAGCGTGAAGACGAGCTGAAGGCAGCCCATCCTGATCTCTTCGCCAGTTCTTCCGAATCTCGGGGTCGAGATTCCGTTTAAGGGGGGTAGGTTTGTCGCGTCCCAAAACGACTCTAAAATACATCCTCAAAACTATGCATAGAATTAGTAAAATCCATGTGAAAGCCTCCAACAATTAAAATGTGCAAAGTTAAAAGTCGAATAAGGCTTGGAGGATTTTTGTATATTTCCTAAAAGCCTAAAATGCGTAAATAAATTTTAGTGGAATTTTCAGAGCACAAATAATAATTAAGAAGAAATAAACAAAGTTAAAAAGGTTTTATAAAAAGAAAAACCCTAAAAAGTTTCTTTTCCCTCCCCCTCTCCCTCTTGGGCCGGCTCGGCCCACCTCCCTCCCTCTCTCTCCTCTCCCCCGCGGCCCATCCGGCCCCCTCCCCGCGCGCGCGCGCCGCTGACGGGCGGGCCCGCCCGCCACCCTCGCTGACGGGTGGGGCCCACCCGTCATCCCCTACCTCGCGCCGCTCCCGCCGCCTCGCCCGTGCCCTAGCGCCGCCGCCGCCGCGAATCCCACCGCCTCCCGCCGTCCCCGCGCGCAATAAAGAGGGGGAAATCACTCCCCGTGATTCCCTCCCTCTTTCCCCCCACTTTTCCCTCTCTCTCTCTCCCTCGGATTCGTTTGGAAATACTCCCGCAAACTTCGCCGGCGCATCAATGGCGGCCGGATCTTCCGCGGCCGATTCCCCCTCATCCGGCCGCTCTCTCCCCCTCCCAACCCTATATAAACGCTCCCCGTGCCTCCCTCCTCCGTTTCCGCCACTCGCCGCTCTCTCTCCCCGTCGGAATCGAGCTCGCGCCGTCGTCCTCTCTCTCCGCCGTCGTCGTCGTCGTCGCCTCGGACCTTCTCCAGCTTCGGCATCGCCTCCTTCGGCTTCGCCGCGACCTCGCCGACCTCGTCCACCCCTCCGTTTCGCCCGCCGACCGCCGGAACGCCGCTGTCCCCGTCGACCCGAGCCGCGCCGCCGCCTTCCTCCGCTCCGGTAGCCGTTCCCGTCGTCGCCGTCGACCCGGGGTGAGCCGTGGACCGCCGTTTCACTTCCCCCTTCCCTCCCCTCTCTCGGGCGCCGCTCCGCCGCGCCGGTGGTCGCCGGCGGCGACCATCGGGGCGCGGGTGCGCCGCCTCCCGTCGGCTGTGCCGGCGAGGCCGCCTTCGGGCGTGCCCCGCGGCTGCCATGTGGGGCCCGGCCGTCAGCCGCTCGCGTCCTCGGGTGCGGCTGACGCGTGGGACCCACGGCGCCGGCCGGCGTAAGCCGCGTGCACCCGGTCCACCGTGGACCGAGAGGCTGCCGCGTGGGCCCCACTCCCGTGGACCCGGTCCGCGCGCTCCTCTCTCCCGGCTGACGCAATAAATCCGATTTTAAATCAAAATTTAAATGAAGAAATTCGTAAATATCCATTTAAAGAGCATATAAACTTCAAATGGCCATAACTTGGCCATTTGAACTTGGAATTGGACCGTTCAAGTCTCTAATTTTTCCTTAAGAAGTCAAGAACCCATTTTTGTGCTTTGTTTCTGCTTGTTATATGGAGTTTATTAGAGTAAAAGCCTTTTCTTTTCCGTTGGTCGTGTAGACGCTGCAGCTTCAGAAGATCCGCTCTTCGTGGAAGTTGAAGCCGACGTTTGGGAAAGCGAGCAAGGCAAGTCACATCATTTTTGAACATATTGAATCCCGGTTTGTAAAATTATGTTGATTTAACTTATTGCATTATCGCTTTATTTAAATTCCCGCGTTATCACTGTTTTATTTAGCCATGCCTATTTACCTTTGTTACGACCTTATTATTATTGTTATTGTTATTATTACCTTGTTCGCCCTAGAATAAACAAAACCCCAACTAGTGGACACTCTACTCATGGTACCACTAGTATGATTTTAGGTAGATGCTTCGCTATTTAACGAGGTAACATTAGGTGGTTTTTCAACTCTAGACTTTGGGAATATTCATATCACCTGGACACTATGGAATGGTTTGGTTATTGTGGAATTGGCTTCACACCGCTCCTTCTATTCAAAATCCCCAAAAATGGTTTTAGGCTGGGCTCGGGGTGCATGGTTTTGATAGTAGCACCTCGGCCATATAAGGACCGGTCTTCGGGCCTCTGTTGCAAAGCACTACCGTACTTCCACATGTCTAGTGGGTAAGGCTTAGTTTGTGGCTCAGTCTAGTTATAAACAAAAGTACACGGATGGAGATGGACGAAGTCGGGGGTCGATGGACATCTCCAGGGCAAATGAAGGCTACACGAGCTGCGGCCCGGTAGTCGAGATGTCATGGCATAGGGCCGGTGTCCTGCTGCTAGG